>NC_092819.1:180977970-181287470 GCF_023375885.2 Dermacentor andersoni
CAGACGCTGCTGGCGCTGTCATCTACAAGGAAGTTATCAGACTGATCCCCGAGGACACACCCATCACATTGGCAGCAATAGCAGCAGTGTGCATCTCAGCGCTCTAAGCCCGAACCTCTTTACTTTTGCAGACTGCACTCAGGTGTGACGTCGATGGGATCTTCAAGTATCCAACAAGAAAGATCAGGGAGCGCCTATCTGCAGTGAAACTTCGCCGTATTAGACGCTGCTGGCGCTGTCATCTACCAGGAAGTTATCAGACTGATCCCCGAGGACACACCCATCATATTGGCAGCAGTAGCTGCAGTGTGCATCTCAGCGCTCTAAGCCTAAACGTCTGTACTTTTGCAGACTGCTCTCAGGTGTGACGTCGACAGTTCTACGCTGGGATCTTCAGGTATCCAACAAGAAAGATCAGGGAGCGCCTATCTGCACTGAAACTTCGCGGTATCAGCCGCTGCTGGCGCTGTCATCTACCAGGAGTCTATTAGACTGATCCCCGAGGGCACGCCCATCACATTGGCAGCAGTAGCAGCAGTGTGCATCTCAGCGCTCGAAGCCCTAACCTCTGTACTTTTGCAGACTGCACTCAGGTGTGACGTCTACAGTTCTACGCTTGGAACTTCAAGTATCCAACAAGAAAGATCACGGAGCGCCTATCGGCAGTGAATCTTCGCCGTATGAGCCGCTGCTGGCGCTGTCATCTACCAGGAAGTTATCAGACTGATTCCCGAGGACACACCCATCACATTGGCAGCAGTAGCTGCAGTGTGCATCTCAGCGCTCTAAGCCCGAACCTCTGTACTTTTGCAGACTGCACTCAGGTGTGACGTCGACAGTCCTACGCTGGGATCTTCAAGTCCCGAAAAAGAAAGATCAGGCAGCGCCTATCTGAAGTGAAACTTCGCCGTATCAACCGCTGCTGGCGCAGTCATCTACAAGGAAGTTATCAGACTGATCCCCGAGGACACACCCATCACATTGGCAGCAATAGCAGTAGTGTGCATCTCAGCGCTCTAAGCCCGAACCTCTGTACTTTTGCAGACTGCACTCAGGTGTGACGTCGACAGTCCTACGCTGGGATCTTCAAGTATCCAACAAGAAAGATCAGGGAGCGCCTATCTGCAGTGAAACTTCGCCGTATCAACGGCTGCTGGCGCTGTCATCTACCAGGAAGTTATCAGACTGATCCCCGAGGACACACCCATCACATTGGCAGCAGTAGCAGCAGTGTGCATCTCAGCGCTTGAAGCCCTAACCTCTGTACTTTTGCAGACTGCACTCAGGTGTGACGTCGACAGTTCTACCCTTGGAACTTCAAGTATCCAACAAGAAAGATCACGGAGCACCTATCTGCAATGAATCTTCGCCGTATGAGCCGCTACTGGCGCTGTCATCTACCAGAAGGCTATAAGACTGATTCCGAGGGCACGCCCATCACATTGGCAGCAGTAGCAGCAGTGTGCATCTCAGCGTTCTAAGCCCGAACCTCTGTACTTTTGCAGACTGCACTCAGGTGTGACGTCGACAGTCCTACGCTGGGATCTTCAAGTATCCAACAAGAAAGATCAGGGAGCGCCTATCTGCAGTGAAACTTCTCCGTATCAACCGCTGCTGGCGCTATCATCTACCAGGAAATTTACAAGACTGATCCCGGAGGACACACCCATCACACTGGCAGCAGTAGCAGCAGTGTGCATCTCAGCGCTCTAAGCCCGAACCTCTGTACGTTTGCAGACTTCACTCAGGTGTGACGTCGACAGTCCTACGCTGGGATCTTCAAGTATCCAACAAGAAAGATCAGGGAGCGCCTATCTGCAGTGAAACTTCGCCGTATCAGCCACTGCTGGCGCTGTCGTCTACCATTAGGTTATTAGACTGATCCCCGATGGCACACCCATCACATTGGCAACAGTAGCAGCAGTGTGCATCTGAGCGCTCTAAGCCCGAACCTCTGTACTTTTGTAGACTGCTCTCAGGTGTGACGCCGACAGTTCTACGCTTGCATTTTCAAGTACCCAACAAGAATGATCACGGAACGCCTATCTGCAGTGAATCTTCGCCGTATCAGCCGCTGCTGGCGCTGTCATCTACCAGGAGTCCATTAGACTGATCCCCGAGGACACACCCATCACATTGGCAGCAATAGCAGCAGTGTGCGTCTCAGCGCTCTAAGCCCGAACCTCTGTACTTTTGCAGACTGCACTCAGGTGTGACGTCGACAGTCCTACGCTGGGATCTCTCAAGTATCCAACAAGAAAGATCAGGGAGCGCCTATCTGCAGTGAAACTTCGCCGTATCAGACGCTGCTGGCGCTGTCATCTGCCAGGAAGTTATCAGACTGATCCCCGAGGACACACCCATCATATTGGCAGCAGTAGCAGCAGTGTGCATCTCAGCGCTCTAAGCCTAAACGTCTGTACTTTTGCAGACTGCTCTCAGGTGTGACGTCGACAGTTCTACGCTGGGATCTTCAGGTATCCAACAAGAAAGATCAGGGAGCGCCTATCTGCAGTGAAACTTCGCGGTATCAGCCGCTGCTGGCGCTGTCATCTTTCAGGAGTCTGTTAGACTGATCCCCGAGGGCACGCCCATCACATTGGCAGCAGTAGCAGCAGTGTGCATCTCAGCGCTCGAAGCCCTAACCTCTGTACTTTTGCAGACTGCACTCAGGTGTGACGTCTACAGTCCTACGCTGGGATCTTCAAGACCCCAACAAGAGAGATCAGGCAGCGCCTATCTGAAGTGAAACTTCGCCGTATCAACCGCTGCTGGCTCTATCATCTACCAGGAAATTTACAAGACTGATCCCGGAGGACACACCCATCACACTGGCAGCAGTAGCAGCAGTGTGCATCTCAGCGCTCTAAGCCCGAACCTCTGTACGTTTGCAGACTTCACTCAGGTGTGACGTCGACAGTCCTACGCTGGGATCTTCAAGTATCCAACAAGAAAGATCAGGGAGCGCCTATCTGCAGTGAAACTTCGCCGTATCAGCCACTGCTGGCGCTGTCGTCTACCATTAGGTTATTAGACTGATCCCCGATGGCACACCCATCACATTGGCAACAGTAGCAGCAGTGTGCATCTCAGCGCTCTAAGCCCGAACCTCTGTACTTTTGTAGACTGCTCTCAGGTGTGACGCCGACAGTTCTACGCTTGGATTTTCAAGTACCCAACACGAATGATCACGGAACGCCTATCTGCAGTGAATCTTAGCCGTATCAACCGCTGCTGGCGCTGTCATCTACAAGGAAGTTATCAGACTGATCCCCGAGGACACACCATCACATTGGCAGCAATAGCAGCAGTGTGCATCTCAGCGCTCTAAGCCCGAACCTCTGTACTTTTGCAGACTGCACTCAGGTGTGACGTCGATGGGATCTTCAAGTATCCAACAAGAAAGATCAGGGAGCGCCTATCTGCAGTGAAACTTCGCCGTATCAGACGCTGCTGGCGCTGTCATCTACAAGGAAGTTATCAGACTGATCCCCGAGGACACACCCATCACATTGGCAGCAATAGCAGCAGTGTGCATCTCAGCGCTCTAAGCCCGAACCTCTTTACTTTTGCAGACTGCACTCAGGTGTGACGTCGATGGGATCTTCAAGTATCCAACAAGAAAGATCAGGGAGCGCCTATCTGCAGTGAAACTTCGCCGTATTAGACGCTGCTGGCGCTGTCATCTACCAGGAAGTTATCAGACTGATCCCCGAGGACACACCCATCATATTGGCAGCAGTAGCAGCAGTGTGCATCTCAGCGCTCTAAGCCTAAACGTCTGTACTTTTGCAGACTGCTCTCAGGTGTGACGTCGACAGTTCTACGCTGGGATCTTCAGGTATCCAACAAGAAAGATCAGGGAGCGCCTATCTGCACTGAAACTTCGCGGTATCAGCCGCTGCTGGCGCTGTCATCTACCAGGAGTCTATTAGACTGATCCCCGAGGGCACGCCCATCACATTGGCAGCAGTAGCAGCAGTGTGCATCTCAGCGCTCGAAGCCCTAACCTCTGTACTTTTGCAGACTGCACTCAGGTGTGACGTCTACAGTCCTACGCTGGGATATTCAAGTCCCCAACAAGAGAGATCAGGCAGCGCCTATCTGAAGTGAAACTTCGCCGTATCAACCGCTGCTGGCGCTGTCATCTACAAGGAAGTTATCAGACGGATCCCCGAGGACACACCCATCACATTGGCAGCAATAGCAGCAGTGTGCATCTCAGCGCTCTAAGCCCGAACCTCTGTACTTTTGCAGACTGCACTCAGGTGTGACGTCGATGGGATCTTCAAGTATCCAACAAGAAAGATCAGGGAGCGCCTATCTGCAGTGAAACTTCGCCGTATCAGACGCTGCTGGCGCTGTCATCTACCAGGAAGTTATCAGACTGATCCCCGAGGACACACCCATCACATTGGCAGCAGTAGCAGCAGTGTGCATCTCAGCGCTCGAAGCCCTAACCTCTGTACTTTTGCAGACTGCACTCAGGTGTGACGTCTACAGTCCTACGCTGGGATCTTCAAGACCCCAACAAGAGAGATCAGGCAGCGCCTATCTGCAGGGTAACTTTGCCGTATCAGCCGCTGCTGGCGCTGTCATCTACCAGGAGTCTATTAGACTGAGCCCCGAGGGCACGCCCATCACATAGGCAGCAGTAGCAGCAGTGTGCATCTCAGCGCTCGAAGCCCTAACCTCTGTACTTTTGCAGACTGCACTCAGGTGTGACGTCTACAGTTCTACGCTTGGAACTTCAAGTATCCAACAAGAAAGATCACGCAGCGCCTATCGGCAGTGAATCTTCGCCGTATGAGCCGCTGCTAGCGCTGTCATCTACCAGGAAGTTATCAGACTGATTCCCGAGGACACACCCATCACATTGGCAGCAGTAGCTGCAGTGTGCATCTCAGCGCTCTAAGCCCGAACCTCTGTACTTTTGCAGACTGCACTCAGGTGTGACGTCGACAGTCCTACGCTGGGATCTTCAAGTCCCGAAAAAGAAAGATCAGGTAGCGCCTATCTGAAGTGAAACTTCGCCGTATCAACCGCTGCTGGCGCAGTCATCTACAAGGAAGTTATCAGACTGATCCCCGAGGACACACCCATCACATTGGCAGCAATAGCAGTAGTGTGCATCTCAGCGCTCTAAGCCCGAACCTCTGTACTTTTGCAGACTGCACTCAGGTGTGACGTCGACAGTCCTACGCTGGGATCTTCAAGTATCCAACAAGAAAGATCAGGGAGCGCCTATCTGCAGTGAAACTTCGCCGTATCAACCGCTGCTGGCGCTGTCATCTACCAGGAAGTTATCAGACTGATCCCCGAGGACACACCCATCACATTGGCAGCAGTAGCAGCAGTGTGCATCTCAGCGCTCTAGGCTAGAACATCTGTACTTTTGCAGACTGCTCTCAGGTGTGACGTCGACAGTTCTACGCTGGTATCTTCAAGTATCCAACAAGAAAGATCAAGGAGCGCCTATCTGCAGTGAAACTTCGCCGTATCAGCCGCTGCTGGCGCTGTCATCTACCAGGAGTCTATTAGTCTGATCCCCGGTGCACGCCCATCACATTGGCAGCAGTAGCAGCAGTGTGCATCTCAGCGCTTGAAGCCCTAACCTCTGTACTTTTGCAGACTGCACTCAGGTGTGACGTCGACAGTTCTACCCTTGGAACTTCAAGTATCCAACAAGAAAGATCACGGAGCACCTATCTGCAATGAATCTTCGCCGTATGAGCCGCTACTGGCGCTGTCATCTACCAGAAGGCTATAAGACTGATTCCGAGGGCACGCCCATCACATTGGCAGCAGTAGCAGCAGTGTGCATCTCAGCGTTCTAAGCCCGAACCTCTGTACTTTTGCAGACTGCACTCAGGTGTGACGTCGACAGTCCTACGCTGGGATCTTCAAGTATCCAACAAGAAAGATCAGGGAGCGCCTATCTGCAGTGAAACTTCCCCGTATCAACCGCTGCTGGCGCTATCATCTACCAGGAAATTTACAAGAGTGATCCCGGAGGACACACCCATCACACTGGCAGCAGTAGCAGCAGTGTGCATCTCAGCGCTCTAAGCCCGAACCTCTGTACGTTTGCAGACTTCACTCAGGTGTGACGTCGACAGTCCTACGCTGGGATCTTCAAGTATCCAACAAGAAAGATCAGGGAGCGCCTATCTGCAGTGAAACTTCGCCGTATCAGCCACTGCTGGCGCTGTCGTCTACCATTAGGTTATTAGACTGATCCCCGATGGCACACCCATCACATTGGCAACAGTAGCAGCAGTGTGCATCTCAGCGCTCTAAGCCCGAACCTCTGTACTTTTGTAGACTGCTCTCAGGTGTGACGCCGACAGTTCTACGCTTGGATTTTCAAGTACCCAACAAGAATGATCACGGAACGCCTATCTGCAGTGAATCTTCGCCGTATCAGCCGCTGCTGGCGCTGTCATCTACCAGGAGTCCATTAGACTGATCCCCGAGGACACACCCATCACATTGGCAGCAATAGCAGCAGTGTGCGTCTCAGCGCTCTAAGCCCAAACCTCTGTACTTTTGCAGACTGCACTCAGGTGTGACGTCGACAGTCCTACGCTGGGATCTATCAAGTATCCAACAAGAAAGATCAGGGAGCGCCTATCTGCAGTGAAACTTCGCCGTATCAGACGCTGCTGGCGCTGTCATCTACCAGGAAGTTATCAGACTGATCCCCGAGGACACACCCATCATATTGGCAGCAGTAGCAGCAGTGTGCATCTCAGCGCTCTAAGCCTAAACGTCTGTACTTTTGCAGACTGCTCTCAGGTGTGACGTCGACAGTTCTACGCTGGGATCTTCAGGTATCCAACAAGAAAGATCAGGGAGCGCCTATCTGCAGTGAAACTTCGCGGTATCAGCCGCTGCTGGCGCTGTCATCTTTCAGGAGTCTATTAGACTGATCCCCGAGGGCACGCCCATCACATTGGCAGCAGTAGCAGCAGTGTGCATCTCAGCGCTCGAAGCCCTAACCTCTGTACTTTTGCAGACTGCACTCAGGTGTGACGTCTACAGTCCTACGCTGGGATCTTCAAGACCCCAACAAGAGAGATCAGGCAGCGCCTATCTGAAGTGAAACTTCGCCGTATCAACCGCTGCTGGCGCTGTCATCTACAAGGAAGTTATCAGACTGATCCCCGAGGACACACCCATCACATTGGCAGCAATAGCAGCATTGTGCCTCTCAGCGCTCTAAGCCCGAACCTCTGTACTTTTGCAGACTGCACTCAGGTGTTACGTCGACAGTCCTACGCTGGGATCTTCAAGTATCCAACAAGAAAGATCAGGGAGCGCCTATCTGCAGTGAAACTTCACCGTATCAACCGCTGCTGGCGCTGTCATCTACCAGGAAGTTATCAGACTGATCCCCGACGACACACCCATCACATTGGCAGCAGTAGCAGCAGTGTGCATCTCAGCGCTCTAGGCTAGAACCTCTGTAATTTTGCAGACTGCTTTTAGGTGTGACGTCGACAGTTCTACGCTGGGATCTTCAAGTATCCAACAAGAAAGATCAGGGAGCGCCTATCTGCAGGGTAACTTTGCCGTATCAGCCGCTGCTGGCGCTGTCATCTACCAGGAGTCTATTAGACTGAGCCCCGAGGGCACGCCCATCACATAGGCAGCAGTAGCAGCAGTGTGCATCTCAGCGCTCGAAGCCCTAACCTCTGTACTTTTGCAGACTGCACTCAGGTGTGACGTCTACAGTTCTACGCTTGGAACTTCAAGTATCCAACAAGAAAGATCACGGAGCGCCTATCGGCAGTGAATCTTCGCCGTATGAGCCGCTGCTGGCGCTGTCATCTACCAGGAAGTTATCAGACTGATTCCCGAGGACACACCCATCACATTGGCAGCAGTAGCAGCAGTGTGCATCTCAGCGCTCTAGGCTAGAACCTCTGTACTTTTGCAGACTGCTTTTAGGTGTGACGTCGACAGTTCTACGCTGGGATCTTCAAGTATCCAACAAGAAAGATCAGGGAGCGCCTATCTGCAGGGTAACTTTGCCGTATCAGCCGCTGCTGGCGCTGTCATCTACCAGGAGTCTATTAGACTGAGCCCCGAGGGCACGCCCATCACATAGGCAGCAGTAGCAGCAGTGTGCATCTCAGCGCTCGAAGCCCTAACCTCTGTACTTTTGCAGACTGCACTCAGGTGTGACGTCTACAGTTCTACGCTTGGAACTTCAAGTATCCAACAAGAAAGATCACGGAGCGCCTATCGGCAGTGAATCTTCGCCGTATGAGCCGCTACTGGCGCTGTCATCTACCAGAAGGCTATAAGACTGATTCCGAGGGCACGCCCATCACATTGGCAGCAGTAGCAGCACTGTGCATCTCAGCGTTCTAAGCCCGAACCTCTGTACTTTTGCAGACTGCACTCAGGTGTGACGTCGACAGTCCTACGCTGGGATCTTCAAGTATCCAACAAGAAAGATCAGGGAGCGCCTATATGCAGTGAAACTTCCCCGTATCAACCGCTGCTGGCGCTATCATCTACCAGGAAATTTACAAGACTGATCCCGGAGGACACACCCATCACACTGGCAGCAGTAGCAGCAGTGTGCATCTCAGCGCTCTAAGCCCGAACCTCTGTACACTCTAATCTCGGTAACCTATAAGTATACCTATAAACATGAGTAACGAATAAAATGACGGTTACTTCGCCCGTCCTTTTGATGTTTTCATTATATTGCTCATGCTAAGGGTTACAATGACGAAACTGAGTGAGACGGGTGCTGCTTATTAGTTACATTGATCTGCTTCCAGCATGTAACCTCTATATTGTAACCTATAGAATTTTAGTAACCCTTAACCGAGACCCCACGGAGACATTATATAGGGAGGGGAAGTTCGCAATTTACACAATAACAAAGCGCAGGATAAGTTACCTGCGTGCACACATGGTTGATCCACTTGATAAGCACTTGTACGGGTGTTCAGTCGCAAATTTTGACTGAGAGCAAATTACTCATTGAGCCGGCAGAGCCGCATATCGGAAGTAGGCCGCGGGAAAAGAACGCTCTGCAAGAATAATGACGATTCCGGAAGTACAACCATCGACTGAGCCAGTATTATATACATTTAGCGCTTTTCACAGACCCTACATGTGTCCTGCAGAAATCAATCTCGTTGCCGTCGCATGCCGCTGCCGACACATGCCGCCGCAAGTGTTTTTGTTGTTTCTTATGGGTCTCACATTCACGGATTGGGGAGCCCTTTTGACATACGTTTAGCTTATAACATGATAAAATAATGCTCCTCTGGTACTTCTGCCTTTTTCATGAGGCGAGAAAAAAGCAGCATGGTTGTAATTATTATATGGTAGGAACCTGGAAGGGCCTTTTGCCGTGTTTACTCAGTGCGAATTTGGTTGGGTGCATGGGTGCAGCAAGCTCAATCGCAGACTGATGTACGAACATTTTCCTCATATTACAGCCATCCAGCGCAATGCGTCGTTGCCTAGAAAGCGTCCAAAGAAATTAGTGAGTGTTGCCCCAACGGAAGATATATTAACTGAGCATTTTAGCAAACAATCTCTGCAGCCGAGGTGCGAATTCGGAGCAAACAAAACGCAATCATTAAAACGTTTGGCACGTTCCTCCCATTATTTTTTGTGCACTCAGCAACGGTACGAGTCAACGTCTGCAACACGCCACATTTCCTTATATTCTACAGCAGCAACAGGGTTGACGCAACGCGCCAATGCATGTCAACGCAGCAAACCCATCACGGAAAAGCCGCATACAGCCGCTCCATTACCACGGAGCCGTGTAGACAGATGAAAAGTACGGTTGGCTGAAGTTCTACCACCATGATAGCTATAAAGAATAATTCTGTTTAATGCAGCAGCATTGTTTCCAAGAGCGCACTATGTACATAAGTTTGTGTTTTTGGTTTACCCTCAACGAACCTGTTTTCGTTTGAATATGTGCAGCCGGATAAGAATGTCCGAATCGTGCTTCAGTTACTGTACTTCAGTACAGAAGTAGCGGCCATGTTTTTATGTCATCTCTCCGCGTTTCCGTATATAGTTTTAGCATTGCATGACGGGAAGTAGTTGCAAACATGGCGTTGTGAGTTGTGTATGTGCGTTTTGTTGCTAGTTTCGGCGCCAATTTTGTCAGTGGCAATGGCAGTGACCAACAGAGACTTGTTTGGGATAATGCGCGGCCGCTGCAAAGAGCCATTTTGTGACTGTGAGCGCTTCAATGTCCTCATTTCGGCGAACATTCGCTGTGACTACTGCGACCACAGTCCCGGATCGCATGGGAAAATAGACGAACTTGGTAAGTGTTCTTGCATTGTACTGGTTTCTCTGTATTCAGCATATAGCTAGGCTGCAGCTTTTCTTTCATTATATGTCAGGGAAGTGCAAAAAAAAAAAAAGGAAAGCAGAGGGGTAAGCAGCAATTTGCGCGGAAATGCATCCGTGTTTCTTCCACGCTCAAAAACGACACTTTAAGGCTCGTCCACGTTACCGGCACGGCAGGCCGCCGCGCGCCGTTCGCGGGCCGCCGTTCGACGGCGGCTTTCCTCGCGAACGGCGAGATTTACTTGCCGTAGATAGGATGTGATCATATGATGTTACCGGGACCCATTTGTGTCGCATCCGTACAGCGAAGTAGCGACCGAGGAGTGGTCGTTCTGGCAACGTCGGCAGCCTTACCGCCGCTCATCGCTCGGCGGCGCCGATATCGTCGCTAGGCCTTTTCCAGTTCACGTCGAAGCGAAGGCTTATGGCGCTTCGGAATGAATCACCGACGCTCACAAGCCGCTATATTTCATACCGTTGCTGTCGCTCTTCGCAATAATTATACGCAATGCAGAAAATACGCTAATATTAGCGGCGACGTTGGCAGTGATGCGAGCACAGCCGCGCCCGTCGTCTGCCGTCGGGAGCCGTGCAGTGCAGATGAGCTGTACAGGTATCCGTGCTCTCGTTCGTGTTTAACGTTTGACAGTAGATATTGTTTTGCGTAACATGTACAATGTACGCATCACTTTATGTAGTGGAAATTATTTTGCGGGGATTTGCGTGGAACAGAAGCTGTAGCCGACGTTTGCGTTGCCGGTGGCGGAGGCGCGCAGCTTCGCGGTTGTCGATTGTCCCGTCGGTCGTGAGGCGGCAAGGTGGCTGTGGCGGCGGACGGTGCGCCGGCCGAATTTCCGTCTACATTAGACACCTCTCGCGCGGCAGACGTTCTTCGTCACTGGAGGCCGGTTTGCCGTTCAGAGATATTTACCGCTCGTGTGGTGTCGTTGGGATGCATCTTTGCTGAAAAGAATGCAGACGTAGACCAAAGTGACCACAATATTCCAGAATAAGCTGAGGTATGCTGGTACAGTGCAGGTGTCCTGAGAAATGAAAGGAATTTGAGTTAGTGCCTCTCTTTGAAGTTGCTTGTCATCCTGACAACTGCAACAACTTTGAAACCAAATGACAGAAAATCTCAATTTACGCACTTTACTTTAGTTCATGCATATATAATGGATTTGATTCTATATTCAGGGCTCATCTTTCTATTATACTTGAATTCGATATGAAAGTACTGCTGCTTGAACAGCCCTGCTTTTTTACGACGATTCTCATCAGCTCTCAGATACAATCATGTGTCCTAATGTGCATCAAATGAAATTGATTTAATTTGCTCTAATAGTAATAGTTAATTGTTGCTTAGGTTTTCTTGCAAGTAATGTTGGTCTGGACAGATCGTTTATATGTAGTGACGTCAGTATAGTGAACATGAGTGCGTATAAAGAAAAAAAAGTGCGACGTACATTTTGACTGGTGGACCAGCCTTTTGTCAAAGCGAAACGTTCGGAAGATGTACTGTGCAATAACAATGTGGCGTACCATCTTTTTTCTTTATTACACTACCAGTACCAGCCTGACATATATATATATTGGTTAATATGCCATTTATGGTGCCGATATGTGGTTTACATCTATGCCGTGGGAGAAGATCTTGTGCATTGTGTTGCTTGTTGTGTGACCTCTTCTTGCCTTTCATTTACGAGCATTAAAATAATGGGCTACAGATGTCAGAAGATGAATAAGTTCTGCTTATATCCTGGGCTGAATAAAATTTTTTAAACAGATAGGAAGGCAATTTATTCATTATTTTTGTGGAGATATTTCTTCCACGAAAACTTTGGTAAGAGATGCGAACAATTAAGAAAACAACGCAGGGGAAGTGGCTCAACCTACACTAGGCTACAGATGCGAGTTTTCAGCGTTAGTTGTTTTCAGTGAGTTAGGAAATCCAAACTAAGGCACAGTCAATGCATGTTGACTGTGAGTAACACACCTGCCCGGTTTACTAGTGCCAGCTTTCCTAGCTGACTTCTCTCCTTTTGCCCTTGTTAGTACATCTCTTTGTTTTATTATGTGGGAAAATGCGACATGCATGCCGTGTTCTAAACTACATAAATAAATTTCGGGCAGTGGTTTATGTCATCTTTAATTTCTTTTCATAGATGGCATTGCCAGCTGATGAGCTCCAAGTAACAGCACTTCACATTCACTGCGCTCCTGACAAGATATGTATTTTTCCTGGCAGCCAAGCCGAAGTCATCACTGTCTCCAAGTCTGAAATACAACGGGCACTTATTTTTTGCCTTTTGGCATATTATGTTAAGAACCTAGAATATCCATTTGCATTTTACCAAATGCTTGCTCTCGTGCAAAAAGTTGTGCTGCCAGGAGACAAGCTAGTGAAAGGACTGCTTTCTACCCGTCTGAAACGTCTCTTTGCGCTCCTAAGCAGTAAAAATGTAATCTAGGGAGTAGTGCTGTTCGCGCTGCTTTCCATGTTTTTCACCAACTCTGAAGTGAAAGAAAAAAAACAACATAGTGTGTGATTTACTTCAATGCGGTTGGTTAGCTCCAAAGGTGGGAGGGGCTTACACCATAAGCAGCTGTTTTTTTCACGTCATACATTGTTTACTTCTAGTCACAAGCAGTGCATTTACTTGCTCTAGTCATTTGTTCCTCTCCCTTGTGGTGAAGGCTGGTTAATTTTATTTCATTTGTGTATTCATAGGCCTCAGAATTTCTTATAAACATAGCTTAAGCATTTAACTCACCCACGCAGATGGTTGTTTTGCAAAATGTAATGCACTCTATTTGCTCTTTGCTCAGTGAGCAGATCGGTGTATATCTCTGTGCCTGTGCAGAAATCTAGTATTGCAGTTATTAAATAGCATCAATTCTGATGTTTGTCATTTCACACAGTTGTGCTTCAATGACTGTATATGGGAGGTCTCATGGATGGTATTTTTGTATCAGACCTTGTTGAACAAAAAACTTGTAATAAAGAATTTCGTACCTGAGAGTACTCCAACTTATTTTTCGAGAACATTCACAGAATATTAAACGGAACAGCTTATTACAAAGGCTAGGTGCATAGTTAGGAAGTGAAATAATGACATTGCCTTCAACTACATTAAAACAACTCATTGTCACAATATTATTGCCAGCAGCGCTTTGCAGTATGCTTTTGCTCACCTGAACTAAATTATTATGGCCAATCTACAATACTCATGCATATGTTGCTTCCCCAAGTGTTTTTCTTCATTGAGTGTACTTCAAGTAATTTTGTGCCTTTGGAAGATGCATTTTTAATAAATAGTGGCTTTTCTGCACAAGTATGTAATACTCTAGGAACTGAAGGTATTTTTGGCTTCCACATATTTTAGAGGGACATTAACTCAGAGGCAGTATATGTTAGAAACTTACAGCTGAGTTATATTGGCAGTCAAGCAGGAACTGTCCCCCAAAGGCTATGTTAAATTTAGGGGTTACTTCGGCTATTATTCAGATGTCTTTATTGTGATTGCGCTGTATTGTTATAGCTAACCTATAAAATCTATCATGGCGTCATGATTGAAAATGTTCTGCATCTCGAATGGGGCCAACATTGTGATGCCTGTCAGTTGCCTCTGATTTCTTCTCGCCACAGATTGTCATGTCGAAGTTTGAATTATGGGACTGAAAGAAAAATGTTTGGGTCGATACCAACCCGAGCAAATTACATGCTCTCTTTAAAGCTTTAATGAAATGCATTGACAGTGAAAGTCTCTTCTTTTATAGTCCCACAATTTAAACACCAGCATAACTATAATCTGAGGTGAGAATATAGCCAGCTGGCAGGCATGACAATATCGCCCCAATTCGAGATGGCAATATCTTGTAGTGGAACAGTGCAAATTTTCTAATTTGGCTATAAAAATAGAATGCAATCAAGAAGAAAATATCCGTATAAGTTACTGAAGTAACCCCTAAATTTAACACATCCTTTAGAGGTTACATTTGCTTTTAGAAAATAGAGGACTACTGCGTAACCTCTAAAGCTGCATATTTTTCAAGGGTAACAATGTACCTTGTAATATAATGGTTACAACGTACCTTATATTTTGTATTAGTTACAATGTAACTTATAATATATTAGTTACAATGTACCTTATAAATGCGAATTCGTGCACCTATACTAAGGGTTACCTAGCTAAGGGTGTACAGCGTAACCTCTAAAGCTGCATATTTTTCAAGGGTAACAATGTACCTTTTATTTTATATTGGTTACAATGTACCTTATATTTTGTATTAGTTACAATGTAACTTATAATATATTAGTTACAATGTACCTTATAAATGCGAATTTGTGCACCTATACTAAGGGTTACCCAGCTAAGGGTGTACGTTTGCAGACTTCATTCAGGTGTGACGTCGACAGTCCTACGCTGGGATCTTCAAGTATCCAACAAGAAAGATCAGGGAGCGCCTATCTGCAGTGAAACTTCGCCGTATCAGCCACTGCTGGCGTTGTCGTCTACCATTAGGTTATTAGACTGATCCCCGATGGCACACCCATCACATTGGCAACAGTAGCAGCAGTGTGCATCTCAGCGCTCTAAGCCCGAACCTCTGTACTTTTGTAGACTGCTCTCAGGTGTGACGCCGACAGTTCTACGCTTGGATTTTCAAGTACCCAACAAGAATGATCACGGAACGCCAATCTGCAGTGAATCTTCGCCGTATCAGCCGCTGCTGGCGCTGTCATCTACCAGGAGTCCATTAGACTGATCCCCGAGGACACACCCATCACATTGGCAGCAATAGCAGCAGTGTGCATCTCAGCGCTCTAAGCCCGAACCTCTGTACTTTTGCAGACTGCACTCAGGTGTGACGTCGACAGTCCTACGCTGGGATCTCTCAAGTATCCAACAAGAAAGATCAGGGAGCGCCTATCTGCAGTGAAACTTCGCCGTATCAACCGCTGCTGGCGCTGTCATCTACCAGGATGTTTTCAGACTGATCCCCGAGGGCACACCCATCACATTGGCAGCAGTAGCAGCAGTGTGCATCTCAGCGCTCTAAGCTAGAACCTCTGTAATTTTGCAGACTGCTCTCAGGTGTGACGCCGGCAGTTCTACGCTTGGATCTTCAAATACCCAACAAGAAAGATGACGGAGCGCCTATCTGCAGTGAATATTTGCCGTATCAGCCGCTGCTGGCGCTGTCATTTACCAGGAGTCAATCAGACTGATCCCCGAGGGCACGCCCATCACATTGGCAGCAGTAGCAGCAGTGTGCATCTCAGCGCTCTAAGCCCGAACCTCTGTACTTTGGCAGACTGCACTCAGGTGTGACGTCGACAGTTCTACGCTTGGATCTTCAAGTAAGCAAGAAGAAAGATCACGGAGCGCCTATCTGCAGTGAATCTTCGCCGTATGAGCCGCTGCTGGCGCTGTCATCTACCAGGAGTCTATCAGACTGATCCCCGAGGGCATGCCCATGTTGAGCAGTGATCCGTCAAAGGTTAATCTGGATGTTCTATTAAAATCAAATGGCCTTACAATTGTTATTAATCTTCCAACAAGAGTGACACTGAATACGTCTACATTGATTGATATTTTTGTTACAAATTTAATGCCGGAGAAAATCAGAGCTGGAGTTTTCGTGGCTGAGTTGAGCGATCATTTGCCTTTTTTTATGCTGTAGTAAAAAGGTGAAGATCAAACAAAATTCGCCTGCAAATTTTATACAGCGTATTACGCCGCAATATCTTTCCTCATTTGTAGACAAACTTTCGTTGGTACCGTGGGACACTGTGTATAATGTTACAGCTGCTTGCGCAGCTTACGAAGAATTCCTTAAAATCCTTAAACCTATATATACTGAGAGATTTCCTTTTGTACGCTTAAAACAAAAGAGAAAAATTCGTAAGCCCTGGATAACCTCCGACCTGGCAGCAAAAATTCGGGAGAAAAATACAATGTTTAGCAAATTTATTACGAACAGAGATCCAGACGCACTGAAGAAGTTTAAAACTTTCCGTAACAGTTTAGACAAAGAGTTAAAGAGAGCAAGAAAACATCATTTTAATAATTTATTACCTCTCTGGCTGCTCAAATGCTCTTTGGAAGAAGCTGAACTCAGTGTTACAATATAATGTTAAAAACCAATCAGTTCGTGAAATAAAATACAATGGCAACGAGTTGTGATGGAAGGCGTTAGCCAATGCTTTCAATGAGCATATTGTGAACACCGCGGGTCAAATGGCAGCAACGAGTGATTTAAAAAATGTTTACTACAATAACCGTTCGGTGTTCTTTGACCCTGTCACTGAAGCTGAAGTGACAGAGGTAATAATAAGCCTAAATAACAGCAGTGCGTTGGATATTGACGGGACGCAAGAGCAGCCTTTGAAACATGCAGCCTCTTTGCTTGCTCCATGCATACGGTACATATTTAAATTATGCCTCGAACAAGCGATATTTCCACCCCAAATGCAAGTTGCTCGTGGTAAGGTACTCTATAGGAAGAGTGACAAAAACCATATGGGCAATTACCGGCTTGTTTCTATATTACCCTTGTTTTCAAAGGCCTTTGAAAAGGTAATCCTCAAGAGACTGAAAAAATTCGAACAGAAACACAACGTCCTAATTGACTGCCAGTATGGTTTCCGTGAAGTCTTGAGCACTGAATCGGCACTTCTTGCACAAAAAGAGTATATATTAGATCAAATCGATAAAGAAAATGTATTACTGGGCATTTTTATAGATTTTTCAAGGGCCTTTGACCTTAATAATCGTGAACTGCTCATTAGGAAGCTAGAACGATACGGTATGCGAGGTGTTGCTGCTTCTCTAATCCATTCATATTTAAGAAATAGGCAACAAATTGTAGACATAGGAGGCTTTCACTCGGATCCATTAGCAGTTTCTTGTGGTGTGCCTCAAGGCAGTATCTGGGGACCATTTCTTTTCAATCTCTATCTAAATAACATTGTAAGTATATGTCCAGAGGTAAAAGTCGTCATTTAGGCAGATGATACTAGTATATTTTTGTCAGCAAGAGAAACCAACCAAATTGTTCGCAATGCCAATGAAATCCTGGGTAAACTTGAGAAGTGGACAGAAGGAAATGCCTTAAAAATAGATGTACAGAAAACAAAGGCAGTTTTATTGCACGCTAGAAACAAGACGATAACATTAAATCAAAGGGTTTTGCTTAACTAATATCCAATTGAAATACGGCCTTCTATTAAAACACTGGGAGTTGTCTTCCACAATACCTTGTCTGGGGACGAGCACATAGATCAGTTAGCGACAAAACTCTCCTAAGTACTTGGCCTCATATATCGGAACTCAAGCATACTACCACGCAGTGTAATGATGCTAATTTACAATACCTTATTTTGTTCCAGACTTAATTATTGTCACCTAGTTTGGGCCTCTACGACGCAAACCAATCTGTAAAAAAACGCTTCTGCGAGTTATTGCGGATGTGCCCAGGTACTATCCATCTGAGCCCTCATTTCGCAGCTACAACATAATGCCAGTAACAAATATTTATGGTTATTGCCTGTACAAGCGATATAAACAAGAAATAAAAAATAATACTTGTTTCTTGCGTCAGTTAGCGAAGCTGCGATATCACACTACTACATATAATACGCGAAATTTGGAAACATGGGCAATAGATACTTGTAGGACAACATATGGCTTACATATGTTAAAAAACCGGCTGCCAAGGTTATTGAATACACTACAGAAACAAAATATAGAGCCCGACAAAATTACTTTTGCGGACCTTCGAAAATACTTTAGTGCGTAGAAGAAAACAAAAAGGGAAAAAAGAATGGTGTAGTTAGTGTATAATTTTGCAGCAGTTTTACTTCGCAGTTATCTGCGCTTTCTGCGGTTCATTTTGTGTGCGCTGGTCTCTGGTGGCGTTCTTGTATGGATAAACAGTGTCTTCAAAGGTGATTGTTTTTACTTCATAATTGTATATCTTAAAATTGTGTTGTATTACTTGCATTATTTGTATTGCAACTGTAATTGTATTAATTGTATAACATAATTTGTATAACGACGTCTGAATATGGAATGAGTTTTATGCTTTTGTATGCATGGATTTCAGTGAGTGCTGATTATAACTCATATATATAATTTGCTGACTGCTTCGTGAAGTTGCCAGTGCGGGGGCCTGCGGCCTTGTCGAGCTGCAATGCGACAGCTTTTTCTGTAGCCTTCCGGCATCGTGTATTTCGGATGCGAATAAAGTTATTATTATTATTATTATTATTATTATTATTATTATTATTATTAACTAAATGAATGGAGTCAGCTTTCTTGTCGCCAACAATACTCCAGAATTTACGTGGGTTAGTTAGTAAGAGGGATGGAAATGTGACATTAAAATAGGCTTTTTTGGCATTGCTAGCAGCATAAATGTACTCGGCTTCTGCACGATGGTAAGCATCCCAGCGATCGGCAAGATTGGTTTCTTTGGCACGACGGAAAATACGCTTCTTTTTGTTGCGTAGTCACTTAAGGGAATTATTAAACGAAGGTGAGCGTGAGTCATAAGGAATCTGCCTTCGAGGTACATATCGGTTAATTAAGTCGAGCATATATATATATTGTGTGTGTGTGTGTAGCATAAATAGCATAAATAAAATTTTCCGACCGCAGAACGACCCAGAGAGGCTCGGAATCAACAACGCAAGCCAAAGTGGCGCCTTCAGGGTAGGAGAATTTTCTCGGGTGTTGTGTTCCTTGCGGCGAGAAGCGCAGACCCATTGTCAAATCTAACTAGGCCTGATATAATGGCTATCCCTTTTGTGAAACAACGCGCAGAAGGCAATAGCAGCGCATCTCCATGGTCGATGATGTCGGACGTGATGGTAGGATTTGCTGATAGCCTGGAGGTAGCTCGGTATTTTCTGCAGCGAGCAGACGAAGTGGCTTGTACTTTTCATCGCCAAGCGAATAATTGGTGTCAGTCACATGTACGACAGGCTGCCCACAACATTTGCCAGCAGAAGCAGAGGCAAGGAAATCCCACCCTAAAATTGGGAGCATGGCGGCAGCACAGCAGCACTGCTTCTAGGAATGTATATATATATATATATATATATATATATATATATATATATATATATATATATATATATATATATGCAGGGTGTTTCTGCAACCTTTAGGCCGAGTTTAACCTCTAGGCACTCTATGACGACGCGACCAAACGCATGTTGCTCACTTTTGTATGTAGTGTGTAGCGCTATTTTTCTATTATGCTTAATTAGCTAATCTGTCAATGACAATTAACCAACTTCCAAAGCAAGGAAGTTAGGAAAGAAATTCCAATTAGAAAGTTGCAGAGCAGTTGGCAACACGTCCGAATAAACAGTTTCTGTCTTGTTATCTGTTAAGTAATAGTGTTTTTCAGTTTACTGCTGATGCCCGCGAAATACAAAAAACACCACGTGACATGCCTCCCTGCGAGTCATGATTGCACTGCTCCTAAGCTTTCCCCGCGCACAAACAAATATAGCATTTAACCGGTGTGAACGCGCGTCTGCTTATCGCCATCATGAACCGCCGCGAGGGAAGCACATTAAATTAAAATTAAATTATCGGGGTTTACGTGCCGAAACCACTTTCTGATTATGAGGCACGCCGTAGTGGAGTACTCCGGAAATTTCGACCACCTGGGGTTCTTTAACGTGCACCTAAATCTAAGTACACGGGTGTTTTCGCGTTTCGCCTCCACCGAAATGCGGCCGCCGTGGCCGGGATTCGATCCCGCGACCTCGTGCTCAGCAGCCTAACACCATAGCCACTGAGCATCCACGGCGGGTAGGGAAGCACATCGCTGGCGTCAATGTGACAGCCAACGCCTTCGTCACTGGCCTGTCGCCTTTTAAGCGGCAGCACACCCTGCTGGATGCTATGCTCGTTTGGGAGAGCTGCATGCAGGGCGCGCAAGCGGGTATGTGAGGTGATATTTTTTGGTATTTCGCGGGCATGCGCGGTAAGTTGTAAAACATTAACATTTAATAGATAGAAAGTTAGAAATTGCCTAATTGGACGTTTTACAAAGTGCTCTAGAACTTTCTAATTGGAATTTTTTCGCCTAACTTTGTTGGTTCAGAATGGCTAATTTTCTTGACTAATTAACTAATTAGAAGAATACAAGAATAGCTGACATATACAAAAGTTATCAACATGCATTTGGTTGCGTCGTCTTATGGTGCATCGGCATACTTTTAAACTCTGAGTAAAGCTAGCTGAAACACCGGTATAAGAAACAATGCGCCTGAAAGAGAGAAAGTTGTTTTCCAAGAAGTGCGCCAACTTTTCACACAGAACCTTGCGGCAACCAAGCAAACATGCCTCTATCCTGAAGTCATATGCATACATATGTGGGTGCGTGTGGGTGCCTGCGCGCGCAGGGTATTTTACGTAACTTAACACGTCAATGAGAAAATTGTAGAGCGACATGAAAAACTCCAGATACGGCTTTCTGTTGCTCAATACGTGCCACATAAGAGTACTTTTCAGAGCGTGAAAGAAGCCCGCGAATACACGCAAAGTGCCTCGAGTAGCCAGTCCCGCGCCAATTTTGCGTGCATTTGCGGGCTGCTTTCACGCTCGGAAAAACACTTTTATGTAGCACGTGTTCAGCAACAGAAAGCTGTATCGCAAGTTTTTCAGTTTGCTCAACAATTTTCTCATTGCCACTTTTCATCTAGTTATAATATTTGAAAAGTCGGACAATTCATTACTAATAATTATCCAATTAGACTGAATGAAAAAATAAATAGTTTAAGTATCACCAAGCGACGGCAAACAAAATTACCTTGGTTCTATCCAGCCCCATTGCATTCCCATATTTTTAAACTCTGACTGAAGTTAGCTGGGACACCCGGCAGAGAAACCGTGTGTAAATGAGAGTCAGTTTTTCAAGAAGTGCATCAACTTTCCAAATAAAACCTTGCGGCAGCTATAGATGCCTCTATCATGAAGGCATATATATGTATATATATATACGTGCAGGGCGTTTCACGTAACTTAAACCACAGACATACCTACTGCAGGGGGACAGGGACCCCTGCCTACCCAGTAGATACGTCTGTGGTTTAAGTTACGTGCAATGCCCTGCACGTATATACACACACACACCTATATATATATATATATATATATATATATATATATATATATATATATATATATACGTGCAGAGCGTTTCACGGAACTTAAGCCACATACGTATCTACTGGGTAGGCGGGTCTCTGTCCCCCTGCCCACTCGGTAGATACGTCTGTGGTTCAAGTAACGTGAAAGAACACCCTGTACATATGCAATGGTGATCAAGTGATCAGTAAAACAATATAAATGTCCAAAAGACGCACACATACACATGTGCGTGTGTTTTTCACATATTCTTCGAAACTCAATATTGCTCAAGAAGACTCAATGTTATTCAGCAATAAGTAAACAGCATTTAGTCAACGACTTCATTGTTGGAAACTACTCAACAATGGCGCAATAGCACTCAATACTATTCAACAATATATCAACAGAATTTAGTCGTATTTATTGTTGGAAACTATTCAACAATGGCTCAATAATACTCAACACTATTCTACAATATATCAACAGAATTTAGTCAACGACTTTTTTGTTGTGAACTACCCAACAACTTTATTGTTTAATTACTGCTCTGTGGTTTCAATAATTATTGAGGTATTGTTGAAAGGCTTTTGAGTCAACAATTCATCAATAATATGCTAACAACATTTCAACAGTCATTTTCATAAGGGTGTATGCGGTGCATAATGTCGTCGTTTGTTACACGCACAGTAAAAAATGCGGAAGGGCAGATAGAGTCCCCGTGAGCTGCAACCAGCAGTGGTCCATCGTACTGCCTTGTAATTTTCCTGAGACGCTTACACAAATCAGCATGCATAACAAATAATGCGGCACCAGTGTCCACCAAAGCTTCAACTTGCACACCCTCAACGAACGCAGACATCATACTACAAGGGCGCGCTGGAGGAATTGTAGTCCTGTCGGTAATTGCAGCTTTTCATCCAAAAACTGCATTACTTAGTTTTCCGGGCGACGGCCAGAGGTGAACTTGGCAGGCCGGAGCGGGGATGAGGAGCGGCGAAAGGGCGAAGGTGAGCGGCGTCTGGTGATGGCGGTAACCATTCGGTGTCTCGGTTGTTGCGGGCGGATATGTAACGCGGAGGGGACGCGTTACGTCGGTTTTGAGAAGTGCCACCACCAGAACACGCATCGCTCGACATCACTCATGTCATTCCCAAGACGTTCATTTTGTTGGCGCTTGCGGCATAAACGTGATATGTGGCCGCGATAGCCACAGTAATAGCATATAGGACGAGACGGTTGCCAAGGCAGGTAGTAGGGGCTGGTCGATATGGCTGAGAGATAGTGCGGTCAGATGGGGTGATGAAGGCTCAAGTGGTATTGAAGGGACAGTTGCCGGAGGAGTGACGCCAACCTGAGCGTATGTGGTATGTGGGTAGAGAAAACGTTGAACGGACGCCGGTTGGAGGCACGGTAGCAAACTGAGCGTTTGTCGGCAGAGGGCGAGGAGCAGGAGGGTTAACATGCACAGAGCAAGTTATGGACGCGAGCTCCTCCTTGATGACGTCGCGCAACGCTGCACCAGAAGGCTGAGGAGGAAGTACCAACGGAGATGAAAAGCCGAGCGACTGAAGTTCCTTGCGGATAATCGCCCGAACCATTACACGCAAGTCGGGGTCCGCCGGCTTCAAACGTATCGACTCGAGCTCCTCGAAGCGCTGGCACGTCAAGACGATGTGAACGACCGTAGCCGGGTTCCTCACGACGAGTGCGCTGAAGGCCACAGTCCCAGTGCTTTTAAGAATATGACGTACCCTGTCCACTTCAGCCATAGCATTACTGACACGGTGACAGAGTGCAAGCGCATCCTCGATTTACGATGTGTAGGACTCACCGAAGTGCTGCTTGCGAGCATCAAGAGTTTTCTTCGCAAGGACGGAGTGAACCGCCGGCGTTCTAAATACTTGTCGAAGCTGCCAATTGAAGGTGGTCCAATTGGAGAAATCAATCTCATGGTTGAAAAACCAGGTCTTCGCCACACTCGTCAGATAGAACGAGACATGGCGGAGCTTGAATAGGTCATCCCACCGATTAGCAAAGCTTACGCGCTCGTAATCGTCGAAGCAGTCCTCAACATATTCACCGCGAAGACCCGTGAACAGATGGGGATGACGCTGCTGGCCGCTGATGATCAGAGAAGGTGCGGCTTGCGGTGTCGAGAGGGTTACAGTAGAAGCGCCAGGCTGCTCGTCCTGCGACATGCTGGCGGACAGTTGGCACAAGCGGCGACCTGAATGAAGCTCCAGGGAGCATGCTAGGCATGCAGAGGACGGTTGACCATGAAACTCCTCCACCACTTGTGACGCCACAGTAAGAGTCGACCTTTATTGAGCCTGACAGACACGGCGAAGGACCCTCGGCACAGTCCACTATGATGATGCGACTACCCTCACGATGAAGAAGGGCACACACATGATAAGAATATACAGATCATGAAGTGTACAATAAATACCCACAATATATATATTTGTATGTGTGTGTGTGTGTGTGTGTGTGTGTGTGTGTGTGTGTGTGTGTGTGTGTGTGTGTGTGCTTGTGTGCGTCTGTGTACTCACTTTATACATAAATATTTTTATTTATTTTTTTGTTTATTGATGCTGCAATCCCCACCGGGATTTGAGCAGGGTGGGTTACAATACATGAGAGAAAATACAACATAATGGCAAACGAAATATATGTACATGCCTAGGTCACAGTCAAGAAAGAATAAAATAAAAATTGAGCAAAACATTTCTCAAATGTGCAAATGAAATAGACGAACACTCAACGCATAAATCATATAGACAGTCACTGTAATATAACCAATTATGTTTCAGCCATCAAGAAAGGATGCGAAAGCTGACAAAGAGTCTGCTTGAACGACACAGCTGCTGAGATTATTCCAGTCTCTGACTGTTCGTGGAAAAAGTGAATACTTGAAAGAGTCATTATGAGAACGAAAAGGTCTTATTGTTAGTTCATGTCTTTGGCGTGTCGAATAACCGGAAGAAAATGTAATCCATTCGCTAACGTCGACTTTATAGTGCCGCTTAACTAATTGATATAAAAATTTTAGTCGCGATGAGCGGTTTCTATCGGATAACGGGATTAGGTTAGCGCGAGCTTGTAGTTCAGTGATTGAGCTACGTCGAAAGTTGTTATAAATGAACTGTACGGCTTTTTTTGGACATTCTCTAGTTTCAGAATATTACCTTTTGTATAGGGGTCCCATATTATAGCAGCATACTCTAAGACTGGGAGGACAATGGATGTGTATGCTAATCTTCTTACAGCAGGGGTAGCCAAAGTTAACGTTTTTCTTAATAAGAATAACTTTCTATAAGCATTCGCTGTAACGTAGTGAATATGTTTGTTCCACCTAAGATTGTTTGAAATCCATAGCGCAAGATATTTGTATTCAGACACTTCAGACAAAAGCACATTGTTAAAATTATACGGAAACGATAAGGGCCTCTTCTTACGAGTGATCCGCATGAAAATGGTCTTGTCGAAGTTTATACACATCTGCCACCGCTTACACGAAGAAGCAACACGCTGAAAATCATTGTTTCATGGATCAATGCCTGATCAGATTGATCATTAACCTCCGTATATAGAACTCAATCGTCCGCGTATAATTTTATTTTGGCAGAGATGCCTTCTACCATGTCGTTTACATACATAAGAAAAAGGAGTGGCCCTAGGACCGAGCCCTGCGGGACACCTGATTTTACTGGTAACTGGTTAGATTGATGTCCTTTGAACGCAACAAACTGATGGCGATTGTTCAAATACGCTGATATCCAATTAGCAAGTTGAGAGTTTTTAAGTAGACTATTTAATTTAAATAACAATTTACTGTGTGATACTTTGTCGAAAGCTTTGGAGAAGTCGATAAAAATTGCATCAATTTGTTTTATGTTATTTACAGATACGACAAAATCATGGATAGTAGCAACTAGCTGTGTACAAGTTGAGTACCCTTTCCGAAATCCATGCTGGCATATTGTTAAGATGTGTATCTAAAAAATCCACGATATGTTTATGTGTTATGTGCTTTAATAATTTGCAAGTGTTAGAGGTTAAAGATACCGGACGGTAATTCTTTATAGACTGTTTGGCACCGTGTTTATGAAGTGGTGTTACTCGGGCTGCTCTCCAGTCATTCGGGAGTTGACCTTCTTCCAAGGAACATAAAAACACAATGTACAAGTATTTCGAAGCCCATTCGGCATACCTTTTTAGGTTGGGTATATCGTCTGTGCCTAAAGTTTTCTTTTCATCAAGTTTTAAAAGCATGTGGAGTATACAGTGTTCGCTTATTTATACATCAGAAATAGGGGGCAAACAATTCTCAAACATAGGTAAGACACCAGCATCACTAGTAAAAACTGAGTGGAAATGCTCATTAAATAAGTTAGCAATCTTTTCTTCATCATTCAAGTGAACGCCATCAACTTCAAAAACATCGCATTGGTAATGTTTCGGTGACACCTCCCGCCAAAACCTATGTGGAGACGCTGTGATGAATGTAGGCAATGATTCTTCATAGTAACGTGGTTTCTCAGTAGATAGTTGGATCCGAAGTTTAGATGAAAGAGAGAGAAATTTCTGCCGTTGATCTGGTGAAGCACTGCTTGATTTTTTCATTTTATCTTTTAACCTCTTGAGCTGCCTTTTCAATCTCAGCGTCTCCCGAGAAATCCAGGGATTCTTTTTTCTTTTCTTAACAATAGTTGGCACATATTTTTCAATGCATTTATTAACAATACTCTTAAAGCGTTCCCATAGTTCCTGCACATCTGCAATATTCTCTGAAAATGAATCTAAGTAAAACGAAAGCGTATCTATAATCGAAACATCATCAGCTCGGGAGAAATTGCGGAATCGGACAGCGCTAAGGCTGTCTTTCCAGTTTAATATTATTTATTGTTAGTAACATAGCCTCGTGATCCGATATTCCAGGAAATACATCGCACTTAGTGTGACTACTTATGGTCCCACTTACAAAAAAGAGGTCCAGCATTGTTGCAGAATTACCCTGTATTCTAGTACAGGTATCCACTAACTGTAATAAATTAAAAGAAAAGACAATGTCCAGCATGGCCTCCCCTAAGTTGTCGTTATCACTTTTGACCGACATCGTTTCCCAATCAATGCTTGGCAAGTTAAAATCTCCTGAGAGAATAATGCAGTCAGCGGGTTTCACATGCTCGCTCATGTATAGCTTCAAAGAATCCAAAACTTCAACACCAGAATTAGGAGGTCGGTACAGAGCAGCTATGACATATCGAATATTTTCATGGTAGGCCTTGCAAAATATGCATTCAACATCTGATAAATCAGGCATCTTTAAGAGCTTAATGTTATCCTTGAAAAGGATGGCTACGCCTCCGCCCCCGCAACCTCTGTCTTTTCTGAATGCGCTATACCCAAGTGGAATGAACTCGCTATCATATATTTCTTCATTTAACCATGTTTCCGTCAATACAACGATATCTGGGTTATACGACAAAAGAATTCCCTCTAACTCTGTACGCTTGTTTATAATGCTCCTACAATTTACGTTAAGTATTCCTAAAGAGCCACGCCTGCGCTTAGTCTGTAAATTTTGAGGACTTGATTTCTTCAGCTTATAACGGCATTTTTTTTCAGCATCCCAACCAAACAAACTCCCGTTGATGCTCAACTTATCGTAATGCAGCTTTACTTTCATGCTTTCTGCCTTTCTTCCTTAGAACTCTCCCATAAAAGCCTCCGTGTGTCACGTACTCGCTTAGAAAAGTCTTCAGATAGTGACAGTTCACTGCCCTTAAGTTTATGCGATGCTCTAAGCAGGGCATTCTTTTCTCGGTAGTCAAGAAATTTTAGAATCACTGGACGGGTTTTATTTTCGTCTTTTCTTCCGAGTCTGTGACACCTTTTCATGCCTGTTACGGTAATGCCTAGTTTGTTACTAAAGACTTCATCTTTTACATTTCGTTCTAAGTCTTCTGAAGTCATGAACTCTAGGTTCATGTAAGCTATAAATTATTAAGTTATTTCTCCTACTTCTGTTTTCTAGATCATCAACATGTTCACTAATGTTAGCGAGTTGTTCCTCGAGGTTCGTTATTGTTGTTTTGATGCTTTCTACGTTAGAGTTCAGTGCACTTAAACCACCCAATCGCCACTCGATGTCATCAGTTCTTTCTGTTAATTTTGATAGGTTCCTTTGCATTTCATTCTGTGTTGCTTGCATATCATGTATAGTAGAAAGAATATTACTTTGCCCATTTAACAGCTCTAGCAAGAGATCTTTTGCTGTTGGACCTGGATTTTCTTTTACATCTCTGCAAACCAGAAGATCTCTACTTATTGCTTTAATTATACTAGACAAAAAATAATTAACATGCAGTGGGCAGGGCAGCAGCAGCAAAAACCGGTTATCCGATCGATAACCACGAGTTGGCACATATCTACTAACCTGTAGCATGTTGCCGGGATTGCTGCCGCCTAGCCCACTGGTGAAGCACAGCTCGTCCGGCGCCTTTATAGCTGTCCGATGGGGCATGTGACTTGACGTCACTGTTGTGGAGGCGATACCCGGACTTGTGACGCATGGAAAACCTTGTCGATTCATGATGCCGCATTCACCACGTGTCGATGAATGCACGCCAGCGTCTTGGTCCACGCCCACCAACGTTGTCGAAGCAGCACAGGCGCTAGTCGAAGCTTGGTTTCCGATAGTAAGCAGCGTAACCTGTAGCATGAAGCAAAAGGGAATTGTTCAGCATGTTGCCGGGATTGCTGCCGCCTAGCCCACTATATATAATAAATGAGCATAAATCAAATTGTCCGACGGCAGAATTCGAGCTGAGGACGTACGCCAAGCCAGAAGAAGCTCAACGGTCACCATAATTACAACAGGTCCTCTTGAATTATATGCCTCACCATGAAATCATAGCAAGTTTATCAGATAGAGGGATGTGAGCCCTATCAGGAAAGCAGCAGTCTATGGTCGTGTATCATATCGTGGGGGAACGGTAAAATTTGAGTTACAGGCTTACTTTCTTTTACGGGCGTTTTATGGAAATCGGAGAAGTAATATGCGGAGTCCCAGCTCGTTTCTTTTCTAGTCATTATAGCCATGACGACCAGAGCAGAAACACTGTAGCAAGCTCCTACATGCTAATGCACACACTCTGTCATCTGCTCTTTACAAATCAGCTTGACGGGCATTACCACCAAGTATCACTTGCTCCCTCACAAAAATAATTTGTCACATGAAATGCAATGAATGTTACAACGATCAAAACCGCTCAATTCCATCTAGAGGAAATGATAACTTCATGTTGATTGATACTGTGACAGTCACTCTTCATTTTATTATTTTTTTAATGCTGTCAGAGCAATATGGCAATAAAGAGTGGAGTGGTTACAAGTAGTAAAGCAAACAAACAAACAAGTGCAGTCAGCTATGGTAATATATTAATTGTTTTGATTATACACTGTTAGCTAATGCTGTATGAAAAGTTTTTTATTGTTGATGGCTACGTTACTTGACGGAAGGTGGCTTCATTCCTGATAGTTACGGAGAATAAAAATTGAAAGAAAGACCTCGCGTAACATTAATCGATTCCTATCTTACTGCGAAGATCGACACTGTTTGAAATATACAGAGGCTGCAGTATGAAAGTATGAAAACTTTATGAAATAGCCATATGCGGGTGATATTGCGGCGGTTTCAGCTAGTGGAATAATGACAACACGTCCTCTTGAATTATATGCCTCACCATGAAATCATAGCAAGTTTATCAGATAGAGGGATGTGAGCCCTATCAGGAAAGCAGCAGTCTATGGTCGGGTACCATATCGTGGGGGAACGGTAAAATTTGACTTACAGGCTTACTTTGTTTTACGGGCGTTTTATGGCAATCGGAGAAGTAATATGCGGAGTCCCAGCTCGTTTCTTTTCTAGTCATTATAGCCATGACGACCAGAGCAGAAACAAGTTTCGAGCGTATTAGTCTTGTCAAGCTGCAGTTTTAAGGTGGACAGTGCTTTGGAAAACTGCGCTGTAAGTACCTGAGCATTCGATTTGCATTGGTAATGACGTGCTCTGTACAAATGGTCCAATTTAAGTGATTTATAAGGTGTACACAAAGATATTGTTACGGTGAAGTGAAGGAAGAAGTTGAATTGGACTAGAAAAAGACGAAGTCTGGCAGTTGCCTGAACGCCATATCCATCATTTGTAAATATACGTTATTGTACAGTCGTGGACCTGCTTTCTTCCCGCAACAATATTTATTTATTTTAGCTAGTGCTAGGTTAGTTTTCATTGAAGTTATACTCGCAGTACGGCTATATTTAGGAAGCAGAGATATATTGTACTAGTCCCAGTGAAGTAATGAGTTTAACACAATTGGGATCCCATATTGCAGGTCCACATTCAAGTTTCGAGCGTATTAGTCTTGTCAAGCTGCAGTTTTAAGCTGGACACTGCTTTGGAAAACTTGCGCTGTAAGTACCTGAGCATTTGCTTTGCATTGGTAATGACGTGCTCTGTACAAATGCTCCAATTTAAGTGATTTGTAAGGTGTACACACAGATATTTATATTGCAACGCAGATTGAAGACGGAGTCTTAAAAACAGACTTGCAGCATACGCGCTTCATCGTCTTTCATCGTCCCGCGGTGCCGGAGCCCCACATCATTGTGTCAACTGCCCCCATGCGAAAAGCGACCGTCTCGGTCGCGTGAAAAAGTTCTTTCAGCGACAAGAAATGCAGATCCTCATGCACATCTCGGCGTTCACGTACGCGCATAGTAGGGTTTCATGCGCACTACATGAACAACTTCAGCGCGAGGACGACGACGGAGCAAACCGGGGTCAGAACTGCAGGGGACGACTCCGTAGGTCACGTCACTGAGGCGGCGTGTAACCTTGCAGGGACCAAAATACCGGCGCAGCAACTTTTCCGAGAATCCACGGCGATAGATGGGCGTCCAGACCCACACGAAGTCGCCGATATTCTAATGGACGTCGCGTCGACCCTGGTTGTAGCGAAGAGTGTCGGTATGCTGTTGGCTCCGGATACGATGCCGAGGAAGCTGGCGTGCTTCTTCGGCTCTTTGTACGAACTCTTCCGTGTGTTCGCTGGTCGGGCTATTATCAACCAGAGGTAGCATGGCGTCAAGTGTTGACGTGACGTGGCGCCCGTATACAAGTTCGAACGGCGTAAACTGTGTAGTCTCCTGTACGCAGTGTTATACGCGAAGGTCACATAGGGTAATATGTGACCTTCGCGCGGCGCATGAAAAACAAGAAAAAGAGGAAAAGCAACCAATTAGGAAAGACCACGGGGAGTCAGGCAGCCAATCGGAAAATGCCAAATCGGCCAGATCAGAAGAAAAAGCGTGGTGCGCTGGCAGAACGGGAGGACACGCAGGGAGACGCGGAGGACACGCAAGGGAGACGCCAGGAGAGTCCCAGGAAGCGACGGCAGGAGGAGGTCAACCACCGGTGCGGGCGTTGAAGACGGGCCGTCGGGTTCCGGACCCGAGCCACCAGGACTTCACCCGACCGGCGCCTCCTGCCAACCTGTTCCTGTGCGTCGCCCGTCTACCTGAGCGTGCCGCCAGCTCCTCAAGGCCGGTGAGCTTCTGTGCTCGTGGGTACGACGAGAGCAGTCGGGCTTCGGGCCCGACTTCTACGCCAGCTGCCCGGCCAGAACGCCACCCCCGTCTGTCGTGCCGCCTGCTGCCCGAGGCCGGTGTTCGAGCTTCTGCGCCCGTGGGCAGGACGAGAGCCGTCGGGCTACGGGCCCGAACTCTACACCCAGCTGCCCGGCCAGAACGCCGACGCCGTCTACTCGCGCCACCAAGCCGCCTGCTTTTCCTCGCCTAGCCAGAGCTGGTGCGCTCCGGTCACCCGGTCAGTCAACTTAGACCACAACCTTTGGTGAGACCGGCGCCACTCCTTTCACCAGCTTGTCGCAGCGTCGCAGCGTCGAGACTGTTACGCGTCCCTGCCCTCGTGGCAAGCCCGGACTCGCGCACTCGTTAACCTCATGCAAGCCCTATGTGTGTTCCTTGCCGCAATGTCTGCTTGAGTGTTTATTTTAGGCATGCATTCTATTTCCTTTTATTTTCTTTATGCCTCTCTTTAGTTTGATTAAAGTCTTTGTGTATGTGTTCAAACCAACGGCTTTGTCCTCAATTGGGTTCTCGGAGGCTCCGCCTAGGAGAGCCGTCAGACCCTTTTGAGTGCACGAACCTTTGCCCCCATAAGTGGGTCATCACAATGCTGCACCGTGGTCGGTGATGAGAACAGACGGTGCACCATGTCGTAGGACGATGTGGCGTACAAAGAACTTTGCCGCTTCATACGAGTTTGCTTGCGGAATAGCTTCCGTTTTGGCGTACCGGGTTAAGTAGTCGGTAGCAACGACTATCCATTTGTTGCGCGAAGAGGTCACTGGGGATGGCCCAAGTAGATCCATTCCTATTTGTTGGAACAGTGCTTGAGGAGGGTACACAGGGTGGAAAAAGCCAGCTGGTTTAACTGGTGATTTCTTGCGGTGCTGATAATCACGGCAGGTCTTCACGTACCGTTGCACAGAAGAAAAAAGCCGGGGCCAGTAATACTTCTGGCGTATCCTTGCTAATGTCTTAGCGAATCCCAGGTGTCCGGCGCATGGCTCATCATGGCAGGCTTGCAAAATGTCTTGGCGCAGCGCCGACGGCGCAACAAGGAGGTACGCATTGGGACCGCTTCCGCAGTTTTTTGTGTAAAGGACGTCGTTGTGCAAAGAGTACTATGATAAGCCACGCACGAGCGAGCGGGGTAAGACACCTTCAACGCCTTGAAGGTGCTCGATCAGCGGCACCAGCTCAGGGTCAGCGCACTGGTGCTCAGCCATCTTTATGGCGTCAATAACGCCGACCAATGGCAAGTCATGGTCAGGATCCGAGGACGTCGTAGGGAGTGGTGCGCGTGACAAAGTCAGCGTCGCTGTGCCTCCTTCTAGATTGGTAGACAACTGTAATGTCGTACTTTTGTAACCGCACGCTCCAACGGGCTAGTCTGCCTGAAGGATCCTTGAGGTTGGCAAGCCAGCGCAGGGCGTGGTGATCACTGACAGCCTTAAAGGGTCTACCGTAGAAGTAGGGTCGGAATTTACTAATTGCCCACACAACCGCTAAGCATTCTTTTTCAGTGGTTGAGTAGTTTTTTCTCAGCCTTGGTGAGACTGCGGCTTGCATAAGCAATGGGGCGTTCCACACCAGCTTGCTACTGCACAAGAACTGCACCGAGACTCCAATTGCTGGCGTCAGTATGAATTTCAGTGTCATCGTTTTCGTCAAAATGAGCAACTATTGGGGCCGCTTGCAAGCGCTTGTGCAATTCATTGAACGACTGCTGCTGCTCGTCCACCCAAATTAAATGCACATCGTCGCGTGTGAGCCGTGTCAGAGGTTCAGCAATTCTCGAGAATCCCTCGACGAAGCGCCTATATTATGCGCACAAACCAAGGAAGCGTTGGACAGCCTTCTTGTCTGTGGGTGGCGAAAACTCGGCTACGACAGCTAACTTGTCGGGGCCTGGTCGGACGCCTTTAGGACCAATGACATGGCCAACAAATTTAAGCTCTTGGAACCCGAAGTAGCATTCTTCAGGCTTGATGGGGAGGCCGGCAGTATGGATCGCAGTGAGGACACTCTCGAGTCGTGCGAGATGTTCGTAAAACGTGCTCGAGAACACGACGACGTCGTCCAAGTATACGAGGCAGGTTTGCCATTTGAGTTCAGCAAGCACGGTATCCATCATCCGCTGAAAGGTGGCAGGTGCGGAACAGAGACCGAAGGGGGAGAACTTTGAACTCATAAAGTCCGTCAGGTGTCACAAACGCTGTTTTTTCACGGTCCTGTTCATCAACTCTGATTTGCCAATACCCTGACTTAAGATCCAACGGAAAAAAAACCTGGCATGTCGTAGACGATCCAATGCGTCGTCGATGCGTGGCAATTGATAAACATCGCGCTTGGTGACACGGTTCAACTTTCTATAATCTACAGAGAAGTGTAGTGTGTTGTCTTTCTTTCTGACTAACACTATAGGGGAGGCCCACTGGCTTGTGGGCGGCTGGATCACGTCGTCTTGGAGCATATCTTTCACCTGATGCTTGATCGCTTCCCTTTCCACTGGCCACACTCTGTCAGGATGCTGACGAACAGGACATGCGGACTCGTCCATTATAATGCGGTGCTTTGTTATGGGCGTGCGCCGTACTTCGGACGACGTTGAAAAACAGTCTGCAAATTCAATCACGAGATTCAGTAGACGGTCTTTCTGATGGTCTGGCAGAGCAGCGCTAACGTGAATCCGTTCTTTTAGGCTGGGTAACTCAGATTGCTGAGACGATGCGATTTCTAATGTGGCAATGTCAGTAACGTCAATGATTTCGCGAAGAAATGCTATTGTTCCTCGCGGTACATGCCGATATTCGTTGTTAAGATTTGTTAGCAAGACGACCGAACATTTGTTGCGCACCTGAAGAAGCCCTCTGGCTATGCAGATGTGGGGCTCAAGAAGCAGGGGGATGTTTGCCTCAGCAATTCCTTCGGCGTCGTCCTCAATGTCGCATTGGACAAGAGTAAGCACGCTGCTCTTGGGTGGTAACATGACGTGGTCGTCAGCTACGCGAAGCGCGATGTTACGGTCGTTGTCATTGTTGTTCGCTATGGCTTGCGTAGTAGCGAAGCTGACTCGAGACTTTTGCAAGTCGATGATGGCACCGTTCGCCTGAAGGAAATCCATGCCGAGTATAAGGTGCTTCGAACATTCAGGAAGAATGACGAAGTCGCCGATGTACGTGAAGCCCCGAATGTTGACTCGTGCCGTGCACCGGCCCATTGGAGTTATGAGGTGCCCTCCTGCAGTACGAATCTGTGTCCCAGTCCGTTGCCTCGAAACTTTGTTCATGATACGCGCGAGATTCTGGCTCATCACAGACGTGTCCGCACCCGCGTCGATTAACGCCGTGACTTCATGGTCATCTATGGTAACTGCTACGTCACAAGATACTGACACCGAGCTACACTGCTCTGCCTGCTTCTCAATTTCGTCATGGTGGTGGTGAAAAGCATTTATTGAGCTATATATACAGAGAGGTGCTCGGGGAGAGACCTCTAGTTGGTCGCGCCCCTTGCAATACTGGGCGGAGTCTCTCATTCCGGGACCCCGTTGGTCTTGACCGCTACGCAGGTCCGCCGAACTAGGACTTGTTGGGCCGATAGTTCCTGGCAGCCGAGTAGGGCCGCCTCCCAGTCCTCTCGGGAAGGGGAAGGGGTGATGGGGGGGAGAGAAGGATTTCGCCTGCATGCCCGAACCATGTGGAAGGTGTCGGCCACCTCCCCACAGAAAGAGCAGCGGCCGTCAAAAGAAGGGTCAAAGTGCTTGGGAACCGCCGGGCACAGCAGGGTGTTTGTAAAGAGCCTAAGGAGAGTGCGTTCGCCAGCTTTACCCAATCCCTTCATAGGAACCGGGTAACGGCGGTGTTCGGCACGATAGTGCTCAGTAATGTCTTTAAAAGAAAGAAGAGGGCTGTGATCTGGGTCTGGATCTGGATCTGCCCGGTAAGTGAGTGCGCGGGCTGCCTCATGGGCGGCTTCGTTACCTGGCATGCCTTGGTGGCCGGGGACCCATATTATTGAGCGATGAGTTGGATCGCAGTCGCGAATACAGCGGCGAAGAATTTTGTCGGCGAGAGGAGTGATCCATCCCAATTGAAAGTTGCGACAGGCTCCACGAGAATCTGTGAGGATGAATTTAGAGTCGGGATGGGAGGCTGCGAGGGCGATCGCCACCTCCTCCGCATGCGTTGAGCTGGGTGCTTTGAACGAGAGGCCGTCCACTTCTCTTTCCTCGTGTATGATTGCAGCCGTGTACCATCCCCCCCTGGAGTGGTTGGGGCCTGCAATATCGACGTAGAAGACGTCTTTCTTAGCGCCATAGTGGCGGTGCAGGGCATCCGCCCGCGCTTGGCGCCGGCCATTATGGTCCTCCTTGTTCATCTTAGTTGGAAGGGGTTGAACGTACAGGGCGCTTCTCCACAGTTCGGGCACTCGAACCCTTTCCATCATACGGTGGTCATGTTTAATATGTAACCGGTCTAAGAGGCGGCGACCGGACACGGTCTGGGCGAGACGCGTGTATTGGTTAACGAGATGCGCCTCGCGAAGTTCCCGATAGGTGTTTACCATCCCCAACGCGAGAAGACACGCGTTGGAAGTGGAGATCGGGAGGTCGAGGGCTCTCTTGAACATTTTGCGGAGTACTACCTCCAAGCAATCTTCGTCATGTTTCCGTAAGCGTAGGTATGGGGTCGAGTACAGTACTCTACTAGTTACGAAGGCATGTGCGAGCCGCAACGCATCCTTACTTCGCAACCCTCCTCGCTTGTTGGAAACGCGGCGAACCATCCGGCCCACCTAGTCGCCGACCTTGCGGAGATTGGCAAGAGTTGTGCCTGCCTTGCGGTGTTGATTAATGAAGAGACCGAGTATTCGAATCTCCTCCACTTCATGGATGGGGCCACTGGCGAGAGAAAGCTGAACTGAGATTTTGCATTTCGGGGAAGTTCGCATATGTACAAATTGAGACTTGGACGGGGAGCATTGGAGGCCGCAGTACGAGGCATAGTGGTCTACTATGCTCGCCGCTGCTTGCAGGCATTCCTCCATCTCTCCTATGTTTCCCGTAGTGGCCCAGATGGCGATGTCGTCGGCGTACAGCGCATGCTGAACACCATCGACACCCGCCAGCTGTGCCGGGAGGTGTGCCATGGCAATGTTAAAAAGAAGCGTGGACAACACAGCGCCTTGTGGTGTGCCCCGTGTTCCCATCTCAAATGGGCCGTACTCGGTCTCTTGTAGGCGTATATAAGCCAAGGGGTCCATTAAGAAATGTTTGATATAATTGAATGTACGAGCGCCGCAGTTGGTCTCGCTAAGGTGCTTTAGTATGACGGCGTGCTTAACATTATCAAAGGCACCCTTGAGATTGAGTGCCAGAACTATCTTGTCGTTATGTGAGTGTTCTGTGGGTTCGAGGATCTCGTGATGAAGCTGTAAAAAATTTCGTCATCGCGCGGTCGTCTTAGTGGAGGATCTTCAGCGTTCGCAACGTCAGCGACCCCACCTCCGCAGGTCGCTGTACTCAATTTTGCCGGGAGGCAGGGCTGGGTGAGTGACGCTTTGTTGCACTCGGCGTGAAGACGGGGCTGGAAGACCTGTTTCGGGCGGGTGTACGGTGACCGGGGGACACGGAATCGTGGGGCGAACGAGGTCCTGGTGTTCGCGAGGTAGACTTCAATCTCCAGGGGGCGCTCACCGCTGCGCGGGCATGGCGCATTCAGTGAAAACCCACGGAGGCCAGCTCGGCGGTACGGGCACGCCCTGTAGAGGTCATCGGCTTCACCGCAATGACAAACACAAGGGCCTCCGGTCTGCAGTGCGCCATACGTCGCTCTTGCGGGGTGGTCGTGTTTCAGCCATGAATTGCGTGCGGCGAGGCCTAAAGTCGCCAGTTGCTTGTTCAACGGCCCGCAGACCATGAAAGTCCGGGACGTCGCACACATCGTAAAAAGTCGGGGACAACGAACTTCGCGCACCTTCCGCATACCACATGCGAGGCTGTGGCTGCCGTACCTCCTGCTGTGGTGTCTCGCGTCGCTCTGGGACTTGGAATGCCTGCCTGATTTCTTCCCGGACGACCTCAGCCAGAGCGAGTCGCAGTACCGATACCGGAGCTACCTGAAGCTTTTGAAGCTCTTCTCGCACGACAAGCCTAATGAGCTCCCGCAAGCGAGATGGTCACGCGATAGGCTCGACACGTCGCGGTTGTACTGCCTTGTTCGCTGCTGCAGTGCCTTTTCCATTGATATGACTTCCACGATAAACTCTGCAGTGGTTTTTCGTGGGTAGCGTATTAGGCCGCCGAATAGCTCTTGCTTGACGCCGCGCATCGAGTTCCTGAGCTTCTTTTCTTCCGGCATGGATGAATCCGCGCGTCGGAAAAGTCGGCACATCTCTTTGACAAACATTGCGACGCTTTCGTTCGGCCGCTGTACTCTCGCCTGAATTGCAGATTCAGCTCGCTCCTTGCGATCGAGGCTGGCGTACGTGCTGATTAGCTGCCATCGGAATTCGTCCCATGTCGATAGGGCCGCCTCACGGTTCTCAAACCAGATCAGCGCATAGTCCTCGAGGCCAAAGTAGGCGTTGCGTAGCTTGCGCTCTGGAGTCCAGCCGTTGAATTCTACGACACGCTCAAAGTGATCGAGCCAGTCCTCTACATTCTCGAAGGTGTCCCCATGGAAGGACGTGGGGATTCGCGGCTGGTTGAGGACGACCTTGGTCGGCGCGGTCGAGGAAGAAGATGGAACCGATGTATTCATCCTTCTGACTTGATTGCGCAGAGGTTCGTGCTCAGGCGGCAGTCCTTGAAGTCGACGGCTTATCCGTACGTGAAATGGAGTCAGCTCGACCGGACTTCGTACTGGGCTTGTAGGCGGTGTTTGATCTGGGAGTGATAGCATGTACCCATCACCTCCACCAGAAAAATGTAACGTAGATTGAACAGGCTTTAAAAATAGACGCTTCTCTTTAATGGCGGGCCAGAAGAAGAACGTGCAGCTCACGCGCTTGATCGTCTTTCATGGCGCCGACTAATGCGCGCGCCGTCCCGCGGTGCGGGAGCCCCACATCATTGTGTCAATATAACATGACGAATTTTAAGGGAACGTTGTTAAGATAGTAAGTGCTAGGATTAGAATTAGATACGGACACGTACAATATTTTCATTTGTTAAATACAAATGGTTCATGTACAGTTTCTATAAAATCAATAACTATGCTATCCCGGCACCGCAAGAGATGGGACAAATTCCACACTTCTCAAACAGACAAATCCCTAACCACAATCTTTTTTTCCTCTTGAAACAGCCGATGACAAGACTTAGCACAGTGTGTTCCCAAAATGTTTTGAAATATACTCGCAGTAACTTTGACTTACCTCTCAGCTAATCAACAGTGGAAGCAAGGGAAGCCTCAGTATGGGGACTTGTCTACGTAATGGCCCTCACAAATATGTTTGCTTGTTGAAACTTTGGCTCCAGCGTGAGGCTTTCCTTTTTCACCTTTGTTACTCAGTTGTAGTGTATTTCCACTTGCAACCACTTTGCCTTGTGTGAATACACAAACCGAGATTTTTTTTCAACATGAAACCGTAAATTGCATTTTCGAAGTATCCGTGAGCATTAATTGGGCTTGCTTATATCTTCATATAGTGTCCTTGCTTATTCCACAATATTTGCAGAGCTCATTGTAGGCACTGCAGTCTCCATAACGCTCCTTGCTTTGCCACGAGTGCTCCATTTCTATCAAAGAATTTTCTGCCGTACCTGAACACTAAATTTGCAGCAGACGTATCAAGAGCAGACAATATGCGCTGTAAAATTTAGCGTAAGGTTTTCTTTACACACACTACGTGCCTCTCAAAAATGTTTTATGAAAATGATGGGACATTGCAACTCGAGCTTATCTTGCTGGCAGCATATCATTGCCGAACAATTTTTATGATTCTTTTTTGAATCTACGTGATATCGTCGAACGCGGACCATATATGTATAACATGAAACACGTCAAGGAGCACTGTACGAAACTATAAGTAAGAGGGCCGCCTACAGTAAACATCATCTGAAATTTCGTTCTCGCTGCTTTAGCGACACGCCAAATACAATGAGAAAATTTCGCTCGATTTCAGCTTTCAATTTCATTACATAGATGACTATCTGTCTCTCTGTATCTTGTAAACTCAGTGACAGGCAGCATTACGTCCACCTGACCTCTACAAAAATTGTGATCCTGTACTGCTTCATTCACCATTAAGAATAAACCATTTAAGCTTACTTTCTTTAGGTTGTTCTTGGCAGTTGAGGCTTCTCTGTCCCCTGGCGACATAATAAAGATATGTGTAGTCATGTTGATGTATCGTACACATGAATACCGCCCCAAAAACGGTAACTGACGGCACAAAACCAACAAGTGAGCAGCGCGGCGCGCTCCACCAGCCGCTGCGGCAGCGGCCATATCATCATCATCATCAGCCTTGTTATGCCCACTGCAGGGCAAAGACCTCTCCCATACTTCTCCAACTACCCCGGTCATGTACTAATTGTGGCCATGTTGGCCCTGCAAACTTCTTAATCTCGTCCGCCCACCTAACTTTCTGCCGCCCTCTGCTACGCTTTCCTTCCCTTGGAATCCATTCCGTAACTCTTAATGACCATCGGTTATCTTCCCTCCTCATTACGTGTCCTGCCCATGCCCATTTCTTTTTCTTGATTTCAACTAAGATATCATTAACTCGCGTCTGTTCCCTCACCCAATCTGCTCTTTTCTTATCCCTTAACGTTATACCAATCATTCTTCTTTCCACAGCTCGTTGCGTCGTCCTCAATTTAAGTACAACCCTTTTCGTAAGCCTCCAGGTTTCTGCCCCGTACGTGAGTACTGGTAAGAGACAGCTGTTATAAACTTTTCTCTTGAGGGATAATGGCAACCTGCTGTTCATGATCTGAGAATGCCTGCCAAACGCACCCCAGCCCATTCTTATTCTTCTGATTATTTCAGTCTCACGATCCGGATCCGCAGTCACTACCTGTCCTAAGTAGATGTATTCCCTTACCACTTCCAGTGCCTCACTACCTATTGTAAACTGCTGTTTCCTTCCGAGACTGTTAAACATTGCTTTAGTTTTCTGCAGATTAATTTTTAGACCCACCCTTCGGCTTTGCCTCTCCAGGTCAGTGAGCATGCATTGCAGTTGGTCCCCTGAGTTACTAAGCAAGGCAATATCATCAGCGAATCGCAAGTACTAAGGTATTCTCCATTATCTCTTATCCCCAATTCTTCCCAATCCAGGTCTCTGAATGCCTCCTGTAAACACGCTGTGAATAGCATCGGAGAGATTGCATCTCCCTGCCTGACGCCTTTCTGTATTGGGATTTTGTTGCTTTCTTTATGGAGGACTACGGTGGCTGTGGAGCTGCTATAGATATCTTTCAGTATTTTTACATACGGCTCATCTACACCCTGATTACGCAATGCCTCCATGACTGCTGAGGTTTCGACTGAATCAAACGCTTTCTCGTAATCAATGAAAGCTATATCTTGGTTATATTCCGCACATTGTTCTATCACCTGATTCATAGTGTGAATATGGTCTATTGTTGAGTAGGTTTTACGGAATCCTGCCTGGTCCTTTGGTTGACGGAAGTCTAAGGTGTTCCTGATTCTATTTGCAATTACCTTAGTAAATACCTTGTAGGCAACGGACAGTAAACTGATCGGTCTATAATTTTTCAAGTCTTTGGCGTCCCCTTTCTTATGGATTAGGATTATGTTAGCGTTTTTCCAAGATTCCGGTGCGCTCGAAGTCATGAGGCATTGCGTATACAGGGTGGCCAGTTTCTCTAGAACAATCTGCCCACCATCCTTCAACAAATCTGCTGTTACCTAACCCTCCCCAGCTGCCTTCCCCCTTTGCATAGCTCCCAAGGCTTTCTTTACTTCTTCCGGTGTTACCTGTGGGATTTCGAATTCCTCTAGACTATTCTCTCTTGCATTATCGTCGTGGGTGCCACTGGTACTGTATAAATCTCTATAGACCTCCTCAGCCACTTGAACTATCTCATCCATATTAGTAATGATATTGCCGGCATTGTCTCTTAACGCGCACATCTGATTCTTGCCAATTCCTAGTTTCTTCTTCACTGCTTTTAGGCTTCCTCCGTTCCTGAGAGCATGTTCAATTCTATCCATATTATACTTCCTTATGTCAGCTGTCTTACGCTTGTTGATTAACTTCGAAAGTTCTGCCAGTTCTATTCTAGCTGTAGGGTTAGAGGCTTTCATAAATTGGCGTTTCTTGATCAGATCTTTCGTCTTCTGCGATAGCTTACTGGTATGCTGTCTAACGGAGTTACCACCGACTTCTATTGCACACTCCTTAATGATGCCCACAAGATTGCCGTTCATTGCTTCAACACTAAGGTCCTCTTCCTGAGTTAAAGCCGAATACCTGTTCTGTAGCTTGATCTGGAATTGCTCTATTTTCCCTCTTACCGCTAATTCATTCATCGACTTCTTATGTACCAGTTTCTTCCGTTACCTCCTCAAGTCTAGGCTAATTCGAGTTCTTACCATCCTATGGTCACTGCAGCGTACCTTGCTGAGCTCATCCACATCTTGTATGATGCCAGGGTTAGCGCAGAGTATGAGGTCTATTTCATTTCTAGTCTCGCCGTTCGGGCTCCTCCACGTCCACTTTCGGCTATCTCGCTTGCGGAAGAAGGTATTCGTTATCTGCATATTATTCTGTTCCGCAAACTCTACTAATAGCTCTCCCCTGCTATTCTTAGTGCCTATGCCATATTCCCCCACTGCCTTGTCTCCAGCTTGCTTCTTGCCTACCTTGGCATTGAAGTCGCCCTTCAGCGGCCATATAATCACTACGTAATGATAATGATATTAGGATGGATGGATGGATGGATGGATGGATGGATGGATGGATGGATGGATGGATGGATGGATGGATGGATGGATGGATGGATGGATGGAGGGACGGACGGAGGGACGGACGGACGGAGTTATGAGCGCTACCCACTCATAACTCGCTCGGCGCTACCCATAACTCGCTCATAGCTCGCATAAATCGCTCGACGCTACCCGGTATGAAGATGCATCACAATATAAAAGAAAATAAAGCGTAGTTTTCTGACCCAGTGCTTGCGAGTGTTTTCCGGTGTTCCTGCGCGCCTACGCCGTAAGCGCGCCGGCAACCCACTTCTACGCTAGGCGACGCTCACTTCGCCTCGCAGCCTTACTTTAGCGCGCGCAACGAGCGATCTGTTGAAAGCCCAGTGCGAAAACCAGGCGCTCACCAACCTGTGGTGGAAAATGCAAGTGCAAGCACGTATCGAGCCGCGCCACTCCAATCCAGAGGAAGGAGTAGGTGGTGCGTTTCGACGTGGTATAACGCGAAACGTAGTAAATTGCAAATTAGTCTAATACACATTCAGTACGCAACTTGTGAACTTTAAAATGCTTATAAACAGCATTAGGGTGACTAATAATATTGTTACGGGAAGGAAGAAGCGTTCGTCTAATTACCAGTGGCTTTTAATGGCTGAGCCAACAAGCGTAGAGCATCGATACTGCTAAACACTTCTTCGTCGTCTCCAAGACCACCATCAGCGTCGTCTTCTTTCCACATTACCGTCTGTGACAATATTGTACTAAATGCGTTTATTTTACAACTTGCTACAACTGCCCTCTAGTCTTTCCCGCGGCGAAACTACCTTACTGTGCCGCTTGTAGCAGGGAGTGGCGTTCACGAACGCTTACTCCTATCGTATGGCAAGGGCCGATAGCCCAACGTGCGACTCCCGTAAGTGCGAGGAAACCATCGAGCCCCTAACGTGTACCTGCCCTCCCTGCGACGTACAACGCCTCTCTCTGCGGACCTCTTTAAACTTACTGTACTCGAGACCGTTCTCCGAGTCAAAAGTACTCAGCCCGTGGCCACACCCGCCGCTGGCACGAAAAGCGAATCGTGCACAAGCACACTACTTCAAGTGCACCGGCTTAAGAAACCGCTCCTAGTGTCCCCTGTGCATCCTCCCAACCCGTGCAAAAAATTATTTAGAGGGCATTGAAATATTCTTGGTTAATGCTAAGTTTTTTATTGAGGAATTATTGAGAGTTTGTTGGAAAAATGTTGGGTTGAGTGTTGAGGGCTCTTGAATATTGGCCACTGAAATTTAATTGAAACACCATTGGGTATCTCAATGTTGAATAATTGTTAAGTTACCGTTGAAAGTCCATTTTGCTTAGACGGCCCGTTGTGTTCGTTTTGTTGAATCGTTGTTGGGTTACGATTGATTCTGCGTTGAACTGACGTTGTGGTAGTTCTGTTGACCTGTTGTTGAGGTATTATTGCCACAGCACTGAAAATTACATTGTGACCTAGTTGAGATGGCATTGAGATTTCAGAAGTCGCCATTGAAATATGATAGACGTTTCGTTGGGCTAGTGGATGTTAATTCATATATTGAAATTGCTTTGCTGTTCACACTTGCATGCCCCGGTGCCTGCTCATAACTTTCCCAAACACAAACAAAAGCAAAGGAGAGAGTGATCAATTTGAAGTACCTTTATTTACACTTAAGATGCGTGCACATGAAACATTATTACACTACATAAGGCACCACTACATCGAACATGGAGACATAGGCTAGTACCTACAGCACTCTCGCAGTGTAAGTACATGTGAGAAAACTTATACAGATGAATTCAATCAAAACGATCATTGTGGTCTTCACTTTCGACTTAAGTTTATGACTAGAAAGCAAAGCGACTCAAAAGGCAGGGCTTAAGCATACCCTTGTAACAACCAACTTTGAACACATGAACACTTGAAGCTGCTTGCGTGTGATACACAAAAGACATCTGAATACGTTACATTAAAATGTTTCGCACACTAACACATCACAGGAAGAGCTACTGTGAGAAGGCAAAATAATACTTGAAACAAATGACTTCACGTAAACATATACAAGCTTTAGCACACGTCTTTCACCGCGATTAAAATTTAATGAAGTACCAAAGTAGACTTGCCTGAGCTTTGTCTTCGAGATGTATATATTTTCATGTTGCCCAATTATTTTATAAAATAACATCACTCAACTTAGCTATTGACGAGACATCATTTAGAAAGTTGTCGGGCATGGTGAGCACCTGAATCATGTTTCCGATGAGCCAGGTTTGCTTTCTTCAGAAATAAACTTGTAAAACTTTGTGTAATAAATGTAGCTTATCTCCCTGGCACAAGTCAAGAACAAGCAGTACACCATTTCATTATGTTAATTTGGGGTACAGAAGAGTTTGTTGGCATTTCCTCAATTTAGTGAGCTCATTTTCAGGTAATTTTCCTGGACTTGCACAAAGCTAATTAGAGCACTTTTTGGGGCCTTCTTCCCTATACCCAGCAACTAAGTGATACCGCAGTCAATAAAGAGATAAGGTAAGGCTAATACTGTATCAGTCGAGGTGGCCAGAAACCAAATGCTCTTTATTGTTGAACGTACAGTGCTTTTATAGCCGCAAGGGGTGTGGCAACCAAGGCGCATATCTAATCTAGGCGAGCACGATGAATCGCCGCACCAGGCATGGCACGTGCGTCATTCCCGATACATCTTCCCTCCTGTGGAGAATAGATGCCAAGTACTTGGTTGAAATTGCGGTCGTACCGCAGGCGCTGCGGTGGTCTCCTATCTCTCGTAGATCGGCGCAATGTAAGAGCCTGCGGAGCCGTTGAGCTCACAGTCGGTCCAGTCGTAGTCACGGGCGGCGGCGCCTGCGGAATGTTCTCGGAGCTCACAGGCGAGTCTCCAGTTGCAGCAGGTGCCGTGGGTTGCAGTGCTTCACACGCTCGTTCGCTCTCCCGGTCGTCACATTCGAGGGCTTCTTGCTGGAGCAATTCCCAGTTCTTGGCAATATTCCCAGACAACAGTAGTGGTTCAGGAAGCTTCAGCAGTTGCTCCATCGTGTTTCCATCGACGTGAGCTATCCCACTTCTGACACCATGTATCAGTCGAGGTGGCCAGCGACCAGATGCTCTTTATTGTTGAACGTACAGTGCTTTTATAGCCGCAAGGGGTGTGGCAACCAAGGCGCATATCTAATCTAGGCGAGCACGATGAATCGCCGCACCAGGCATGGCACGTGTGTCATTCCCGATACAAATACCTTGAACGATACGAGAAAAAAATAATTATTTAGCACAGAAAATTGGTAGTAACACACGGCTAACACAATTCCAAACAGCCAAATAAATGATCACCTGCACTTGCAGTATCAAGTACCCCAGAAATAGTCACAAACGATGAGAAAAGGTTCCAATGACTGGACAGCCAGATTTGTGAGACAGTGAAAAACGCAAATAAATGCGTATACGAAACACCAATGACCTCAATCGCGCAGGTAAAATGTTAATAAAATGCTACTAGAATTTTAATAAATAAAATACATAAAAGTTGCATAAAAATTGGGACAAAGCAGTAACAAAGACGGAGGGAGATACAGCCCCCGTGTTGAAAAAATATTATAAGTGATATACATGCATATTTAGGCTCACCACAATATTTTCTCCAATATATACAAAAAGAACACATGCACTTACCGCATAAAAAAGGTTCCCGCACCTGGAGAATGCAGCACAGTACAAAGCAGCGTCATGAGAACCGAAAAGTTGAGCTTAGTATGTTTAAAAACTACGAATGCTTGCATAACTACAAATCGGCATGTGACATGTCATGCCTTGAATGGATGAAATTCATAAATCTTACACACAACGGAAGTTACCATCACTCTTATTGGCTACCTCAGGAGACTCCTTGAAGTTGAACTGGAAAAATGTACATCGGTGTTAAAAACAAAGAGGAGATAAGACCCTATAGCGTTCTTCCTGAAATAAACAGCGCAAATAACGTCATCTATCAATTCTATGGTCACTTCGCCAATTCGGTGTACATTTATATTTGACAACCACCCAAACAGAGACGAGAAGTATGAATTAAGGTAGGAACACACATGAACGCTGACTCAACTAGAAGTTTCTTCGTGAAGACAAAAGATTTCAAACACACTTGCCAACTTCACAAAGAAAAAGCCATGGAGGCGCAGCAGAAACAGCCCGGCACAACAAAAAAGGACCGAAAGACGTCCTGTAGAATAAACATGTGCGTCAAAAATTAACAAAAACGGGAAAACTGAAAGGTTTGTCCTGTAAGTGATATTAACGAGAAGTACTGCAGCAACTCTTTCCCACTAAGGGTCGCAGAATTCTTGATTATGAATTTTTCTTCCTGATCAATAAATAATGCTTCCATAAGTCCTCTTGTGTTCTGGTCTTTGTGATGAAACAATCGTTCTTTCTGCTCTATACCGCAAGACCAGAGGAGTTCCAGGAGCAATATTTATTGATCACAAACGAAACAAATGCATAACCAAGTTGTCTGTTGCCCTGAGTGGGAAAAAGTTGCAGTTCTCAAAAGAGTATATCTCGTTGGTTAGTATCACTTATCGGACAAATCTTTCGCTTTTTCGAAAGATTCGTCCGATAGTTCTCGTTTTTCACGCACGTTTATTCTACATGACATGGCTTTCCCATATTTTTTTTCTGGACGCACGTGGCTGTTTCTGTCACGCATGCATGGCTTTTTACCTTTGTCATGTATGTTGACCAGTGTCTTTAATACCTCTGCCATCAAAAGTAAACTTTTAGTTGAGCTTGCGCTCGTGTGTGCTCCTACCTCTTTCGTCGTCTGTCGACCGCCTCCGTTCGTGCTGCTGTTTACAGTACGTACGTATCACTTCGTTAGGCTGGTAAACATTCTCACAAACAAAAGTAAATGCCTCCCCTCAAAAGGTAGCCCATCCTTTACTATTAAACGCCAGAGCAAATCGAAAGTAAGCCTTCACAGCGTCCACGCGGCAGCTAGTACACCACAGAGCAGCACAAAAAATAGTCGAAAATCCCACTTGATGGAGAGTGGCAACCGAGATGCGAGCTTGCTAGTGAATCATCCACATATCAACGGGTGTCTCTTGCACGACGCCAAGGTGCTCTTGACATAGAACACTTTAGCACCTCGGAATTTGCTTCATGCGTAACCTGTGAGAAGGGAATGCGGACAGAAAATGAGATTACGCGAATTAAGAATCTGCCAAACACTGCCCATAACTACGGAAGAAATAGAAGTACACACTGTACTGTTTAACAGGAATAGGCGGGCTAATTGGTGGTGAATATTGGAATGCATCATGTAACCGTGCAAACAACAAGGGACAAAGAAGTCAAACACACAAGACAGGCGCGGACTCCGCGCCGGTCTTGTTTGTTTCCTTCTTTGTCCCTTGTTGTTTGCGCGGTTACATGATGCATTCCACACTGTACTGGCAAGTAAAAATTTCGGACTCTTTACGAGTGCCGTCGAGAAAAGGAAGAAATGGGCTGCTACGGCAAATGTTAGCTAAAACACGCGCAGCTATGTTTCACAGCGGCGAAAAATATTCCCGGCTCTCTCGCAGCACCGAGGGAGGGGGGGTGGAGGAGCAGGGGGGGGGACTCCGTATGGCTCCCATTGGCTGTTTTCGAGCTGACGCTCTTTCGACGCGCCTGTCTTGTGTGTTTTCTTCTTTGTCCCTTGTTGTTTGCACGGTTACATGATGCATTCCACAATGTACTGGCAAGTAAAAATTAAGGTAACATGAACACTTACTCAACTAGAAGTTTCTTCGTGAAGACAAAGATTTCAAACACACTTGCCAACTTCACAAAGAAAAAGCCATGGAGGCGCAGCAGAAACAGCCCGGCACAACAAAAAAAGGACCGAAAGACGTCCTGTAGAATAAACATGTGCGTCAAAAACCAACAAAAACGGGTAAACTGAAAGGTTTGTCCTGTAAGTGATATTAACGAGAAGTACTGCAGCAACTCTTTCCCACTAAGGGTCACACTTGCCAACTTTCGAAAACATGATGCATTCCACACTGTACTAGCAAGCAAAAATTAAGGTAGGAACACATATGAACGCTGACTCAACTAGAAGTTTCTTCGTGAAGACAAAGATTATATATATAATTTATAGCCAAGGTAGGTAGGGGAGGTGTGATGAACGCGGCGCCCTTCCCATAGAGAGGGGGATTGTCGGTGACTGCCGCTAGGGCAATACAGAGCGCTGCCGCCCAGGGCGCGGCCAGCATTTCCGCGGAGACGGCAACGAGTACGGCTAGACAGCGCTTGGGCGCCGGATTTCCACGGTTTGTTTTGTTGCAGATTGTTGCGTGTGCTGCTTATTTATGACTGCTATGGGCTGACCAAGATGCCTTCAACTTCAAAGAAAAAAAACTCAGAGGCGTTGCTTCTTGCCAGGGTGCGATTCCGGTTACAAATCTTGTTCAGAAAAAGTGTCCCTTTTCCGTGCGCCTACTTGCCAAGAACTGTTTTTGAAGTGGGCGCGTGCCATTCCAAGGGCCGACAAACCGCTGCAGGAGAATTCAGCTGCTTGCGCAAAGCACTTTTACGCAAGGTAAGTAGTTCTAGCATGTTAACGTATGTATAGCCGGCCAAATCTTTAGCTAGCTCATCTAAATGCTGTGTTTTTTTCTCCTTTCCAGCGCGCTATGACAGAACGAACTTGCGAAACAGTCGATGGTAACTCATGCTCACAAAGCTCGTGAAGATAGTATAGTCATTTGTTAGGCGCTGGCGCACAGCAAGTTACCGCTCGCGCACGCTAGTTAGAGATTTGGGCGGCTATACCTTACTGCTTTTAAAGCACGTGGTACAAACACAAACAATGCTCTACAGCTGAAGTACGAGTATGAGGCACTCCTGGAAAATGAGAAGCAGGATGATGTATTCCCCATGGAGGCTGTTGAAGTGGCCGTGAACCATGCGGACTATGTTGAAAAACGAAGCGATGCTCGCTTGGTGTAATACATTACAGGCTACGGGGCCAGGAAGCGTGTTCTCTCAACTAGCTGTGCGGCATGCAGGGATGCCTGCCTTGTGCCAAGAGACTGTGTCCCAAAAGAACTCCCAGCTGATGCCTCCAAAGAGTGGGACTTGGGTGGGCTTCTCTAGCCGGCAGAGTCACTGTATCATCTGATTCAAGCTCTTCAAATCAGGCTAACGTATGAATTTAGCAGAACGCGTCTGCATTCTAAAGCTGCTTTCAGCATACTCGAGCAGGTGAGCACAAATGTGCTCACTTTCAAGCTGCAAGTTTTTTCAAGCTGCACTTGCAGCTTTTCTTCCCTGTCTCCCACAATCTGCTGGAAATAAAGATATATTCAATTCAATTCAATTCAATATGTGCCACAAATTGGTTGTGGGGAACATTGCCTTAAATACGAGCAATAAAAACAGCGCTAAACGACAGAACGAGTGCAGGGACACAGACAACAGCGCTGACGTATGTATCAGCGCTGTTGTCTGTGTCCCTTCACTCGTCCTCTCGTTTAGCGCTGTTTTTATTGCTCGTAATCATGAACCAACGAGCCCAAATGCGTACGCTTCTGCATCGCCTTGAACTTACAAAATCAGTGGTCAGGTTTTTCTGCCTTACCAGAATTCACTTTCTTTTGAAGAGCCTCAACGAGGAAATGAATGAGAAAAAAGGCAAAAGAACAAAGCCTTGCGTGATGTGAAACAAGCAGCAGAATTGGTGAAGTACAATCTGCATTATGCAATAAAGTTTGCTTGTCCAGAAACATGTTGCCTTTGTTTATCTGGTTTTTGAATTGCAGTGAGAATGAGATGACTCCAGGACGTTCCACTACAAGGTATGTCATGGTTTAATGCTGATTTGGCAGGTGTAAACCAATTTAAACGCTTTCGTACGTAATAACGCCCACAACTAAAAAAAAAACTTGTGGCAAGAATAAACATCCCGGGTGATCCTAGCAGTTACCGCGCTGACCTTGGAGAAAAAAAAATACGATTGCACCTAACTCGTGCAAAGAGCATTATACGATAGATAAGCTCCCCGCTGATTTAGTGGCTTTATTATGGAATTTCAAAAACGCCTGCTCGCTTTCTGCCATCAGAAAACTCGGTTGTGTTACCCCGTATTCGAAAACAGCACGATAACCGTAGCGCAATACAGTCTTTGCGATGTTTAAAGGACTGCAGTATCAGCTAAAATTTCTATAAATCAGTCAAATGCGTTTCCACTACAGCGTTCTCTCTGCACACGCAGAGGATGGCCGCGCGCGCTGACGGCGCCCATGACGACAGCGCCGCCCTGCGGCATTCACGCGAATGCGGGCCAGTTTTTCCTGGCCGGTCATCATACCTCCCCTTTCTAGACACCATAGCCAAGGTCCCCTTCAGTTACGGCCCTAATCAATGGGCGACGCAGAAGCGAAATGGCGGCGCACACGATCCTAATCCATAAAAAAGGGGACGCCAAAGACTTCAAAAATTATAGACCTTAGACTTCCGTCAACCAAAGGACCCGGCAGGATTCCGTAAAGGCTACTCAACAATAGACCATATTCACACTATCAATCAGGTGATAGAAAAATGTGCGGAATATAACCAACCTTTATATATAGCTTTCATTGATTACGAGAAAGCGTTCGATTCAGTCGAAACCTCAGCAGTCATGGAGGCATTGCGGAATCAGGGTGTAGACGAGCCGTATGTAAAAATACTGAAAGATATCTATAGCGGCTCCACAGCCACCGTAGTCCTTCATAAAGAACGCAACAAAATCCCAATAAAGAAAGACGTCAGGCAGGGAGATACAATCTCTCCGATGCTATTCACAGCGTGTTTACAGGAGGTATTCAGAGACCTGGATTGGGAAGAATTGGGGATAAGAGTTAATGGAGAATACCTTAGTAACTTGCGATTCGCTGATGATATTGCCTTGCTTAGTAACTCAGGGGACCAACTGCAATGCATGCTCACTGACCTGGAGAGGCAAAGCCGAAGGGTGGGTCTAAAAATTAATCTGCAGAAAACTAAAATAATGTTTAACAGTCTCGGAAGGGAACAGCAGTTTACAATAGGTAGTGAGACACTGGAAGTGGTAAGTGAATACATCTACTTAGGACAGGTAGTGGCTGCAGATCCGGATCATGAGACTGAAATAATCAGAAGAATAAGAATCGGCTGGGGTGCGTTTGGCCGGCATTCTCAGATCATGAACAGCAGGTTGCCATTATCCCTCAAGAGAAAAGTTTATCACAGCTGTGTCTTACCAGTACTCACGTACGGGGCAGAAACCTAGAGGCTTACGAAAAGGGTTCTACTTAAATTGAGGACGACGCAACGAGCTATGGAAAGAAGAATGATAGGTGTAACGTTAAGGGATAAGAAAAGAGCAGATTGGGTGAGGGAACAAACGCGAGTTAATGATATCTTAGTTGAAATCAAGAAAAAGAAATGGGCATGGGCAGGACACGTACTGAGGAGGGAAGATAACCGATGGTCATTAAGAGTTACGGAATGGATTCCAAGGGAAGGAAAGCGTAGCAGAAGGCGGCAGAAAGTTAGGTGGGCGGATGAGATTAAGAAGTTTGCAGGGACAACATGGCCACAATTAGTACATGACCGGGGTAGGTGGAGAAGTATGGGAGAGGCCTTTGCCCTGCAGTGGGCATAACCAGGCTGATGATGATGATGATGATGACACGATTGTTTACGTTGTCATGGCAACAGGAATCGCAGCCACGCGGCGCCTCCTCTCTCAAACGTTTTTCTTTCCTTTTTGTTTTTATTATGCCGACCCGCTCCGCTCCCTTTCCCCCTTACCGCCATGCCGCGCGCGCCGCTTACTATTTTTTGTTTTTACCTGTAAGCGGCGCGTTCTTTTTTTTTTTTTATATAGCGCGCTTGCGTGCTAGTTATGGCGCGCCAGCTCGCAAGCACTGCAGCGCATTTGCATTGCTTGCGAGCTGGCGCGTGGTCCGCCGTGGGCTATGCGTTGGCACGCACGTAGTCTTGCCCATACTTATATTATACCAGCATGTGCCGGGACATAAAGGGCACGGCAGCTGGCCGCAGGGGCACATGGATAACCCTTTTGTACTCATCGTGCAGATAGCCGCAACCCTGCTGCCGATAGCCGCAGGTCATGGCCCCGATGAAACACCAAGCCTCCAGATGGACAACACGCCGGCTGCGCATCCGCTTCCAGACCGCTACACCACCGAGACAGTCCCGCTGGCAGATACGCTGAGTGGATGGCCAAGTACTTATTAATAATTTTTAACAAATCAATCTCCTCAGGTACCCTCCCTAAGGATTGGAAAACAGCTAAAGTGAAACCAATTCATAAATCGGGAAGTAAAACAGAACCCGCTAACTACAGACCAATCTCACTAACATGCACTGTTTGTAAACTACTAGAGCACATTATCTTAAAGCACATAACCAAACACCTTGAACAGGAACAAATACTAACGGATTGTCAGCATGGCTTTCGCAAAGGAGTTTCCACAGTCACACAACTAATTGAGCTTGTCCACGATGTATCGTTAAGTATTGACCAACAGAAACAAATCGATCTAATCTTTCTAGATTTTTCAAAAGCTTTCGATCGCGTAACACATAAGAAATTAATTTATAAGCTCGAACTTACCTTGGGAAAGGGCCCTATTCTGAACTGGATCAAAGACTACCTTACTAACCGCACTTAATTTGTAGAAGTTAACCAGCAATATTCCATGAAATCTAGCGTAAGATCCGGAGTTCCACAAGGAAGTGTTCTGGCTCCAGTTTTATTTCTCCTATACATTAATGATCTGCCTTCTAATATTCCAGTCAATGTTAGACTTTTGCTGACGATTGTGTTCTCTATCAGGTAATCAATTCTTATAATGACCATGTGGCCTTGAACGACGCTTTGTCACTTGTGTACAAATGGTGTAACGAATGGCAAATGACTTTAAATATTAAAAAATCTGCTATTTTATCAATTACTAGAAAAAAGCTCGCATCAGAATTTAACTACACCATAAATAACACCACACTTAACAAAGTGAAGGAACACAAGTACCTTGGCTTAACATTAACACACGATTTCAGATGGGAGCGCCATGTTAACAACGTTACCTCGACCGCACAAAAAAAATTGTTTTTCCTGAACAGACGTCTTAGACTAGCACCCCCAAACACAAAACTACTAGCATATAACACATTTGTCAGATCTGTATTAGAGTATGCTAACGTTGTTTGGTTTCCTTTCACCAAAGAACTCATTAACAAACTAGAAGCAATTCAAAGGAAGGCACTAAGATATATTTACAACAAACATAGGTTAACAGACTCACCCACAGAATTGCTAAAACAGGCCGGTATACTGACCTTACAAAAACGAGCCTAGCTTGCACGATTAAAATTTATGTATCAACTTATTCATAATGAATTGAAAATAGACAGTTCCAAATACTTATCTTTAGCACAAACACGACTCACCCGACATAAACATTCACTATCATTAAACGAACACCCATTTCATACGGAAAGCCATAAGCATTCGTTTTTCCCTTTAATGACACGTGAATGGAATAAGCTGGACCCTAGTATTATAGACAGCCCATCGTTAACTACTTTTTTGACATTAGCCGAAAATGAATTGCGTGCTTCACAATTATGATGTACCTGTGTCACCATCTATTTTTGTGCCATTTTATTTCATTAGATTGTGTACATAATCACAATTTCTTTAACGACACCTTAAACGTATCTTATGGATTACTAACTCTTGTGTATACCTCACTGTTATAACTTGTATTACTTGCCATTACTGAGTGCTATTGTTTACTTATGCAAATTGTTTACTTTACTGTTGTAATTATGCTTACCACGATTGATATTTGACAGACTACCTCATTACCCTGTGTTACTCTTAAATTTAATGCTATGTATTATTGTATAATTTATGCTTACCATTTTGTTCACCTTTGTAAATTTTCTACCTTTGATTATGTCAAGAATTGATGGTGGGGTAATTCGCACTCTCCGGACCGGAGGGGATGGGGCGACAACAAACCCACCCCGCGTGCGTTTAGTGAGGGTTCGACTGCTGACCGGCGATAGGGTCCACGCCTGATCGACCGTGAACCAGAGGCATGAGACGGGAGGCGACGTCGTACAACACACACACTCAATTTAATACAATAAAATCATGCCCGAGACATAATGGGAAAAAAACATGCAAACTTCCAGTAGTGGGTCCTAGCTCGCGGAAGGCGTGCGGGTCACACAGCACACGCCCTGACGCCACTCGCGCGACCCTAAGCCCACCACGTGGGAACCATTAACACTCGCGAAATACAAATAAAATACGCGACACAAACGGAAAATACACGCGACAATAAATACGGCAAGCACTACACTAACCAGAACATAAAAGAATTAACACGCGATGGATAGACAAATGAAAGATTAAACGCGATTAGAAAAGAGAGTCCGGCGGAAAGTTTGAGAGCGGCCTGGAACACGAGGCTTATCTGGGGCGTGCTTGCCGAGGTCCCGATCTGAAGAGCGTCGGGCTGCTGCAACCTCGCTGCCGAAGATCCTGACGGACTTGCACCGTCTGTCGCTCGACCGGCGAAGGCTTCGGCCTGCCGACCACATCTTCAGCTGTCCCCCGGTGCACGACCTCGCTCCTTCGTCCTCCAAGCTGCTCTGCCGCTCGCCAAGCCGCCTCGTCCCTCCGCCGCGCTCAGGCGACACACGTGACCAAACCGGTCTGGCGAGCTCGGGACAATCGGAAGCTCTCTTCCCCATCGCCGTTCAAGCGGCGTTGCTGCTGCTGCGGCAATGGCGGCCATCTTGAGAGGAGCGCGGGCATGCACTCTGTGACAGATTACCTGTTGTTGCTTTTTTTTCTCGTAACATTATTACAGTGTATAACGTTACTTTTCTGTCTACTATATTGTCTGCCTCTGCTAACTGCATGTCTAATATGTCTAATCTTATTATTGCGCTAATTATTATTATTGTTACACTGCAAGATAACTATGTATGCCCTTCCTGTTATGATCCCTGATGGGATCGACAGTATGAATAAATAAATAAATAAAAAAAATTCCACTTCCAACACAACAGATGTTTAGTCTCGCTTTATTGACTTCGTTTCCGAAAACAGATTTTTCTTACCACGTGGTGTGATACACGCTCAAAAAATGAGCAACAGTGAAAGGTGCATGACATATACAAGAGTACTAAACACAAAAGTTCATATATGGTGAAATAACAAAAGAAAGCGCTAGAAAACGCGAAGGCCGTTTCATGTACACACATAAAAAAATGAGATTTTTGTATAACGTCCTCGAGACCGAAATGTAGACGAGCTTCTGATATATGCGCTAACATATTACACAAAACTGGACGACATGTATGACATAGTTATGACAACTATAAAAAGGGAAAACTCACTGGTAATGGCAAAAACAATAACACGCAAAATATCTGAAAATTATAATAAAATGCTAACATTGTTTGATTGAGAGCCATACCAAAAGAAAGCTTACTTATAGATCTGCACGAAAGTATATGAAATGCGTGACATGTTCATTAATGCTGAACAAATTGAAAAACATGGCAGAAAAAAAATAACATTGTACTAATAACTGAAAAACACATTATCACATTATTTTGCACTTGGCCACAACTTGAGTAACGGTGGCAAGGGGAACAGAAAGTAGTCGGCTTTTGCAGCAGCACATAGAAAACATTCGCAGAAAGGCTTATTCCTCAATCAAAGACCAGGTAAACTAAGCCAACAACACGACTTTTCTTTCGACCCGAATGCAATTCTTAGCAATGAAATTACGTCCATTAAGGCACTGAGTCGTACCTACTGGGCTCTCCTTTGTATAATAAACACGAACTGCAAAAATCCGCATGTAGGACACTTGCAATGCTCATGCTTTCCAGAAGAAAAAAAAAAGCGTATCATGCCTACACATGAAGGTTGTTCGCGCGGTTTTCCCATCGGGGGTTACTGAGATAGTACACAAACACTAACAGTAATTTTTCAGCTGTTAGTAGGTTTGTAGAACGTGATACACAGAAAAAGCACTGAGGGCGGTATGGAAAGCTGGGCAAGTTACTGAAGTTGCAGAATGAGACTTGGCACAGAAAAACACAAGTCACACACCAGATGACAATGTGGAGGAACATCTGTTTGTCAGCTTTCTCTACCGGGAAGAGGCAAGTGTAGCACAATCAAGGCGCAACGACGTTCGGAGCCTCATGGAGCACACAAATGGACAGGGCTGTGTTCCTGTACATGCGCCTTCTGATGTCCTTGGTTCTGAGCGCTCACCTGGGGTGCGATCTTGTACGCGTTCCAAAATAGAACGGAGGCGGTCCATTCCATCGAGCCGCACACGATTGGTCAATTTGAACCGCGACGAATGCCATGACGTCAATTGCCACGTGAGCCGTGACGTCTTGCTGCTGTCAATTATTCCGTGTCGTCTGCTAACGGACGAACGGCACGGAACGTCCGACGCGATGGAACGGATTAGAACGGCTACCAGACGGCTTGGATTGGATTAGAACGTAAGTGCTTGGGACAGTTAGCATCTTTCGTATCCGGTTCAATCCGATTCCGCGCTCCCAACAGTTGGAGAACATGGCGTTTGGTTTCTCTGCCGTGTCTTTTCGTGTCGCCTGTGCGGCTGCTGCAGTCACGCAGAGACGACGACCCGAGGTAGATGATGCATTTGAAGAGTTGACGGAAGAAGAGTTCCGGCAGTATTTTCGTCTGTCCAAACGAACAGTGCGTAGCATGTGTGACGAGCTTGACCCTATCATTGGATGCCAGCGAGCCAGTGGCCTTTCCACAGAAAGGAAGGTGTTGTGCGCGCTGCGATTCTTCGGCACCGGAAGCTTCCAGAGGAGCGTTGGTCGCGAGGAACACGTAGGCATGGCACAGTCGGCCGTGAGCAGCACCATTCACGAGGTGATGGAGGCCATCATTCCGTGTCTGCCTGGATGAGGCTAAGGCGGCGTTTGCGCGACGCGGCGCCATTCCAGGCGTGCTAGCGTGCGTCGACGGCACGTTGATCGCCATCATGAAGCCAGAGGGACTCAGCCCGGCCGACACGGCGAGCTTCAAGTCGATAAAGGGTTCATCATCATCATCATCATCATCGTCAGCCTAGTTACGCCCACTGCAGGGCAAAGGCCTCTCCCATACTTCTCCAACTACCCCGGTCATGTACTAATTGTGGCCATGTTGTCCCTGCAAACGTCTTAATGTCATCCGCCCACCTAACTTTCTGCCGCCCCCTACTACGCTTCCCTTCCCTTGGAATCCAGTCCGTAACCCTTAATGACCATCGGTTATCTTCCCTCCTCATTACGTGTCCTGCCCATGCCCATTTCCTTTTCTTGATTTCAACTAAGATATCATTAACTCGCGTTTGTTCCCTCACCCAATCTGCTCTTTTCTTATCCCTTAACGTTACACCTATCATTCTTCTTTCCATAGCTCGTTGCGTCGTCCTCAATTTCAGCAGAACCCTTTTCGTAAGCCTCCAGGTTTCTGCCCCGTAGGTGAGTACTGGTAAGACACAGCTGTTATACACTTTCCTCTTGAGGGATAGTGGCAACCAGCTGTTCATGACTTGAGAATGCCTGCCAAACGCACCCCAGCCCATTCTTATTCTTCTGGTTATTTCAGTCTCATGATCCGCATCTGTGGTCACTACCTGCCCTAAGTAGATGTATTCCCTTACCACTTCCAGTGCCTCGCTACCTATAGTAAACTGCTGTTCTCTTCCGAGACTGTTAAACATTACTTTAGTTTTCTGTAGATTAAATTTCAGGCCCACCCTTCTGCTTTGCCTCTCCAGGTCAGTGAGCATGCATTGCAATTGGTCTCCTGAGTTACTAAGCAAGGCAATATCATCAGCGAATCGCAAGTTGCTAAGGTATTCTCCATCAACTTTTATCCCCAATTCTTCCCACTCCAGGTCTCTGAATACCTCCTGTAAACATGCTGTGAATAGCATTGGAGATATCGTATCTCCCTGTCTGACGCCTGTCTTTATTGGGACTTTGTTGCTTTCTTTGTGGAGGATTACGGTGGCTGTGGAACCGCTATAGATATCTTCCAGTATCTTTACATATGGCTCATCTACACCCTGATTCCGTAGTGCCTTCATGACTGCTGAGGTTTCGACTAAATCAAATGCTTTTTCGTAATCAATGAAGGCTATATATAAGGGTTGGTTATATTACGCACATTTCTCTATCACCTGATTGATAGTGTGAATATGGTCTATTGTTGAGTAGCCTTTACGGAATCCTGCTTGATCCTTTGGTTGACAGAAGTCTAAGGTATTCCTGATTCTATTTGCGATTACCTTAGTAAATACTTTGTAGGCAACGGACAGTAAGCTGATCGGTCTATAATTTTTCAAGTCTTTGGCGTCCCCTTTCTTATGGATTAGGATTATGTTAGCGTTCTTCCAAGATTCCGGTACGTTCGAGGTCATGAGGCATTGTGTATATAGGGCGGCCAATCTTTCTAGGACAGTGTTCCCACCATCCTTCAACAAATCTGCTGTTACCTGATCCTCCCCAGCTGACTTCCCCCTTTGCATAGCTCCCAAGGCGTTCTTTACCTCTTCCGGTGTTACTTGTGGGATTTCAAGTTCCTCTAGACTATTCTCTCTCACTTTATCGTCGTGGGTGTTACTGGTACTGTATAAATCTCTATAAAACTCTTCAGCCACTTGAACTATCTCATCCATATTAGTAACGATATTGCCGGCTTTGTCTCTTAACGCACACATCTGATTCTTGCCTATTCCTAGTTTCTTCTTCACTGCTTTTAGGCGTCCTCCGTTCTTGAGAGCCTGTTCAATTCTATCCATATTATAGTTCCATATGTCCGCTGTCTTACGCTTGTTGATTAACTTAAAAAGTTCTGTCAGTTCTATTCTAGCTGTAGGGTTAGAAGTTTTCATACATTGGCGTTTCTTGATCAGATGTTTCGTCTCCTGCGATAGCTTACTGGTTTCCTGTTTAACGGCGTTACCACCGACTTCTATTGCGCACTCCTTAATGATGCCCATAAGATTGTCGTTCATTGCTTCAACACTATGGTCCTCTTCTTGGGTTAAAGATACGGAATTCCTCTAGTTTCCCTCTTACCGCTAACTCATTGATTGGCTTCTTATGTACCAGTTTCTTCCGTTCCCTCCTCAAGTCAAGGCTAATTCGAGTTCTTACCATCCTATGGTCACTGCAGCGCACCTTGCTGAGCACGTCTACACCTTGTATGATGCCAGGGTTCGCGCAGAGTATGAAGTCGATTTCATTTCTAGTCTCACCATTCGCGCTCCTCCACGTCCACTTTCGGCTAACCCGCTTGCGGAAAAAGGTATTCATTATCCGCATATTATTCTGCTCTGCAAACTCTACTAATAACTCTCCTCTGCTATTCCTAGAGCCTATGCCATATTCCCCCACTGACTTGTCTCCGGCCTGCTTCTTGCCTACCCTGGCATTGAAATCGCCCATCAGTATACTGTATTTTGTTTTGACTTTACCCATCGCCGATTCCACGTCTTCATAGAAGCTTTCGACTTCCTGGTCATCATGACTAGATGTAGGGGCGTAGACCTGTACAACCTTCATTTTGTGCCTCTTAAAAGGGTTATTACACCCTAAACGTCATGGTCGTAAGTACCGTTGGAATGTTTTACTTCAAACTGTGGTCGCCATTTTTACTCGCCCATAGTTGCAATTGTTCAGTTTAATGCCCAAGCTGGGGGGGGGGGGGGGGGCATGACTAGTAATGTAGCGATTAAAAGAGCTCCCCGCACTCTCCATGCGGGGAGCTGTTTACGAGCTCGTTGAAGTCTGACATTTCGGGAGTAAGTAATCCATCTGCCGTTCCAAAATTTAAATGGGCCGCAATCGTAGCAGAAATGGATACACTTTAGGGAAGACACGATGGAAGCATTTTGAACACGGAAGTACTTACATCCATTGCATGGGCTGGCTTTGGCTTGTATGGGTGTTCTTGCGCAATATGGGGCCTCAAGTTTTCATTTAGCTATCAATTAGTGCGAACCATAGGCGGCCACACAAGGGGGGGGCGCATCGCCCCCCGCCCCCCAATTGCAAGACCCTGTGCACGCCTATGGCTGAAACAGTCTGCTACTTGTACCAGCGTACATGCATTCTTTTCTGCATATGAATGGCAAAACGGATTTCGAGCATATCTGCAGCGCTATTTTGTATTGCTCCCCATTGCAGGTGTGCAACGCGGAACTTCGCATTCTTGTTGTGGACCCCCGGTTCCCTGGTTCGTGCCACGACTCTTGGGTGTGGCAGCATAACCCACTGCGTGCACGCCTAGCCGCACAACTGCAGCCTGGCGAGTATCTGCTTGGTTAGTATTCGTAATGCGTACCTCTATCTAGGGCAGAGCACTCAGCTGTCACTTTCTGTAATAGGAGACTCAGGATATCCCCTCGAGCCATGGCTGCTTGTTCTAGTACCTGGCAGCCATGCCGGCACCACCTCTGAAGGCCACTACAACCGGGAGCACGCATCCATGCGCAATGTTGTGGAGAGATGTATCGGGGTGTTGAAAAGCAAGTTCCGCTGCTTGCAGCACTTTCGGGCACTGCTACAGAGGCCCGATAGAGCAGCGCGAATCATTTATGCATGCGTTGCTCTCCATAACATTGCCTTGGACGCGGGCGACTGGACATTGGACGATTATGGTGCGGAAGTGCCACCAGCTGAGGAGCCAGAGGAGCCAGGAGACATCCAGGTGCTGGCACCGCACGACATGTTCCTCAGAGGAAAACAGCAGCGCAGCGCCGTTGTCAACCTTTTCTGAAGGACACAGGAATGGTGAGTTTTCATAATATATAATTTATTTATACAAATTGCCGTGCCCTTGGGCTATCACAGGGCTGTGTTTGTACAGCGCAAAATACATTAAAAAATTTGTATACACAACAAGTGCACCTCCATAGGGATAATCAATGTTCCAAATCCACACATCCTACAGATTATGATAATTTAAACACAAACGAAGTACACTTATACAAAGAATCCTTTAAGTAGAATGCCACAGCCATGGACTCGGAAACAATTGTACCCTCTTCACTATGCACGAGTCTCCAAGGCTGCCACTTATTAACAGTAGTACTCGTGAAGCAGTCGTAAGGCAATGCTTCATGCCCCTTCATCTGTGAAGAACTGCATTTGCTGCTGCTCCCAAGCTAGCATTGTTTTGTGCAATATGCACATCATGAAGTGCTTCTTTCCTCATGTAACATTAGAAATACGACGCTACAACAGCTTGTATGTGTTATGTGCATCCTGTGATATGCCACTTTCTGTAGATGCAGCAGTTACTTTCTACTCATGTCCAAACATGTGTTTGTTTTGCCATAGTTGGTGGTTACAGTAATGGGAAATTGGCACAAAGTACTTCTTTTCTAGTGCAACATGAAACACAGTAGCAAATTGAAAGTGCAGCCTTTTCTTTAAATATCACATGAAATGTGACATGAAAACATCCCTTGACCCATCATAGTCATGACAGACTTGATGGAAACAGTACATATGATTGGCACTCTGTACTCATGGTCACCATCAGCAAAAGGTGCGCAAAATTTTCATAAAACACACCAGAATGAACGCAACCGCCGCATCCTGTGCATTCGGACGCTCAGTGTACATTGGTAGGAGCGAGGCAATATGCTTGCTAGCCATCTCTTGTGCTAGGTGTATCAAAACTTCTGTGCAAGCATGAATACGCAGGCGAGGCAAGCAAGTAAAGCGTAATGGATGCGGATTCAAACACAAACAAAATGTAACGCTGAGTGTAGTGACAACATTACACTCGTCACATCATGTCCAAATGGTAGACGTAAATTAACGTAAAAGCGCAAAAAATAGATAGGTCAACTTTATCACACTCTATGATGACAAGTACATCACAACCCTTGCAGTACAACATGCTTCAGGTAGCAAAGCATGTGACATCATTGCAACATCAGCATCACACAATTCGTTTTCACCACGGCACATTTACGTGACGGCACATTTACGTGACCTTGCAAGAAAGTATGACGTTCGCAGGTATGTCCGTTCCCTTGTCAGTGTTATGAGTCACTGACTAGAAGCATTCATTTCTCGGCAGGAATTGTAGTGCGATGCTAAACAACAGGTGAATCATAATTGTAAAAAGGTGAGCGCACTTGCCAGCTGTGATGAAACATGTTACATAAAACATGAATAATTGGCTCTGCAATGTCACAGCACCCAGAAAATGTCACACGTGAAAGTTATTGTAATGACTACCTTGGAGCGAAGACTAGAGGAAACCAATCACTGGCGTGGTGCAATGATGATGGTCATTTTCATTTGTGAAACTATGCAACTTAAAGAGTGACTAGTTTGGTGCTTTGAAAAAAGAGCACAGTGTAGTTGTTGCACCTTAGCCTCACCGTGCCGAAATGAAAATATCACACTGCAAACACTATGCGGTAACGCTTCATAATGAGTGCAGTAAGCTACAACACAGTGAAGCAATATAAATATCACAGTACAAAACCCATACGCAGAAATCGACAACTATTTGTAATGATTCTAGTGTGAATGACTAGGTGCCTTTGAAATGTGTAAATAAAGAAAGCACGCTGGCATTGCAGTTGCATAACCATAAATAGAAAGAGACAAATACTACAGAACAAAAAATGGGTGCACGCATTACACCTTTCAACCAAAAAATCCCCCTGTATTACTCATAAAGGAAACTTAAAACACTAAAGCTCAAGCAATAAATAAATAAAACAAACGGAACTGATGAAACACAAATGAATAAAATGATATTGAATGAATGATAAATTAATTTCTGTCTTGTTGCAGGGGCGCAGCGATGTCTTGCGCTATGGCGCGCACCTGCTCCAAGATCCCTTCCTGAGCTGCTGCCGTCCGCTCTGCCGCGACAGCGAGGCGGGTGGTGGAGGCCTCGATTCTCCGCAGCACCTGGAATGAGTAATCATGGTGGAACTGTTCGCATGAGTCGCTGATTACTCGCAACCACCTCACGGCTGGAAGCTGCTGTTGTCAAGAATTGCAACGTGAGCAACGATTCCTTCTCTGTTCAAGAGCCACTGGCCTGATGGCATCCTTTGGCAGTGTCAAGTGTCGTGTACATGCTATGCCCTCTTCGTTTGGACAGACAAAGACCTGCTGGAACTACCCTTCCGTCATCTACTCTAATGCATCTCTCACCACTAAACAGCCCTTTTTAGGGCTAACCAACCTTTTGCCCGGCGGCTGATCGTTGGCAAGACACGATACCGAGCCCTCTATACAACGCATATTTCTTGTTTATACCCCAAGCTGATTTCTTTTTCAGATTCATGATTTACTTATACCAAAGCATAAAGAATATTTATGTCCTTCATGTAAAATGACACCAAAGGAGCAACCAACCTGCGGCATCTCGTCGCCCTGTTCCACGCTGCGGGTGCACTGCGATGACATCGTCGTCAAGGTATCCACCCGTCGCGGTCGCTGTCGACGTGGTGGCCGAACAGGGTGCTGCAACACTGAAAGCATGCAGCATTTTCTACAGTTGCACTGCATTTTATGGTACGAATAAAAGTGGCTATGGCCATGTTATGGCGTATTGGGCTAGTTTAAAAAAATACGAGAGCTCATTTTCTTCAACAGCTTGAGGATCAATAACTTACCAGGTGCAGCGGCCACCCTTTCGGTAGGCGACGCACCGCGCGGTGGATCCTCTGCCGCTGTACAGTAAACACATTAAAACTTTACGAACTGCCCACACATTTGGCGATAATTTAAATTCCTCTGATGCTTACGTGTCACTGTGCTCCTCACTCCCGCAGCCTCGTCTTGGACGACGACTTCCATGGCGGCGGTGGGGACGTCAGCCTGCTGGAAAGTGTGATAAGCGTGGCTATTCGTTACAATGCCTATGTTACAAGTTTTCGTACTACACATTTGCGGAAATGTTCTGCAATTATTGAGTGCTTAATGATCCCATGTATTACCGTCCTCGCGCCCTTCCTTGAAGGCATTTTAATTCTGTGTTGATAACTTAATCCCCCCTTTTCCCGAAAGCGCAGCCAAATGAGATTCTAGTTGATTAACCTACCTGCTTTTCCATTCACTCCTACGCTATTTTCCTGCTCACAAACGGTGTCGCGTTCCGCTAAAGGTACCACTTACAGATAATGGCAAACTCTAAACCGGCACCGTTCAGAAACCCATGGTATTACGGCGGCAGTGTGCTTACCTCTTGATAGGGGAGGTCGGTCACGCCGTGGAGGCGGACCGTCCCGGTCAGATGTAGGACTCGGCCACGAAAACCGTGTAGCCGCCCCCCTCCTGTGCTTCTGAAAATACACGCCAATGTCGAAGGACAAATCGCCCAGATCATTGGACGGTCGCTCACCTTTGTTCTTGGGCGATTGCGGCAGCGTCACGGCGGGCCTCAAAAACCTGTTTGCGCCACCACTCCTACCACTGTTCAGTACATTTGACAACAGGGCCTTCGCTGTTCAGAGCATCGCCCAGCTGCTGCCACAGCCGTCGGCGGTCGCCAACAGTGAAGCGCGGCCCCAACTCGCTGGACCTTATAGCCAACTGGGGATGCTGCGCCATGAAGGCCACCACCGTCTCTCTCTGTGCCTGCGACACATGTGGTCCCTTCGGTGCTGCCACATTTAGCGCCATGGCCATAGAATAAAGAACCAACTTCCAGTGCTCGACAAAAGGAGGCGTTGGCTCGACTGAACGACTGAACCAACCGCTTCAAAATTCGCGCCGTGTGCTTGAAACGGGGTGGTGGCTAGCGCCATCACTAAACGTGGATGGATGGATGGATGTTATGAGCGTCCCCTTTGGAACGGGGCGGTGGGTTGCGCCACCAAGCTCTTGCTACTATGCTGCCTAATATCCTACCTAGGTTAACCAATGAAAAAAAAAGACACTATGAACTACCACGTCCAAACTTTCTGATCCCCTATTGCGAATTGTGCTTTTGTACGTCTCCGTCTTTTGTCGTTTCCCTACTTTTCTTCCACCAATCCTCCAATCACCTCTTACTAATGTCTATTGCGGACCTGTTTGCTTTACCACTGCTCCCGCTGAACCCAAGGGCTTCAAGGAGGCCAGTGGTGCCTAAATCGACCGCTGGGTAGACGTGTTCACATTCTAATAAAATATGCTCCTTCGTTTCCCTAGCTTTACCGCAGCAAGCACATGCTCCTTCTTCCTTCTTATATCTCGCTTTATAGGTGCGTGTTCTAAGGCATCCCGATCTCGCTTCGAAAAGTAATGAGCTTCCCTTTGAGTTATCATAAATGGTTTCTTTTCCGATTTCGTTTTTTCCTCTTAAGTAGTTACTCATGGCAGGTTTCTTTTCCATTGCCGCCACCCATGAGATTAATTCAGCCTCTCTGACTTTCCGCTTGACCTTCCTTGTTGCTGTGTTGCCCACCCCACAGGCCGCATACTTGCTGGTAAGCTTCCTAGTTCTTTTCCTCCCCTGTGAATCAATGTTTTGCCTGTACAGATACCTGAACACTCTCCCAGCCCATTTACTTTCTTCCATATTCCTCAGCCGTTCTTCATACTCAATTTTACTGCGAGCTTCCCTCACTTCAAAACTAGTCCAGCCCATATCCCCCTGCACAGCTTTATTTGTAGTCTTCCCGTGAGCGCCCAATGCGAGGCGACCCACTGACCTTTGGCTGCCGTCGAGTCCTGATTGTACCCCTGATTTAAAGCAAACAACCGCATTTCCAAAAGTAAGTCCCGGAACCATTACCCCTTTCCACATACCTCGGAGGACCTCGTACCTATTGTATCCCCATAGCGCTCTGTGCTTCATTATGGCTGCATTTCTCTTCCCCTTGACTGTTATGGTTTTTTCGTGTGTTTCCATATATCCATTGCCTTCGTTTATCCATATACCAAGGTATTTATATTCTGTTACACGAGGTATTTCTTGGCCCTGTATCTCCACTGTCTGTTCACTGTTTTCATTGAATACCATAACACCTGATTTTCTAACACTAAATTTCAAACCTAAATTGTTGCCTTCCTGTCCACAGATATTAGCCAGACGTTGCAAATCGCTTTGCTTGTTAGCGAGCAACACAATGTCGTCCGCATAAAATAAACCCGGGAGTTGCTGCTCTATTACTGTACCTGCCTATTTGTATGAGAGATTAAACCCGATATTACTTCCTTCTAGCGCCCTCTCCATCCTCACCATGTAGATCATAAACAGCAGCGGGGATAAAGGGCACCCCTGCCTCAGTTCCTTGTTGATATGAACTTTCTCCGCGCTCCTCATCCCTTCCCATTCAACGCAAACGGTATTTTCTAGGTAAATCTCTCTCAAAAGCTGTATACAATCGTTACCTAAGCCTTCCGCTTCCAGAATATCCCACAAAAAGTTGCGGTCTACGTTGTCGTAGGCTCCTGTAATGTCTAAAAAGGCCACATACAACGGTCTGCTTTCTACTTTTGATATTTCAATACACTGAGTAAGAACAAACAAGTTATCGTCCAAACGCCTACCTATTCTGAAGCCATTCTGAAGCTCTCCCAAAATGCCATTATTCTCTGTCCATGCTTGAAGCTTTAATTTGATTGCCTGCATTGCTAGCCTGTATATTACCGATGTAATGGTCAACGGTCTATACGAGTGAATTCTGTCTTTCACCCCCTTACCTTTATAAATTAAATTCATTCTACTTTGTCGCCAACTGTCTGGTATTCGTCGATCTTTTAAAGTTTTTTCCACTGCTTTCACCAGAGCTTCCTTACTTTTTGGTCCTAGTTCATTTATCAGCCTAACGGGAACCTCATCTAGCCCTGTGGCTGTGCGCTTAGGAATTTTCTCTTCCGCTTTCTTCCAGTTTAAATTTGTCAGAACCAGCTCCCTTTCCTGGGTCTCTTTCATGCTCTTTTTTTCTTCAAATACAACCTCGTCATTGCCTTGGAAAGATTCGGCTGTTATTTTCCGGATGTAATTTATTGCCGCTTCTCCTTCCAGTCTGCTTTCATCTTCGTCTAGGATATGTTGTTGTATTGTTGTCGACTTCCTGCCTAATAATTTTATGTGGTTCCAAAATATTCTAGGTGCGGCCTTCTTTTTCTCACGTATTTCTGACAACCAACGTTCACTTTCACCTTTTAATTTTGCTTGCACCAGTATTTGAACCATAGACTTTTTCTCCCGCTATATTTCCCATTTACTAGTTACTTCATCCTGTGACAACTGCGCCTTCTTTTTCTGCCTGTGGTCTCGAGATGCTTTCTGTCGTTCGCCGATCGCTTCTCCTATCTCCTTGTTCCACCAGCTTTTTGGTTTCTTTTTTCCTTTCCAACGAACATGTTGTTTCTCTTTCCGTATTTCTGTCGTTATTACACTTAGAAGCTCACCATATTCCCACTCTTTACTTGGCCATTTGCCAAGTTTTTCCTCAACTCTAGTGCTTGTATTTGCTATTTGTTCAGCGTTCAAATTTGGACTGGCCATTTTTCTCTCCTTGCTCTCTTTCCCAACTACATATCCCATCTTCAATATAATGCGTTTATGGTCACTCCCGATGCTGCTAAACCCTTCCTCGATGACCATTTCTCTCAACTTATCATGAATTCCTTCTGTCATCAGACAGTATTCAATGGTTGATTGCCGGTTTCCCACTTCCCACGTGATCTGTCCTTCACACTTAGGCCCTGTATTCACGATCACGAGGTTATGTTGCTCACAAAGGTCCAGCATTGACTTCCCTTTATTGTCGGTATAGCCATCTAAATCCTGTATGTGGGCATTCATGTCACCTAATAGGACAATTTCAGCACCACTCCCGAAACCCTTAATATCAGCGCTTATGCATTCCACTATCTCTTTATTCTTCTCTGTGCAATTTTTTCCGGTCCACAAATACGTAACACCCAGCCAAGTTTCTTTCCCACTCATTGTACCTGATAACCAAAGATGCTCTTGACATTGTGAATTTACTCTTTTCCATTTGGCTCCCTGATGGATGAGCGTTCCGACTCCCCCTCCCTTTCTTTCCGACTTAGTTCTGTTGCACCCTTCCCAAACATAATTCTCAATAACTGGCGGCTCTTCTGAGTCTCTAAGGTGCGTTTCTGTAACCGCATACACCCCTATTTGTTCTCTGTGTAACTGCTCCTCAATCTCTGCCCACTTTTCCTTTCTTCTGCCGCCCTGCATGTTTATGTAGCCTATTGCATGGCGAGCTCTTTTTCTTGTTTTCCTCCTTTTTCTATTATCGACGGCGATGCTCTTCTGATGTTCCCCTAGGGGACCTTCTTCATTACTATCTACTCTGACCTCCTGAGCGCCTGCGGGCCCCCTAAAAAAGCAACAGCGCGACCACCAAGTCGCCAGCCCACTTCTCGTGCTAACCTGTAATTGAAGTGGATCCCGTCTCGTTTAAAACCACCACAACTTCTCACTTCCCTGTTTACTTCGACAACCTCGAAGCCTTTCTCTCGGCTCATTTTCCAGATTGCCTCATTAGCAGCCACTACGGCTCTTTGTACGTGACTGTCACGCACAGGCACTTCCGGCACCGTGCACACCACGATCTGTACCTGAGGGGATAGCTCACGCAAGTCGTCCACCCCCTTCGCCAAGCGCTGGGCTAGTCCTGGCCCTTTCCTGTTTAGGACGTCATTTAGCCCACCTGCTACTATGACGAGGTTGCGCACGTGGGCATTTTCCGCGAGCTTTTCTTTTGCTCGCTCCATGATAGAACCAAGTGTGCGCCCTGGAAATGTCCCTACCGCCACTCTTCTGTCGCCTTTCACCCTCTCCACAATTGCTTTTGAGCACCCAGCCAGGTTTGAATAGCCAGCGATAATCACCCTTTCACTTTCTCCTACCTCTCCCTGCTTCCCTTTGTCATTTTCCGCGTGATTCGGACCCCTGGGCTCCTGCTTTTTCCGCGTAGGGGCCTCAAGGTAGGGGCTGCTCTTGCCAGCGAACCCTTCATCACCCTGCCTGTGTTCAACGTATTTCTCTGACCCTCCCTCGCGTGTCGCGTCGGGGGTCTGCGTTCCATTGTCACGCACATCGTCGTTCACAATGGCGGCCCTGTTCAGCTATTCCTCGGCTGCTTCAAGTCTTTTTTCAACTACCTTCAGTGCCTCACGCTCACTGTTTAGCTCATTTTTGAGCTATTGCACCTGTTTGAGAAGCTCTTCCTGGAAAGCCTCCATTTTCTGCAGCCTAGTATCGACATCACATTGTGTGCCGGTTGTTTCGACGCCCTCTCCATTCTCACGCGTCTCCTCATCTGCCTTGAAGGACCCCCCCCCCCGTACTGCCTGCTTTACCGGCTTTCTCGCCATGTATTGCACGGCTTTTTGCAAATACTATAATACTATATCAATGCAGAGCACGTGCCTTTTAGAAAAAAAAACGATACGCACAGGATCCAAATCCTCAAAATGCCGCAAAGCAACTGTCACCACTGTTTCAAAAATAAACAATGTCGCGGAGGCCGAAGGTATAACACGCTCTCGCACGTGCTCAACCACGCGGCCACGCTCTCACTTGTCTACCAATCACGCACAGTAAAACCGCTAATAGCTATTTTTCTTGCCACTTCCAAGCTACTAGTTAAATACTAAAAACACTCAACGTCCCACCCGGCTGCACGTGTTGGAACATGTGGCACGAAAGAACGCTCTAATCATCCTGCAAAACAAATTTACACGATGCACACCCGCGCACCCGAAATACGAGAGACAAAAAAAGGGGAAGAAAAGTAAAACCCCCCAATTACTATTTAAATGCAAAAACCAGCAAATAAAAAAACAGAAGCAAGCTCAAAGCATGCACAAAACTTATGATTTCGTCGTCGCCACGGAGCCACGAAAAGCACGTCCATCCGCCACAAAGTCCAAATCGTTTTTCGCCAAACTGCGACACCACCTAGCGCCATTTGAAGACATTAACCGCAGTATTTTGTTTCAGTCGTTTTGCATTCCAAATTGAATCTTTGAAAAGCAACACCAACACATTTTGCTACTCAGTCATAATAGCAAAATATTTCTCAGCATGTCGGAAACGCTTCTCAATATATTATACGGTCCCCAAGCAGACGTCAAAAGCGTGACGCAGGCTTCCACTTCGCTCATTGGCTGTTTGCTTCCTCTCGTTCTCGCGAACACGGCGGAAAGCCTATTTCGTGACGTATAGAACGGACCGCCTCCGCTCTATTTTGGAACGCGTACAAGATCGCACCCCTGTTGTCTTTAGGCACCCGGAACAACCTTGCAGGTCTTGTTTTTGAGGTATTTGTGCACCGCTGCACGATGCACGAGCGGTACGAGTCGTGAAACGGGTGAAACATCGCGGAGCACAAGCACACAGCTACCAAGGACCACAAAACTAGCCACGCCGGTCAACGCACAGCATCGCACGCTTCGCGATAACAGCAGATAACGAAACATGAAACGTCATGCAGCGGGCTGAGCTGGCTCCGGGCCAGCGGGGCCGCACGGCGTGCGCGCGGAGACAGTCGAAGGTGAGGGAGTTGGGAGGGTAGTAACGAGCGAGGGCGATTGGAGAGGAGTTGGGGAGGGGGAAAGGCTCGGCCACCTTGATCGGCGCGCGTGCGCGCGACGATCTACGAGGCCATGCAAGGGAAACGGATTTTTGCGTTCGCCCATTACAGAGATGGCGCCAATTACCTCTGCCACCGAAACCGGGGAGTTTGCCCCCACTGACCAAAGTGCACGCGACAGTGCATAGCCGATACCAAGCAGATATCGAATCTTTGGGTAGAAGTCAAGCAGAAGGAACGACCTAAAGATACGTCGAGAGCGATGCGAGCGTGATCGTGCCTGTACGAGTGAGAACATGTACCGCTTCTTTGAAGCTAGCCGCTCCGCCGTGGCTCCGATCATCCCACGCGATTTGTGTGCAGAAAGTCGCATACACGCCCTTGCGCGTTTTGCGCGGTAGCATCTGCGCAGTGAGCTAGCTTCATGCACGCGTCATTCGCCGCGCAAACGGTGCTCGAGTGCGACACTTAGCTCGAGGCGACAACGCCCCGATTGGCGCTCCTTTCACTTCTGCAAGCAACGCACATTCGGATCGGACCAACTCAAAGAAGCAGCAGAGAACGGTGGCATGTTTCGGTTATCGCTTATTAAAATTGTACACTACGCCTTCAACGGCAACCCGCCGCGCTAGATAAAGATGCTTACTGCGGTAGTTTTGACGGTGACAGGCGATAAGGCAAGCCCGTCGGCGGCTGTGTTCTTTGCCGACGTCGTCACCACACCTCTGTTCATTTGCGCTGTGTATCCGTGTACAGTCACCAAACGGAAGTTGTGACTAATCGGTTGGCCGTTCTCCGCAAATCCCAAAAGGCGAAATATATTTTGCAGTGCGACGCAACCTAAATCGAGGCGCGCCTAATGGCACAAAAGGTGATCAGGCTAACCGTATGGTATACGATGAGCCGCTAGGGATTAAAAAAAATTCTGATTTCCTACGTGCCATACCAACGATCTGATTATGAGGCAGGTCGTAGTTGGGGACTCCGTATTAATTTTGACTTCCTGAAAATATTTACGTGCATACAATGCACAATGCACGAGCGTTTTTGCATTCCGCTCCTTTTTAATGCGGCCGCTGCAGGGATCGTATCCATGACCTCGAGCCCCAAATTTCCACGGCGGCCGCCATAGTTACGAAATGCGTCAGCTTGAAGTGTAACACTGCCTTCCGGTACGAGTGTGGTACAAGCGTAGCACAGCTGCACACCTGCTGCACAATCATTTGTCGCGGTTCTCCTAATCTCGTAGTGCCTTCCTAAATACCTTCAAAGGCAGCGCGCCTCTCAGGTATCGGAACGCGACAACAAGCGCTTAGACGGCCCACGTGAGCCCCTATGAAAGATGACGTGGCCACTGTACAAAATTATCACTGCGCCGAGAAGCCGATCCTTATGTTCCAATTGTGTTCTCTCATACAAATAAAGGAAACGTTATTAGACAGGAACAAATGAAGCAATGCAGTTTTACGCACGTGGGGCGCCGCTGCCTCTTCGCCTACCATTGTCTCAAACGAAGTGACGGCGGCAGCGAGAGTTAGTATCGCACGCTTTTGCTCCGGGGCATGCGGTTTGCTTGAAGAAAGTGAACGGTGTGCTTACCATCTCACGCTTCTCAATGTCAAAATAGAAAAGAAGGCTACGTGCTCAAGAAAACGAGATTACTTACCTATCTGCAGAAGTTCGGCTGCGACTGTTTCGGGGTGCCTTCTCTCCAACAGACACCATGGCCTCTGCCGCGCAACTCATCAAAACAACCAGGCTCGCACATCAGTCGAAGACTAGTAGCTGGGTGAGCCAACGACTTCAATGGATAAACGTCCCACTTATTGTCGTTAAAGCATTTCACTAAAATGTGCGTCAAGGTGTCCGAAAAGAAAAACATACTTTCATCAAAAAGCACGAGGCGTGAACCACCGCACAACTGCAACCAAGTAACTGAGTCCGAAAGCTGTTCACAGCTTCACTAGTGTGTTGAGTTATAAAAACTTTTCAAACACAAAATAAGGGCGCTAAAAACCGCTAATTAATTAGCAATAATTTTTCATCCACTAACCTTCATAAATATTTAAGAACAACCTAATTTGTAGCATAAACAATAAATACCACGGCCAAGAAATGCGACTATGAAACTAGCGGTAACCGTGTGTACTGTTGCAAAAGTGTGCGCAGAACGAAGCTACACCGGTTGCAACCGCGTGCGCGCACACACACACACACCCGAACGCTACCTTGACGTTTGTAACGCTACCTAGAAATAAAAATTACTACTAATTTTGCTATTTTTACAAAAGTAACGCTTCTGAAATAGTTTGTAGCGGCTTTGCAGATGACGAGGTGACAAGTAAGGTATGAAAGGAGTCCGCTATCTGTATTTCTTTCATTTCCCTTTGGTGTTCTTCTATTTAACTGAACATACGAGACTTGCAGGCTTGGGAGATGAGAGGACGACAGTTCGGCGAGGCTCAAATAAATCGCGTGCTTCTTGCAAGGCAAGAGTCGGGAGCAGCCGCAGATACAGCGATTAGCTCTGATACTGTTGCGGCTGTTGCTGAATCCGAAACTATTTGAAGTCAATGGTTATAGCGGCTGCGCGCTGCGATCTAAAAGCGCGTTCTTTCTTTGATCCCTAGTACCACGGTCATTGGATAAAAAACTATATTTGCTTTACGGACCGAGGGTACGTCGCAGGAAATTCGAAGACCTCACACGTGTATGTTTGTAGCATGTGCGCGCTTGCATCCTCCGGTTCCCACAGCGCGTCCGGTGCTCGAAGGTAGCGTGGTCGCGTGTCGGCGCCTATCTTATCGCCTGCCGCCGTGTCTACTTTTCGGAAAGCGCCAGCTGTAGCGACAGCACGAGGTAGTGGCACCATAGAGAAAGAAATTCAACAAGAGGGGACACTCTTCGAAAACTGGCAACAGGAAACACGTCACGCCTAGTTTCAACACCATCCATTAGTTGACGCGAGCATCAGCAAAAAAGAATGTGAAATAAACTTCCAGACAACGTTTTATTTTTTTTATTCCTTAGCCACTAAAAGTCAAAAAGTTTTGCGTGTAAATGAACTTATACTTTGCAACTTTTTGTTGCGTTGCCTAGCAACAAGCTAGCGGCACGCCAGACGCGCGTGCATACGTCATGCGCCAGACAAGCCGCAGGAGTGAGCGAGGCCGGCTACGCATGCAAAGCTCGCGTGCTCGGCGACCCGTCTCTATTGGATGTAGCCCGTTTTTTTGGGCTCCCGGCGTCCTCTTGTGTTCCGTCTGCATTTCGACACGGCACCGCTGCACTACTGGACTACAACAAGGTGAGGAATTTTGTTTGACAGTCTGCGACGCACTTCAAGCACATTTAGGCTTACTGCACAAAACTGAACCTATATAGTGACGCAGTTATCAAAAAACAGCTTCGCAGTCCAAGCCTAGTTAATGTGAGTTAATTACTCGTACTGGGAGATGTTTGCGACGCTTTCTATGAGCCCAAGCATAATTATGACCTATTTCGGTAGTTTTTGGGCACGCTCGCCGCACCTGGCTTTCTGAGGAAAAGCACCCTGGCCGTGTGACGCAGTTTCGCGTGTACTGAATCTTACGGGGACAACTTTTGGCGCCTTCTCTGACCCCAGACATTATTGTAACTAATTTCATTACTTTTTGGGGTACTTTTCAAGCACAGTGGCCGCGCTCGGCGTAGTGGCGCAGTTAGCGAAAAGCAGCTCGGCTGTGTGCCGCAGTTACTTTCGCGTGTACTGAATCTTACTGGTAGAAGTTCGTGACGCATTCTCTGACCCGAAAAAGAATTCTAATTTATTTGGTAACTTTTTGGGATATATTGAGGCTTGCTCGCCGCGCCTGGGGTTGTGAAGCTGTTATCAAAAAGGCAAGCCGGCCATAGTGAGTTAGTTTTGCGTGTACTAAATTTTAGTGGGACAAGTTTATGACCCATTTTATAGCCCTGCAACAACATATACCTTATTTCGGTACTCACGCTTCTCGAAAACGCGACGAGCGATTTCCGAAAGTGATAACACGGGAGTGTTGCATGCGCCGACAGGATGCGTAAAAGATAACACGGAGGAGCTCAAGAACATGACATTTATGTATTCTGAGCGACTGAAAACAGGCTTTGAACCCACGAGTCTGACTTGAGTGCGATTAGAAGGCATTCTGCAAGCGTGTAACATGGTCTGGCTGAGCCTGTCTTGTAGCCACTTTTGTGTACTTGGCGTACCATCGTGTCGACTGAGGCCAAGTTGTTTTGGAAACGCGCAGTAACCCTTGTATTTGTGCACTTAAAGTGCAGGAAATAATGCCCGGGAAAGGAGGGGTGCTTGAAAATCGAATGTTCAGATTTTATGGCATTGTTTGGGAGGAGTCTTTGCTGCGAAATGTACGTAAAAGTGAATTTATCTGTAATGCCGCTCATTCACCACTTACGCACGTTTCGCCTCTACACGCAATACTGCTGTGAGGTCAATATACCGAAATGATACATCATCATCATCAGCCTGGTTATGCCCACTGCAGGGCAAAGGCCTCTCCCATACTTCTCCAACTACCCAGGTCATGTACTGATTGTGGCCATGTTGTCCCTGCAAACTTCTTAATCTCATCCGCCCACCTCACTTTCTGCCACCCTCTGCTACGCTTTCCTTCCCTTGGAATCCATTCCGTAACTCTTAATGACCATCGGTTATCTTCCCTCCTCATTACGTGTCCTGCCCATGCCCATTTCCTTTTCTTGATTTCAACTAAGATATCATTAACTCGCGTTTGTTCCCTCACCCAATGTGCTCTTTTCTTATCCCTTAACGTTATACCAATCATTCTTCTTGCCATAGCTCGTTGCGTCGTCCTCAATTTAAGTAGAACCCTTTTCGTAAGCCTCCAGGTTTCTGCCCCGTACGTGAGTACTGGTAAGACGCAGCTGTTATAAACTTTTTTCTTGAGAGATAATGGCAACCTGCTGTTCATGATCTGAGAATGCCTGCCAAACGCACCCCAGCCCATTCTTATTCTTCTGATTATTTCAGTCTCATGATACGGATCCGCAGTCACTACCTGTCCCAAGTATATGTATTCCCTTACCACTTCCAGTGCCTCACTACCTATTGTAAACTGCTGTTCCCTTCCGAGACTGTTAAACATCACTTTAGTTTTCTGCATATTAATCTTTAGACCCACCCTTCGGCTTTGCCTCTCCAGGTCAGTGAGCATGCATTGTAGTTGGTCCCCTGAGTTAATAAGCAAGGCAATGTCATCAGCGAATCGCAACTTACTAAGGTATTCTCCATTAACTCTTATCCCCAATTCTTCCCAATCCAGGTCTCTGAATACCTCCTGTAAACACGCTGTGAATAGCATCGGAGAGATCGTATCTCCCTGCCTGACGCCTGTCTTTATTGGGATTTTGTTGCTTTCTTTGTGGAGGACTACGGTGCCTGCGGAGCCGTTATAGATATCTTTCAGTATTTTTACATACGGCTCGTCTACACCCTGATTACGCAATGCCTCTATGACTGCTGAGGTTTCGACTGAATCAAACGCTTTCTCGTAATCAATGAAAGCTACATATAAAAGTTGCTTATATTCCGCACATTTTTCTATCACCTGATTGATAGTGTGAATATGGTCTATGGTTGAGTAGCCTTTACGGAATCCTGCCTGGTCCTTTGGTTGACGGAAGTCTAAGGTGTTCCTGATTCTATTTGCAATTACGTTAGTAAATACTTTGTAGGCAACGGACAGTAAACTGACCGGTCTATAATTTTTCAAGTCTTTGGCGTCCCCTTTCTTATGGATTAGGATTATGTTAGCGTTTTTCCAAGATTTAGGTACGCTCGAAGTAATGAGGCATTGCTTATACAGGGTGGCCAGTCTCTCTAGAACAATCTGCCCACCATCCTTCAACAAATCTACTGTTACTTGGTCCTCCCCAGCTGCCTTCCCCCTTTGCATAGCTCCCAAGGCTTTCTTTACTTCTTCCAGTGTTACCTGTGGGATTTTGAATTCCCCTAGACTATTCTCTCTTCCATTATTGTAGTGTGTGCCACTGGTACTGTATAAATCTCTATAGAACTCCTCAGCCACTTAGACTATCTCATCCATATTAGTAATGATATTGCCGGCTTTGTCTCTTAACGCATTCATCTGATTCTTGCCAATTCCTAGTTTCTTCTTCACTGCTTTTAGGATTCCTCCGTTCCTGAGAGCATGTTCAATTCTATCCATATTATACTTCCTTATGTCAGCTGTCTTACGCTTGTTGATTAACTTCGAAAGCTCTGCCAGTTCTATTCTAACTGTAGGGTTAGAGGCTTTCATACATTGGCGTTTCTTGATCCGATCTTTCGTCTCCGGCGATAGCTTACTGGTATCCTGTCTAACGGAGTTACCGCCGACTTCTATTGCACACTCCTTAATGATGCCCACAAGATTACCGTTCATTGCTTCAACACTAAGGTCCTCTTCCTCAGTTAAAGCCGAATACCTGTTCTGTAGCTTGATCTGGAATTCCTCTATTTTCCCTCTTACCGCTAACTCATTGATCGACTTCTTATGTAGCAGTTTCTTCCGTGCCCTCCTCAGGTCTAGGCTTATGCGAGTTCTTACCATCCTATGATCACTGCAGCGTACCTTGCTGAGCACGTCTGCATCTTGTATGATGCCAGGGTTAGCGCAGAGTATGAAGTCTATTTCATTTCTAGTCTCGCCGTTCGGGCTCATTACAAGCATGATACAGGCTTGTAATTTCCTTTCTTTCAGCTGATAGCATCCGGTGGAGCATCGTACGGCAACGACTGCTGCTTACCTGGTGCCACAACTTTGGATAAATGCAGAAGCCCGGAACGAGCATTTATATAGAGCAAAATAAACATTTAATCATTTCAGAAGGCGTCTTTTGTTTTCTTTATGAAATTGCACCTGACAGATTCGGCGCAGTCTTGTAAAGGTCAATCGCAATCATTTCTACTTAATAATGAAACGATTCCACGCCAAGCTCACGCGAGGTTCAGCAGAAGCGAAAAAAAAATGAATGCCGCGCCGAGCTGCGGAGCCGGCGCGGCGTGTACCAACTGGAGTTCAAAACGCGCGCGCGCGAAACCGAAACCGGAAGGAGTCAATAACATCCGCTTGGTGTGCTACAGTCAATTCGGCCGCTGGGCTCTATCGGAGTGTCCGCTCTTGTTGAAATTTCTTTCTCTATGGTGGCACGCGGTGCACGCGCCAAGCATTTCATAGCTTACTGGCTTTCGAATGAGAGGAGTAAGCGCGCGCTCTTGGTCTGTTGGTTAGCGTACCGGGCTCGACGGCCGATGTTCGATTGCACCCCATCGGTCACATATTATTTTTCTTTTAATGAAAGCGAGGCGAAAGAAGAACCTACCTGCCGCAAAGTGACAGGAATGAGGTTGGAACGCTTCGCAATAAATTTTTGGAATGTCTTCATATGCGAGTCCTAATTATTGTGTACTGGACTCAACTGCCACACAAGAAAAAAAAATAACTACAAAAATCAGCACAAATCACCCAATAAATTGTTTATTGAGGACACTCAACGGTAATATTGTTGTGCAAGGGTTGAGTGAACTCAATTGCTCTTGAAAATTTGTTGAAGTCCGTTGTTTCAACAATTGCCCAACAATATATCGATTGTTAATCAACAGCCATTTTTGTACGGGAACCGCACTCAGTGCTCACTCTCTCCCTCTTTTTCTCTTTCATTTCCCCTTTCTCTCACCCCAAATGGAGGGTAGGAAACCGGCCATCAACCATCCCCACTACGTGTATTTGGAAAGGAGGATGCACCTTCACCTTGCAACCGACAAAATTCGATCAATAGAAACACCTTTTCTTTCAATCGACGGAACGTCTAGTTCTATAATTGAGTGCTAAGAAAATTATAAGATGCAAAGAGAAGTTTTATTAAGATTCCACGATGAGTTTGAGTAAAGGCATGGGAGAATACATCAATATATGGCTAGAAAAACTACTAAGAAAACACTTTTCTTAAGTGATAAGAAATCCTAACTAGTACATGATATTTCCTTGCAAAGTTGAGATGTGGAAAGTGATACATTGACGATTAACTAAATAGCGAGAATTCTTCACACATGTCCGCTGGTGCTAGAGTTCAGTGGCAACTACTTGCATTTACATAATCATTTATGTAGAGGTAACGATTCGCGAATACTAATACGGAGCCACCAGTTCAAACTTGAACCTCAAAGACGCGCTTTAAATAAGTTGAAGGGCTCTAAACATACCAGCGCCAAAAAGAGCAGCTCATAATCGGAAACAGCAATGTTTTCTTCTTCAGTGATTGGACATGGCGGCAGGATCGATGGCGACTTTTTTGGCTACTTTCTAAGCACCTGCAATGAACAGACTACTTTTTTAACCAATTCTCGCAGTTCCCTGACTAGTTTTGACTTTTTGCACCTGCCAACCCTCTGGTGCAAGAACAAACAAGTGGAACATCCCGACTTTCGCCACACTTAGCGCATCCCGCGTAACACACTTGTGTATCTATTGTGATTGAGCGCTGCGTTTTCTCTCCAAGGCAACCCGTGTCGGTGTTTGGTAAGTACACCTTAGTATTTCCAGCTTTGCAAGGATTTGTTCTTGAACAGTTCTTCCATTCCTGAAGACGCATTCCTGCGTATTAGATGTCCGAGAATGAACAAAATGATTGGTCAACATGATTTTACTGACTAATTACAACTTCCGCTACTGGAAGCTCGTCGCTCTGGAATATGAGTGGTGTGGCCATCGTAAAAGCCCCTCTCGATGAGGTGTGCCCAGGTGCTCGCAAGTGACGCGCAGCTATCTATCGAGCTGACAAGATGCGATACAAACAGGGCAAGCGAAATACATTACCTGTGTCACCTTATTAGAAAGCTATATTGACTGCCTGCGCAACGCAGAGCATTTTAGGGTGCCTCTGCGATTAGTCAGGACGTTTTCTAGCCGCAGCTTATTCAAGACAGCATTTGCTTTGGGCCGCACCGAGAGATTTTGGCGTTTCCTAAGCGAAACTTACGCATTGGAACTCAGCCATTGGAATGAAATACTCCAGAACCTCGTTGCAGCTAACTCGTTCGCGCAAGCTTTCTTTGTTCAGCAGCAAACGCACGCGCGGCTCGAAGCGCAAAGCGCCGTGAGCACATCCGTCTGCGCTCGTCACGGCTCTGTTTCGCGCGTTAACGCAATTTCGCGGTTATTGATTTTCCCTCGAAATGCATTAAGGCAGCAACGACAAACTCTTTAGCAACGTCTGCTGTCATTACACTCGCGGTAAGAATAGCGGTCACTATTAATATGACACTATTCGGGGAAATTATCTCCGATGGCTGTTCGTAGCAGGCGATAACGAGAGTGGCAGGCGTCGAACAGCGGCGATACCAGCGCGCTCTGGCGTGGGCGGCGGTGCTTCGTCTGCCGCCGGGGACTCCGTGCGCAGCGACAGCCGCGTGGCAAGCTCTCCACGATGCGCGCTGCGACGGGCCCACCTCTGCCGCACCGCGTGGCGTGCGCGTGTCTCGGCGCGCGCGGGACGATGATGAGGTTGTGTGGTTATTTTTGGACCTTTTTTGCATTCTTTCGCGAGAGCGCGCCGCGACTGCAAGTGTTTCGAGGCGTTGACGTCAGCGTGAGTCATTCGCGAGTCGCTGATTTCGCGGAGGGCCACGTGGCCGGAACTGCGCCTCGCATTTTGCTCCACGGATCTGCCGGAGTGCTGGCGGACGGTGCGATGTCGGTTGGGACTCGGCGCGACGACCACACTTTTATTTAAACGAACACGAAACACAAAGGCTGACAAAAGCATCTTTTTTCAAATGTTTGTTGATTTCATAGCGCGATATCTATTACCAAAAGAAATATAACATTTATAAGAAGTGTAACGAAGAAATATGACAACATATAGCCCTAATCTTGGTAGAAAAAAATGTGTTGCTTGATTTAGGTGCGCGTACGGTTTCTCTTGCATTCCAAATTAGGCAGATATTTAGATTCATGCGAATAATTTTTGTTTGTAACGTGCATGAAAAAAATATGTGAAGAAAAACGCGCACAATGTATGTATATATACCTATATCAAATGTAAATCTACTTACCTCTATGTTTAACGTCAGTAGCAGCAGGCGCATCTGTCGGGCCACGTGGCATTCACCTCCGGCTCCTTTTCATGCAATCCAAAGTTTGACGGCAGCCCGTCTGGCAGGCTAAATACGTGGTACACCGACCGGGATAACTGAAAATTTAATGACGTTTCGGCTCCCCATACGAGTGCTTCCTCTTTGTGTATGAGAAAGAAAGGAATTGAATTAAACGAATTACAAAATAAAGGATAAATTCCACTTCTTGAATATTGTGTCGAAACAGCTGCGCCCGCAACAGCAGCCTCACGTGAGGAAGTCGAACGTATTTTCTTGTGTCACTGTGGTACTACAGAAAGTCTCAGAACTTGCCAAGTTATTTGTGCTCTCCAATAATGCAATGCTGGAGCCCGTCTTGTAGTCCAGAAAGCGAACCATAGGTGCAAGCAGTCGGCGTCAAAATTTCTGACGTCAAGTCCAGCTGGTCCTTCTACTTTCGCACTTTTTCCGGCTTACCAAGCCTCCTCTAATACAGCTTCACTTACTGCCACTTCTATCTGATGAAAGAAAGTCAATGAATCAACAAAGCTTCGAGAAGGGATAGCTCTACCGTCTGGACATGGGGCTCGTTGGTGCTGTTTAGGCAGCCGCACTGAAGGTGCTGAGGATGTCAGTTCAAAGCAGTCGCTCTATGTGGCGGCCCTACGTTGCTGCTGTGTTCGAGCGCGGCGTTATCATCTTTCACCGCCGTAGAACATCACGGCTCACCTCCATTGTTCAGCTGGTACAACGTGGCGTGGGAAACAAAGGTTATCTAAAAGGCGGTGCACGTAAGCTATTGTTAACATATCCAGTTCGGGGCTCCGACACACATTGCGTAGCGTTTACGCTCGATATCAACGACGCCATCGCATGCCGCATAACGAGAACCGTCGCGGAACTCGCGTTACTGCAGCTTTACTCATAATATTTACTCATAACTTTACTCGATATGCCAACATAGCGGGGAGCGTGCTTACTTAAGTAAAACACGACATGTTCGGCACACTGAAGCTACACAATGTCGAGCGAGCGTGTAGTGCATTAAGCAATGTAGCATAACAACCTCGGAAGGAATGCGAGCACAGAAGTTACGAAAGCAGACAATATTACAGTGTCGGCTGGTACGGTATTCACACCGGAAGACGACGAAGGTCGAGCGACATCGTTAAACGACAGTAACGCTCCTGCGTTCCTTTATGTGTGCGCGTCATAACCTTTTTGATTTTTCTTTCTGTGCGTTTCCTTTTTTATCTTTCCGTCTCCCCTTCCCAAGTGCAGGGCCGCAAACTGGATACCTATCTTCCGGTTAACCATCCTGCCTTTCGCATCCCATTAACTCTCTCTCTCTCGCTCTCTGAGAAATTATACTATAGTTACTAAATTAACGCATATTCTCATAGTTCCAGACTTTATTGGACCGTTAATCTTCAGACGCATATTTCGCGCGCTTACTACACAGTGCAACGATTACTATATAAACGAAGAATTTAACGAACACTTTTCACGGTTGAAGCCAAACTTCGTTTACGCAATCTTTCTTGCTTGTTATGCATCTTCTTTGGGTTGCATAGGAATTTTTATCCAAGAAGTGTTAGTGAGTATAAACTTAATGGACGCATGGAACGAGTGTGTTCTTCATGACAATGCACCGTCCCTATTGGAAAATAGCGTACTATAACATTCCTAAGTGCATTTGCAGCGCGCGATGAAGAGGCAGAGCTCGACGACGTCATTGGTGACGAAGGCAGGCACAATCATAGTCGCAAGAGAGACGAAGAGGTGGCGTCCTTTCCCAAATCTGCCGAGTTTGGCCTGTAAAGAAAATATTTTTGGCCTGCACGGCGTCCCGAACAGTGCACCGCATTGCCAAGCGTTTTAAGCTTAAAGGGCTACTCTGATAAACTTTGACAAAGAAAGAGTCATAGAAATGGAGATTTCCGAAATTTCCCGGTCTGTTGCTTAACAATATTGAGTCACGCGTATTTAACCGACGACAGAGGAATTTATTTGCAGAAAGGTAGAAGGGTCTGCCTAAACTGCAGCTTGCTCTGGCCTACTGTTTTGCACGTGAGGAGGAAGTCGGCGAAGAGAAAAGTGACTGCGATGAAGAGAAGCAAGTGCGTGTACACACGGACGCCACCTTGTGGTATCGTAAAGTTATAGGTATTCACAATTCCTAATAAATAAATATCGTTATACGAAATACATACTCAAGCACTATTGGTCAAATCAAACGTCGTGGTTCACTTGGCGGTTTTCAGCGCAGCAGCTATTCTGACTGTTCTCGCAAAGACGCCGATTTAGATACGTGTCAACACAGTGTCGTGGTCATTCATTCATTTTTATTTCGGCATTCTGGTACATTGGTTCCCCTCGTCGTGCATGCATTGTCATGCATCATTAAATCTTTCGCTGTGACTTAAGCGTGTGAGAGGAACCAAAGCCTGTGCTTGAATATTTTTATGGAGCACCATTTTCTCTCAACATGTGCCGCGCCCTCTTCGGCGTTGTGTTTTCACTCGTATTTTCTGTCAAACGCGTCACTGCAGAGACAGCAAGCGGTTAGCGGAACTTCTTGCATGGAGTCTGTCGATGGTCGTGTTTATGATGGTTGCATCCCCTTTAGAAGGTCAATTGGCCCCGCAACCAAATTTCGTTTCTACTCACCCGGACGTGGAGGAGCCCGAACGGCGAGACTACAAATGAAATAGACTTCATACTCTGCGCTAACCCTGGCATCATACAAGATGTGGACGGGCTCGGCAAGGTGCGCTGCAGTGACCATAGGATGGTAAGAACTCGAATTAGCCTAGATCTGAGGAGGGAACGCAAGCAACTGGTACATAAAAAGTCGATCAATGAGTTAGCGCTAAGAGGGAAAATAGGGGAATTCCGGATCAAGCTACAGAACAGGTATTCGGCTTTAACTCAAGAAGAGGACCTTAGTGTTGAAGCAATGAACGACAATCTTGTGGGTATCATTAAGGAGTGCAATGGAAGTCGGTGGTAACTCCGTTAGGCAGCATACCAGTAAACTATCGCAGGAGACGAAAGATCTGATCAAGAAACGCCAATGTATGAAAGCCTCTAACCCTACAGCTAGAATAGAACTGGCAGAACTTTTGAAGTTAATCAACAAGCATAAGACAGCTGACATAAGGAAGTATACTATGGATAGAATTGAACATGCCCTCAGGAACAGCGGAAGCCTAAAAACAGTGAAGAAGAAACTAGGAATTGGCAAGAATCAGATGTATGCGTTAAGAGACAAAGCCGGCAATATCATTACTAATATGGATGAGATAGTTCAAGTGGCTGAGGAGTTCTATAGAGATTTATGCAGTACCAGTGGCACCCACGACGATAATGGAAGAGAAAATAGTCTAGAGGAATTCGAAGTCCCAAAGGTAACGCCGGAAGAAGTAAAGAAAGCCTTGGGAGATATGCAAAGAGGGAAGGCAGCTGGGTAGGATCAGGTAACAGCAGATCTGTTGAAGGATGGTGGGCAGATTCTTCTAGAGAAACTGGCCACCCTGTATACGCAATGCCTCATGACGTCGAGCGTACCGGAATCTTGGAAGAACGCTAACATAATCCTAATCCATAAGAAAGGGGACGCCAAAGACTTGAAAAATTATAGACCGATCAGCTTACTGTCCGTTGCCTACAAAATATTTACTAAGGTAATCGCAAATAGAATCAGGAACACCTTAGACTTCTGCCAAGCAAAGGACCAGGCAGGATTCCGTAAAGGCTACTCAACAATAGATCATATTCACACTATCAATCAGGTGATAGAGAAATGTGCGGAATATAACCAACCCTTATATATAGCTTTCATTCATTACGAGAAAGCGTTTGATTCTGTCGTAACCTCAGCAGTCATGGAGAGATTACGGAATCAGGGTGTAGACGAGCCGTATGTAAAAATACTGAAAGATATCTATAGCGGCTCCACAGCCACCGTAGTCCTCCATAAAGAAAGCAACAAAATCCCAATAAAGAAAGGCGTCAGGCAGGGAGATACGATCTCTCCAATGCTATTTACAGCGTGTTTACAGGAGGTATTCAGAAACCTGGATTGGGAAGAATTGGGGATAAAAATTAATGGAGAATACCTTAGTAACTTGCGATTCGCTGATGATATTGCCTTGCTTAGTAACTCAGGGGACCAATTGCAATGCATGCTCACTGACCTGGAGAGGCAAAGCAGAAGAGTGGGTCTAAAAATGAATCTGCGGAAAACTAAAGTAATGTTTAACAGTCTCGGAAGAGAACAACAATTTACAATAGGCAGCGAGGCACTGGAAGTCGTAAGGGAATCCATCTACTTAGGGCAGGTAGTGACGGCGGATCCGGATCATGAGACGGAAATAATCAGAAGAATAAGAATGGGCTGGGGTGCGTTTGGCAGGCATTCTCAGATCATGAAGAGCAGGTTGCCATTATCCCTCAAGAGAAAAGTGTATAATAGCTGTGTCTTAGCAGTACTCACCTACGGGGCAGAAACCTGGAGGCTTACGAAAAGGGTTCTACTCAAATTGAGGACGACGCAACGAGCTATGGAAAGAAGAATGTAGGTGTAACGTTAAGGGATAAGAAAAGAGCAGATTGGGTGAGGGAACAAACGCGAGTTAATGACATCTTAGTTGAAATCAAGAAAAAGAAATGGGCATGGGCAGGACATGTAATGAGGAGGGAAGATAACCGATGGTCATTAAGGGTTACGGACTGGTTCCCAAGGGAAGGGAAGCGTAGCAGGGGGCGGCAGAAAGTTAGGTGGGCGGAGGAGATTAAGAAGTTTGCAGTGACGGCATGGTCGCAATTAGTGCATAACTGGGGTGGTTGGAGTTGGAGAAGTATGGGAGAGGCCTTTGCCCTGCAGTGGACGTAGCCAGGCTGATGATGATGATGATGATGAAATGCAATGCGATTGCTGGTGTGGAATATCGGTCTTATTCCGTTTCTTTTAATACAAGCAGGAGCTCCGACTTCTCATTTGCGCAGGTGAGTCCTCCGGCTGTTGCATACTCTTGTACTATATTTACTTCTTCCTGTAGCGCGTCTTGAATGGCGCAATCCAACCCTGTAGTCACCCGGATTGTTGCATCATCGGCGTACAGGGCGTGCTGCACGTTCGCAAGTTTGTCGAGGAACGGTGGTAGCTTTGCCATAGCCACGTTGAACATGGTGGGTGAGAGAACCGAACCCTGGGGAGTCCCTCTTCCGGGAAGTTTTATGATATTGCCACATGGTGTGGTGCAGCAGGAGACTGAAGAAGAGGAGAACGAGGTTCTTCTCGGCATCGCGCGTCGCCGCTTGCGTTTTTGTAAAGTGCAACCGCCTGTATCTTGATTCAGCTTGTATACTCCTGCAGACTATACGCGACAATTTGGTGGAGCTTGCTGGGTACGCTCAACTGATGCAGCAGACCCCACTGGTCAACAAGAACCTTTCCCCACAGTTGGAGTTGACTCCAATTCACCGCACAAGCCGGCGAATGCGAGGCCTCGCCTCAGAATTTGGAAACCTCCAGAAAAAAGTGATGACTGCGACCACTGCGACTTCTACGGAACGGGTAACACCAACTTACCTAACGCTGCTGAACCCCCAAGTGCCGCCGGCTTTTCATGGCGACACATTTGAAGACGTGGAAGACTGGCTGGCGGAGTTCGAGCGCGTGGCTGCCTTTAACGAGTGGGACAACAACGCCAAACTCAGGAACGTCTACTTCAGCCTCCAGGATGGTGCTCGCACGTGGTTTATGAATCGCGAAAGTGCCCTGTCATCCTGGCCTGAGTTCCAGCGCAAGCTACTGGAGACTTACTCCAGCCCCGATCGCCGAGAAAAAGCGGAACGGGCCCCTCAGTCACGTGTCCAGAAGCCCTACGAGAGCGTCACGATGTACGTGGGGGACATGACGCGTCTCTTTCAGCGTGCCGATCCGAGCATGTCGGAAGAGAAGAAGGTGCGTTATCTGATGAGAGGCGTAAAGGAGCAGCTGTTTGGCGGTCTTGTTCGGAATACGCCCAAGACTGTTGCGGAGTTCCTAACCGAAGCGGCCGCGATGGAAAAGACCTTTCAGCAACGGTCGAACTTGTACAACCGACAAGTAAATGCCGCCTGCACTACGGATACGCCGGTAGGCTTAGGGTGCGACGCCGCCTTGCTTTGCGAGCTGATTCGCTCAGTCGTTCGCGACGACCTGCAGAAGCACCACGGCACGTCGCCAACTCCAGTCAGCTCCCTCGCCAGCGTCGTACGCAACGAAGTACAGCAGGCACTGCAGGCATCTCTTTCCAGCAGTGAAGCACCACCTCTGCTAAGCGAATCCCGGCGCAAGACGTACGCAGAAACATTACTGAGCCCCGTCCAAGCTTTCGCACCTACTTATGTGGCGCCGCCAGTCGCGTTGCAATCGGCACAAGCCGCTCCGACAACTCCGCTACCGTATTTCGACGATCGCCGAACACCTGTGAGGAAATCAGAGGTTTGGCGAGCACCCGATCGACGACCGCTGTGCTACCACTGTGGCGAAGCTGGCCATGTGTATCGGGAGTGCCCCTACCGACGACTCGGACTGCGGGGATTTTCTATCGATTCACCTCGACCTCGGTTAGGCCAAAGGCCACCCGACAACGCAGAATTCCTCGAACAGCAGCGCAGACCGGGCCCATCGCAGCGGCAGTCACGCTCACCCTCACCGCGGCGATATTTCCCTGCTCGCGATACCACCTCGAGGACGACGCAAGGGCGATCACCAAGCCCACGCCGGGAAAACTGACGTCAGCGACCTTCCGAGGCGGGGCCGCTGATACTCGATGCGCTCAAGACCTCGTATCGTGCCGACCGCAGAATAACGAAAACACGATGACGCCAGAACCAGTTTCCGCGAACAAGATTTCACTGGACATACCTGTGTTGATCGACGGCAAAACAGTAAGTGCACTTGTAGATACCGGCGCCGACTACTCTATTCTTAGTGGAAAACTGCCGAGGGTTCTCAAAAAGTTACGTTGCCCTGGAACGGGGCACCAGTTCGTACGGCAGGTGGCCACGTCGTCACACCGCTTGGCCTATGCACGCCCAGAGTAGAAATTCGCGGTGCTGCTTTTCTCGCCACTTGTCTGGTTCTACGCGAGTGTTCCCGCGATTTAATCCTTGGGATGGACTTTCTCCGGGAATATGGCGCCATTATCGGCCTCTGCGAGCGCTGCATCACTTTCTCGACACAAAGGGCAACACAGACCTACGCCACTGGACACAGATCCGCCCTGCGCGTTTTGGACGAGAGCATCACGATACCGCCGCGTGCGAGTGTTATGGTTCTGGTCAACTCCGGCGAACTACAAGACGGTGAAGCCATTGTCGAAGGCAACATTTCTATACTGCTGGCACAAGGTATTTGTGTAGCGCGAAGCCTTGTGGAACTTCGTGAAAGCCAGACAACGGTCCTCGTTACCAACTTTACCTTTGAGCATCGGCACATTTTTCGTGGCACTGCCATCGCCTACGCCGAACCATCAACGGACATCGTCGAGTGCTTTGCTTCTGAGGTGAACACAGACGACGGTTCGCTCAGAGACATCGATGTAAACTCCGAGCTTACGGACGACCAAAAGAGCGCACTGCAGGAACTCTTGAATGAATTCAGCGTGTGCTTCACTCGGGTTACTAAGGTGGGCCAAACGCCAATGACGGAACACCGAATAACGACATCCGCCGACGCACGTCCCATTAAACAACAGCCTTATCGTGTCTCGCCGAAAGAACGTGAGGTAATTCAAGCTCAAGTCAAGGAGATGCTAGATGATGGTGTCATTCAGCTTTCGCACAGTCCGTGGTCCTCCCCGGTCGTTCTAGTCAAGAAAAAAGACGGAACGCTTCGTTTCTCTGTTGATTATCGACGCCTCAACGATGTTACCAAGACGGACGTGTACCCACTACCACGTATTCATTACTCTTTAGACAGGTTGCGGCGAGCTAAGTATTTTTCGTCTCTCGATCTAAAGAGCGGTTACTGGCAAATTGAGGTCGATGAACGAGACCGCGAAAAAACTGCTTTCGTCACTCCAGATGGCCTTTACGAATTCAGATTACTTCCTTTCGGTCTCTGTTCGGCACCAGCAACTTTCCAGTGAATGATGGACACCGTTCTTGCTGGTCTGAAGTGGCAAAGCTGCCTCGTCTACCTTGACGACGTGGTTGTTTTCTCGGCGACATTTGACGGCCACCTGAAACGACTGCGGCAAGTTCTCGAAGCCATCCGATCGGCTAACCTCCCCCTTGAGCCTCAGAAGTGTCATTTCGGCTACAACTAGCTGATTTTTCTCGGACACGTGGTCAGCGCGGAAGGCGTTAGCCCCGATCCCGCGAAAAATGCTGCTGTAACCTCGTTTCCAACACCGACCGACAAGAAAGGTGTCCGACGCTTCCTGGGCCTTTGCGCATACTACTGGCGTTTCATCGAAAATTTTTCGAAGATGGCGGAGCCGCTGACTCGCCTCACGAGGGACGATGTATCGTTCGTCTGGTCCTCAGAGTAAGAGAGTGCTTTCACCGAGCTTCGACAGCGTCTGGTGTCAGCACCAGTTCTGGCCCACTTTGACGAGGAGGCGGACACGGAAGTTCATACAGACGCCAGTAATGTTGGTCTTGGTGCGGTCCTTGTACAACGGCAGGAAGGTATCGAAAGAGTGATCGCCTACGCAAGTCGCACACTATCGCGTACAGAGACCAACTACACCACCACGGTGAAAGAGTGTCTTGCCGTCGTATGGGCGCTGGCCAAATTTCGACCTTGCCTTTACGGCCGCCCATTCAACGTTATAAGTGATCACCACTCGTTATGCTGGCTTGCAAATCTCCGGGACCCTTCTGGACGATTGGCAGGGTGAAGTCTACGTTTGCAGGAGTACGACGTGACCATCGTGTACACGTCGGGCCGCATACACGAAGACGCTGACGCACTCTCGCGCGCCCCTATCGACACTACCGACCACGACATTGAGGATGACGGCGCTTTCCTTGGGGCCGTAAGCGTTACTGATTTGTCCACATGGCAACGCGCAGACGACGCACTATGGCCTATATTCGAACATCTGGAAGGACGAAACCCAACAATACGCCGGCATATCGCTCGAAGATTGCCGTCTATTTGTTTACGACATGGCGTCTTATACAAGAAGAACTCCGCTGCCACCAAGACCTACCTTTTGGTCGTTCCAGCAGACCTCCGTGCCGAAGTTTTGTTCGCCTGTCATGACGAGCCTCCGTCTGGCCATTTGGGCTTTACACGAAAGCTTGATAGAGTGCGCAAATCCTACTACTGGCCAAGACTTGCCGAGTTTGTTAAGCGGTACGTCCAAGCCTGCCGTGAATGCCAGTGCCGAAACTCGCTAGCTGTGAAGCCTGCGGGATTGCAAAATCCGATTGACCCACCTGGCAAACCTTTCGACCAGGTCGGCATGGATCCTCTGGGCCCGTTTCCATCGTAATCTTCTGGCAACAGGTGGATAATCGTCGCCACGGACTATTTAACGCGATATGCTGAGACAAAGGCGCTGCCTCGAGGCACAGCTTCCGAGGTTGCCCAGTTTTTCATACAGAGCATCGTCCTACGGCGTGGCGCCCCATCGCACGTCATCACAGACCGAGGCAAAGCTTTTACAGTACAGCTCATTGAAGACGTTTTTAAACTCAGCTGCACGACCCATCGAAGGACAACTGCCTATCATCCACAGACAAACGGCTTGACCGAACGACTGAACAAAACGATGACTGACATTCTGTCTATGTACGTCGACGTACAGCACAAGACGTGGGACGAGATACTCCCTTGCGTAACGTTTGCCTATAACACTGCTACGCAAGAAACAACACGCTTCACGCCGTTTTACCTCGTTTACGGCCGTGAAGTGCAGACTATGTTAAAAGCAATGCTGCCGTGCGACAACATCGATCATCTCGACCTCGCCCAAGATGCCGAACTTTTCGTGCAACGCGCGGAAGAAGCCCGTCAGCTTGCCCGAGTGCACATAAAGCAACGACAGAGCATCGATGCGCACCGTTACAATCTCTGCCATCGACATGTCGAGTTCCAACCTGGTGATCAAGTTTTGGTCTGGACTCCTGTGCGCCGAAAAGGACTATCCGATAAGCTTTTGAGTAGCTACTTCGGACCTTACAGAGTGTTGCAGCGAATTAGTGACGTGAACTACGAAGTCCTTCCTGACGGAAGTCAGCCTCCCCGACCTCTACAACCGCAATTTGAGATTCTGCACGTTGTGCGGTTAAAACCGTACCATAGCCCCTAATATTCGACGTTTTCAGCCGCTTCGGTTACTTTTGTGGTTGCTCGTCCATCAGTGCCTTGTGACTATATCGCGCACCACAGTGATTGTAACTATAGCCTATGTGTTCGTCCTAGACCATCTCGGCGCTCTAATGTCAAGCCTATGCATGCTTTCCTTCTTTTTTTCTTTTTGAAGAGGGGTAATGCCACATGGTGTGGCGCAGCAAGAGACTGAAAAAGAGGAGAACGAGGTTCGTCTCGGCACCACGCGTCGCCGCTTGCGTTTACGTAAAGTGCAACCGCCTGTATCTTGATTCAGCTTGTATACTCCAGCAGGGTATACGCGACAATATCTGACCGAATATCACCTAGGCCGATGGTGGCTGTGCGGTCAGATAAGAAGGCTCGGGCATAATCATAGATGCGTTTTCAACATCGGGAGGATGCAAGATTGTTTAGAATGAGGTCATGTGAGACGTTATCGAAGGCCCCTTTGAGGTCCAACGCCAGAATGGCTCTCGTTTGAACTTGACTCGGGCAATCCATAACATCCTCCTTAAGTTGTAGGAGTGTGTCCTGTGCAGACAGACCTGGTCGATAGCCGAATAAGGTATTGGGGAAGACTTGGTTCGCTTCGAGGTGAGGCTGGAGGCGCATTATAACTACGTGCTCGAAGAGTTTGCCAATACACGAAGTTAGGGAAATGGGTCTGACATTTTGGAGGAACAACGGTTTCCCGGGTTTCGGAATTAAGGTAATATCGGCGTGTCGCCATTCATGGAGAAGCGTTCCGTTTTTCCAATTGTCTTTGTAGTATGCAGTGAGTTGCCGTATAGTCTGATCATTAAGGTTTCGTAGTAGTGCATAGTGAATGCCGTATGCTCCGGGCGCCCTGTTACATATTAGCCGTGCAGGGCTGCCCTCACTTCTGTCTCTGTGATATCGCCGTGCAATTGGGTTTCTTCCTCGTGTGGATAGTCTTTGTAATCCGGTCGGTGACCTGTAGCAATGTATATATGTTGCCATGTTTGGAGAAGACCGTCATCATCCATTTGTTCTTTGTGGATGATAGTGCGCATGGTGTTGGTTGTGTGCGTTCTTGCGTGCGTTGGGTTGAGCAGTGCTCTGAGGAGGGACCACGTTTTAGAAGTACTTAGTGCGCCGTTAAAGCAGTCGCAGAGGTTGTGCCAATTGTTATTAATGAGGCTAGTGGCGTATTCTTCAGCTTCTGCTCTGATCCGAGCAATTTTTTGTTTCAGCTTACGCTGGTGCCGCTGCTTCTTCCATCGTTTGGTCAGGCCTCTTCGAGCATCACGGAGATGGAGCAGCGGTTTCTCCACATCCGGTGTCTCCGTTGTTGCAGTAAGTTGCTTAGTGGCAGCTTTAAAACCTGCTTGCAGCTGTTGTGTCCACTCATGTAGATATGGTCGTGTTGTTGAGATTTGGTTTTGTTGCTCCGGAAAGCGTTCCAGTTTGTTATTTTAATTTTACGTTCTTGGGTGCGTATGGACCCCAGTTGGACTTCTGTGGCTAGAATGCTATTGTCCCTGCCTAGATTCTCCATTACGTTGTACCAGGAGCATTGAGTCAACCCTTTGACGATTGTTAGGTCAGGGCAGGTATCCCTGCTTATGCTGTTACCCATTCTGGTTGGTGTGTCAGATTCTGTCAGCAGAGTTAATCGATCAAGACTCATGGCATGGGCTAGACGGCGGCCTTTTGGAGTTTCTGTTTGGTACCCCCAGGCTGGGTGGGACGGGGTACCAAACAGAAACTGGGTGGGACGGTAATCAATTTATTGGCTTGTTTGCTGGCGGCCGAAAAAAGTTGTCTGAAATCGTCTCGTCGCAATTTAGGTGCACTGCAAATATTAAATAAAAACAAGGTCGTTTGAAATCGATTCCTGGGTACAACTTCTAAGAGCACATGCGGAATATGGGAGCTGCCGAGCGTGTGCTCAATCACTGTGATTTCTTTGGGCACAAGGGTGGAAACTAGTAGTTGTTTGGTGGTGTCATGCTTGTCGGTGTACGCATTGTATCCAGTGAGTGTGAGAGTGCAATGTACTTCTTGAAGTGCTATTCCGTCATTTTGGTGAGACTGTGTGGCTAGGAACTGTGTGAGGGAGCCCCTCTTCCTTCGGTACCCTCTACAATTCTATTGCCACACCCGGAAGGGGGTGGTAGCGCCTCTCTTAAGTTTGCTGGCCATGATTGGCTGATACCGCGTCGCTGGTGAGGGCAGGTGTTGTTGTACGAGCCGGATGGTATAAGGGTGTGACCTTCTTGTCTTGGTTCTCGAGTGGCGTTAGTGTCATGTGGAAGTGAGTCCATCTGATGGCTGAAAGTTGAACTGCAAGTTGCACTGATGACTTGTTTCATGTCAGTCATGGCTTGTTGTATGATCTGTTATAGCATGCGCTTGACATCAGCCGTGATCTCTTCCTTGATTTTTTGCATCTCCGCTCTCAAAACAGTCGCCATTTCCTCTATCATTTTGCACACCTTTTGTTTGGTGCAGGAATTGTGTGGTAGTTTCTCAAGTGCGAGTGTGGGTACCTGGGTGAGTGAAAGCGCCTCTGCGGGAGACAGTTTGTTTTGCATGTTTGTTTGCAGTGCGGACGGAGGTGAAGGAAGGGAGGAGGAAAGAGGGGGAAACTGCGCTGACCAACTGACCGCGGTCACCTTTCTGGTGTGATGGTCGAGGGTTTTTGTCCACGCGGCCTGAAGTTCTTTTGGTAGCTGTTTCGACTGCGTCAGGCTGCGGCTCTCAGATCGGCTTCGACCATGTGGTTGCTTCTGGTCCTTGGACGGCCTGCGGCCCCTGGTCCTACTGTGACTTTGGGACTGTCTGTGTCCCCAGGATCGGTAGCGGGGACGACCACGTGTTGCACCAGTGGTTGTAGGTGCCAGTAAGTTGAAGGTCGTCATCTTTCTGGACTTCTTGTCGTGCTGGAGTTGCTGCTCCGCCATTTTCTGCTGCTCTCGGAACACGTGGCTCTTGTTAAAGGGTTTTCGTTGCCACAGCACATCAGGAGTCAGTGGCGGGTTGCTCACCACCACAATGAAAACATTACAAGGTGTAATCATGTCCTTCGGAGGAGTTTGATGTTCCGCATGCATCACACCGGGGTTTATCCAGGGTTGGACAAACATCCGCTCGATGACCCGTGGAGAGGCACACGCAGCGCAGCAGCTGTCGGGTTTTATGAATGTAGCACCGATATTCTGCTCCGTAATAGTAGATGTACCGGGGAACCCGAATGCCAGAGAACATGATGGCGGCCGTGGCTGAATTTCCCATCATTCTTCCATGCAGGACCTGAGCCATCGGGGATCGAATGTTTGTCATCATCGTTGTCGGCATGGTATTCTTTTCTACGCCGCAGCTGCCTCATTTGCAGAAGGCTTCCGGAGCAACCACATAGGTATGAACCTTGTACTGCTTGTTTTCCAGACATAAGACTTGATCAGCTGCAGTCTTGCCGCTAGTTCTTCGTCCGGTTTGCCGTCCACTGCGACGTTCGGCTCTTGGCGTAGGCGGATGGTTAGCTGGTGGAGCGTGCTCGCGTTTAATTTAGCTGCCATGCCTGTAGCTCTAGCTATAGAGTGCTGGGGCCACTCACCGAGATTCAGTCGTTCTCCCGGTCGGAAGACCACTTTCAAGTCGTCGATTGGTAGCAGGGGCAGCTGTGGGCTCTTGCGACATGTCAGAGGTAGCTGGCCCTGCTGTGTAGGTTCAGTGTTGAGTGGCAAGCTCGAAGTAGCTTGGACCTGTTTCTTGCGCTTTCGCTCCACGAGAAACCGAGTCCCGTCTTCCTTTCTTGACTCGGCTCTTGATCAACAGTGGCGGCTGGTGTGGTTTCGTCCAATGCTGCGGCTTGTAGGGTGTCTCGGGCGCCATTTTAACGGCAGCAGTGCTGTAGGCATGAGCGGCACGCGATGCTGCCATGCCGTAATCTCGGCGCCTAAGTTAGGCCTAGCGCTGCGGCCTGATCGCCTCGAAATGTCCTAGGGCTGAGGTCTCACCGGATCTGGAAAATCTTGGTCTCAGAGAGAGAGAAAACATTTATTTGGACAATCGAGGTCGTTGCTCTTGAGGTCGAGTGGGTGGTGTCTTCATTCCAGGACTCCACTGGCCATGGCTGCTCGACGTATTGCTGCACGAGAGCTTCTTGTCCCGCCAAGGTATCGCCGGTCAGCTGTACCTCCTACCGCACAAATGACGTGCTAGGCGTCTTTAAGTGTTGAGGTTTCCCCCGCACCCCCACGAGATGTGAAAGTGTGTAGGACGTGTGCCGCCTCACCAGGGGCAGATGCCGTGATATGTTTGTGAATACATTTTGCTGTATCGGTGTAGGTTTGGGAATGTGTTTGTCTGAATAAATCTGAGAGCTGCTACCTCTTCATTGCTGAGCTTTCTGTGAGAGGGAGGATAAATCCTGCGGTTCAGACGATGGATCTCGAGTCGGTCGCAGTAATTGCATGGCATGGGCGCGAAGGTAAAGGGTGGGGATTGATGAGACGATTGGTTTTGCCCCGCTCGGTTGATTAGCACTCGAGCTAAGGCGTTCACCCTTTCATTTCGCTCCAGTCCCGCGTGGCCCGGCGTCCGCGTGATTTGATGGGATTCTTGCAGCTTCGGGCCTAGAATTTGAGCCGCCAGCAGCGGTGTTCGTCCTTTGGTAAAGTTACGGCAGGCCTGTTGCGAGTCGGTAACAACATGAACTTCTCTGCCTACCTTGTCTTGTTGCTTTATTACTAGCGCCGCTTCTATGGTCTCTGCCGCAGCTGGGGTCTCTGCCCTGACGGAGGCTGCGGGGGCCAAGGAGTTCTCTCGCGTTCACAAAAAGATTCCAGACGTTAAGATCCATTGACTGGGGGTGGTAAGCACGTTGTAGAAACAAAAGATCTGCTGTGCGGTGTTCCATTCGGAGTGCCTCCTTCACGCGCGGTCTTCTTGAGGAAAATGAAACGGGGCGGTGACAAATAGTCACCCAGCCTGCTTGCGTTGCTCAGGTATGCCGCACATGCTTTTCGCTCTTGCACTTTTGTGTACATTTCTTGAGGAAAATGATTCAAGAAATGCATGCAGAAATGCTGTAACGAAAAGCCTGTATAGCATACCTCAGTAACTCAAGCAGGCTAGGTGACTATTTGCCACCGCCCCGTTTCAAACGGGATGCCAAGAAATCATCGTCATCATCATAATCTAAATGACAAAACGCCCGTGTCCCGTGCATTCGGGCCACGTTGAAGATCCCCTGGCGGTGATGATTATTGTGCAGTCCTCCACTACGGCGTATCTCAATCAAATCGTGGTTATGACACGTCAAACCCCAGAATTCAGTTTTATTTATTTATTTATTTATTTATTTATTTATTCTTTATTTATGCGAAAGCCCTAAATGACTCCTGAGGCGGAAAATCCGACATTGTCGCTGTGGGCGTGACCACGCCATGAACCAAAATGGCTACGAACCGTCGACCTTTGGTGTGAGTCGAACTCACGGCCTTTAGTGTTACTTAAGTTAGGGCAGAGCTAAAGGTTAGATCTGCTACACAAATAACTTGCCTTAATCAATTATGCTCTTTTTGTTCATGTTTAGTAATAGGTTCACAGACTGAGAAGCTTGCCGATCTGGGCTAATAAGTGCCTGTTTATAGCTTTTATACCTGTTGCTATGTGTGTCATCACTTGGTTCCCAGTCGATGTACAGTCGAACCCACTTATAACAACATTCAAGGGTCAAGAAAATTCCATTTGTATAACCAATCATTCACATAACCGGATTGTACAAAATAAAACACAAGGGACAAACATCGAAACATTTTAAATAGAAAGAAATACAGTTGAGCCCACTTATAGCATAACCGGTTTAATAATACTCAGATTTTTGTTAGCTATGTGATTCTTTTAGTGTTCCATTTGTACCTATGTTATTGAGGCGATGGCGTGGAGCAGACGTAGAAGATCTGGCTTTTAATCTGACGGTTCCAAGCGAACCCTCCTCCAGTTCACTACGTTTCCAGGCTCGGAGTGTGTTGTGCCATATCACGTGCCTATTATAGAGGCGACAGGAGCTCCCACTTCTCTGCGACGAATCAAGCATTCGACACGGGGGGGGGGGGGGGGGGGGCGTCAAGAAGCACTCAGCCATCTTCGCGACGAATCAAGAATTTGACGCGCGTGACGTCAGCACCCGCCCCGCCTGGTTCCTGCCGACGAAGAGTCGCCAAAGGGATTTCAGGGAAAACCGGCCCATTGTGAAGTGAGAGAGTCGCCTCCAGCCGCCCAGTCGGTCTGATGCGCTCTTACAGCTACATGTACGCTATCATACACTATCTGTAAATATTTTATAAAGTTCTTCGTTTCTTCTTCGTCTGCGGAAAGAGTCCATCTCTCGTCCTCCAGCCCGAAGTCACAACAGTGGATGGCAAGTTATGGGATTCGAAGCAAGATAACGCCCGCTACACCGCTCAACGGCGGCTACGAGATCGACCGGCGTCAGCTACATCGGAGGGTTGCGTGCCCGACGTTTGCCTTTCGCATCGCCAAACCTCTGTCGCACACGTAAATGCTAAGCAGCATTGCTCAAGTATTCTGAAAGGGTTGTAGTGGCCAGTTTTGTCTTAGTTTGCTTCAGTCCTTGCATAGATTTCCAGCTTCGAAAGCAAAACTAATTTAGAGGCGAAACCGGAGACGAGCCGTCAGATCGCGATGGAGAAGCTCGGGATACAGGACTTTCTTGATGTTTGTCAGGAGATGGGCATTTCGCTTGCCGCGGCAAGGCGAAAGAAAGCCATTCTGGACGTTATGAGGGCTCAAGAGGTAACTGAGGAGGAAGTCGAAGAGGTTTGGGGAGAAATTCTTGAGAGGAGAAGCGAGAAAAAAATGCGCGACAAGGCAGAAGAAAAAAAAGGGGAGCGAGAAGGCAGGAGAGCAGAAAAGACGCGAGGAGGCAGAGGAGAATAAAAGGCACGAAAAACGAGATCATGCTCTTAAAATGAGAGAACTGGAAATAGATCAAAGTCCAATCACCTCCGTGCCTTCAAGTCCATTTTGCTGTAAGACGATACGCCGAAACTGAGAATGCAGGAGATGATGCTACCGTACAGCATAGGCGGTGATATCGCACTTTCTCTCGTGAATTTCGAACCTACGTGTGAAAAGATAGGGCTGAACCCAAGCCTTTGGTGTCAAAAACTTCTTTCAGTTGTCCAAGGAGAGGCCGCGGAAGTTCTCGCACGCTTGTCTAAAGAAGACTACGAGAAGTACGGAAAGGTAAATGCCGCGCTTCTTCGCAAATACCGCCTCTCCCGAGGCATTTCGGCAGCGGCTTATACAGGCAAAAAGGGGCAGCGAGTGGCACACTGAGTTCGCTTGCGAGTTAAAGTATAACTTAGAAGAGTCGCTCAAAAGTGCACAAGTGTATGGCAACCACGACAAAGTGCTTGAATGCATACCACTGGAGCAGTTTTACCGAGTTTTTTCTCAAGAAGTTAGACTTTGGCTGCAGGACAGGCTCCCAGAAGTAGACCTACAGAAAGCAGCGCAGCTCGCGGAGGAATATTACACGCGTCGTAACTTCCGAGAAAAACCTATTCAGGAAGATGAGCTAGAAAAAAGGGACTATTCTGTAAAACGGTTTTCGCCTCGCAGCCCCATTTTGTCGAATAAGAAATCATCTACGAGCGACGAGCTCAGCAAAGGAGTATCGGCTAAGGCTGAGGTGGCGAGGGAAGGGCTAGCAGAGACAGCCCAGCCGGCTGGGACTGCTAAAGCTAAGGCAGACGTAGAGCGCGAGTTCGAGGCCCGGAGACCAATTATCTGCTTCCCTTGCAACAAAGAAGGCCATATTTCCTCAAATTGCAAGGAGCAAATCGCATTCGCCAGCATTAGCCAGTCAGAAGAAAATCTGAGGCTGCTCGAGCCATATATGCAGGATGCCATGGTAAACGGGAAAATGTGCAGGGCACTTCGCGATTCAGCCACCACCATGGAAGTTATTCATCCGTCCTGTATTTCTCCCGGGGACTATAGAGGGGAATGCGCCTTGATCAGACAAGTCGCAGAAGAGCAGAGGCCATGCTTGCCAGTTGCCAGCATAACCCTCGAGGGCGTTTTTGGAAGGTTGAAAATGGAGGCAGCTGTGAGTCCAAGTTTACCCGAACACTTTCCTTATCATATTTTCGAACAAATCAGAGCAGCTTTTAGAAAAGGAAGACCGGTCGTTCTCTACCAGTCTCGCCTGCATGGCATTAACGCGATCGCGGTCACGCGCCCTCTCAAAGAAACTGGAAAGCTCATCTTGAAACGAGAAAACTGACCATGTAAGGTCCTCACAGTGGCAGCCTAGGCCGGGTGATACGGCTGATGAAACGCAGAGAACTCAGGCTTGTGACGGATCAATTACCGGATCAGAGACAGCGGGTGAGGAGCCTTTCGAGAGTCGGGGAGAACGGGGCGCTTAGGGATGAAGTGGAAGATTCACTGGTTAGTCCCGCATCCCTTTGCTGGGAGCAGCTGAGTAGGGTTGACCTAGAGGCTCCTATCGCAGCACAGACAGTGACCCTCCGCTAACTGTGCTGCAGGGTAATGTGAATGAAGGAGTGGCCCGAAAGAACATCTCGTTCTACACTGGGTCAGGTCTTAAGTACCGGAAATATCAGGATTCGAAGGGCCGGGCATACAACCAACTACTAGTGCCAGAAAAGTACCGACCACAGTTTTTCGAGTTAATGCATGGGAATGTTGGGGCGGGTCACCTCGGTATCAAGAAAAAAAAAGGCCAGACAAGCGCAAGGTTTCTATTGGCCACGATGCTAGAAAGAGGTTGAAACACTTCTCCGGTCATGCGACGTATGTCAGCGAGTTGGTAAATCCAACGACAAGTGGAAGGCCCCAGCGAAATTGGTGCCCATTATCAGAGGGGGTTAGATCATTTGTTTTCATGAAGTTTGGTCTGGCGTTGTGGAGAGCATTGGGAGGATGCTCACTTTCGTCGAAGTGGTTGGCGTTGATTTTCGGTCACTCCGTGAGCTTAATCAGATCAAAGCAAAGACCAGCGGACGAGAGGGTGGCAAAGCAATTTTCTTAACCCCGTCAAGGACGTCGCTCAGTCCGCACATCGCATACGTCGAGCTGCGTCGAACAGCTCGACTTCTGGATATATTATCTGGCGGCGGGGCTGCTGTTGTGCCATACCGCGTGCCTATCAAATAGGCGACGGGAGCTGCCACACTACGTGCCTATCATCGAGGTGACGGGAGCTCCCACTTCTCCGCGATGGATCAAGAATTCGACACCGGCAAGGGGGACGTCAAGAAGCACCCAGCCATCCCCGCGACGAATGAAGAATTCGACGCGGGTGACGTCAGCACCCGCCCCACGTGGTTCCTGCCGACGAGGAGTCGCCAAAGGGATTTAAGAAAGAACCAGCCCATTGTGAAGAGAGAAAGTCGCCTCCAGCCGCCCAGTTGTTCTGATGCACTCTTACAGCTTCATGCACGCTATCATACACTATCTGTAAATATTTTATAAACTGTTTCGTTTCTTCTTCAGTGACGCCTGACCTCGGCAAAAATACCGAGAGCCAGTGGGGCTAAATAGTCTAGATGAAGCCAAATTAGGACGGCCCACTAAGCTTCTACAAAGACACTCCCTCACCAGGACAGGAATTGGCCTCCTTGGTGCAGTATTTGGCCACTACCTCCCTCATGACTCCTACAATCAACCCATGGCTCTCAGTCCCCAGCGGCTGCGGAGCACCTGGCCAAGGCGACAATCAGGCTTGCGTCGTGGCAGAAGGTGCTAAGAATCTCCGTGCCTATACAGGCCGCCACTGGAAACGGAACCTGGCAACGTTCAACACACGAACCTTCTCGAGTGAAGCTGGCTTAGCAGGACTCTGAGGAACTGCCAGGAAGTGTTTGGGGTATTAATGGCCATAGTGAGGTTAGAACTGGTGAGACTTATACAGTACTGACTAATGGCCACGTGCTCTGCAATAGTGGACTTGCAGATAAGAAGCAGTACGGAGTAGGATTCCTAATCCATGAGGACATAGCGGGCGACATTGACAAATTCGACAGCGCTGATTAGAGGGTAGCAGCAGTCCTAAAAAAACTTACAAGAAGCATAGATTAAAGATAGTAGAAGACTATGCTCTAACCTCCAGTCATGATGATGATGATGAAGTAGATCAGTTTTACGAAGATGATGAATTAGCGATGAGAAAAAGGAGGGGAAAGCAGGATGGTGGACAAGCAAACTACGGCATCGATTCTAGGAATACAAGAGGAGAGTTGTTGGTAGAATTCGCGGAAAGGAATAAGCTGCGAATAATGAGTACACGCACACACGAGGGTGTGCGTGTGTGGTGCAATACAAATGCGTGACCTCTAGCAGCGGGGGGGGGGGGGGAGGGGGGTGACCCGTTTCCTCGCCCCTTATTAAAAGGGGTGCGGCCAAGACCTTGGGAGGAGCGGGATACAATTGGGTGTGAACTTGACTGGATCGTCTCCAATATCTGCCGTTCCCCAACACAGGGAACTAGGGAAAGGAGAAGTTATTTAAGCGCAACTTTTACACCAAGCTAAGCAGTCTAGAAGCTGAGCCTATAATCTGCTGAGAAGCGTCAAGGAGCTAGTGTCGTCCAATATCGCCTGGGCCGCCTAGCCGCGTCTGAACTGGGAGCTACTAGCTGACGTAAGAGACGACAAACCAACGTCGGCAACGAAGCTCCCGGTAGTTCCCCTCAAGTTAGCTCAACCTGCTCGAGGGAAGACGTGAGACTCCCGGGAAACCCAGCCCAGCAATCGCATCCACTGCAACGAGATCGGCTTGCCAGCGTTCTTCGGGAAAGCTCTGCCGTTGACTCTGCACTTTATGGACTTGTTGCTGCTGCCCGGCCATGCGTATGCTATCATTTGTTTCCTTTTGAACTCTGTTCAGTTAACCACCGTTAAGTGTATTTTGTGTCGTGTTAACTACTGTGTTTACTGTTAACTGTTCGTTGTAATTATTTTGGCTTTATCATTGATATAGATTAAGTGCATGTATGTTAGTGTTCCTGCGTTTTTCGTGTGTGTGTCGTTGTCAGTCTACAAATGTTTTTCTTTTCTCTCTTTCTCCCGACTCTGACTCCTTGGCTGTGTTCGCTTGAGTACAGAACGACCAACCAGCTTGATTACCCCATTGACGACTTCGCGCTGACGGCGAACGGGTGACAAGCCGTGACATTAGTTACGAGAGACATTGCATTTTACATGGAAGAAAAATCTTGGTAATTGGCGTCAACATGTTATCCGCGTTAGAAAGGCACTGCTCAGAGAAGCTGTCATTATGATTCTGATTACTCTGGTGAGTTGTTGTATTCAAATGTGGCCACTTTATTGGTGCGCAAAAGAAAGAGTTATGCGTGAATTTCTTATGAAAACGTTTGCTGCTACTTTCACCGCTCTCTGAAACAGGCCTCCATAAAACGAATTGCTCATGGCTGCTAACACGACGGTACGTCATGTAGAGTATTTACATAGTTAATTAACAAATATCATACTAGCAATCACCTGAAAGAAAGGTTTCGTGGTTAAGATCGAGAGACAATCTATTGCAAATGTTGATCATGGTGGCCCTCAGTAGCCTTTATCAACATTATGGCACACCCCTCACGCAACGCTAGCATCCGACTGTCGGTATGGCGAGGCACCTATTGTTCGCGAAACCCATCAGTTCACTACAACTTCGACTTGAAACCATAAATCAGCTTTCTACAGCGTCAATTAGAATGCCTAAAATATTCTCAAGGTACTACAGCGCCGCTTAGGTTGCCTACAAAAGGGAAATTCAAGCACCTTCGGCCTCACCATGTATCGATCCAGCGTTGTTTAATTATACAAACGGAGAACTATTCCCTTCGTAGGCATATAAAAGAGAACCTCGCAAACCTTCATAAAGAAAACACCACAAGCCTTACGCATTTCACTTGATTTTTGACCCTCCACCAGGGAATTATGATATCTTCTATATGTCCCATACCACTAGTGATTGACGCTTCGGCTTCTTTCTGGCTGCAGCCATATGGTTCAAAGAGCATATTTCACTAAAAAATTTGGGCCGAGCAGCCTGTATCACTTCGCCAAACAGATTCGTCATGTGTATTCCTCAAGCAACAAGCACCACTAAATTTGTCGAGTGGAACGTGTAGCACAAAAAAGGGAATATATATTGGTACATTCCTTTTCGTATTCTGCAAATAGCTGTAAGCCTTCATTAGCTTTACTTCAAACTACCGCCACTTAAAATAAACACGTGAAGAGCCGCCTAATTTTGAGAAGCAGGTAAAGAGGCAAGTGTTGCTGGTAGAATCTAAACTGCAGTGTTAGTTAAGCCCTCGTGTTACTGCCGAGCGTTTCGGTGAAGAAATGCGAAAATTCGATATTATACCATGAACTACACGTCGGGAGCAAACGTGTTTTAGCGGATTAAAAACAAGGTAGCCATTGTAGAAGTCATATACAGCCAACGTTTGTGACATACCTGCTGCACCGCGGCAGGTATGGTATCATAACTGGATGCTTATATGCGTTGTTGTTGCGGTTGTCAGTCCGCGCATGAAAAACCCGCAATGGGCTGGTCTGCGCTCCTTCGGCTGTGCACTGTAGCGCTGAATTCGAGAGCTGCATTGTCGTCTAAGAAATAAGCTCTTTGAATAAATTTTCGCGAATGAACACGTCGTAACAATATGTTTGAGACGACCACCATAAGTATACAAGCAGAGAGAACGAGGGCGAACAAACGAAAACACTGCAGAAAACGCCAGGAGACCACCCGAACTGCCGCAGGCGACAGGCACGAGTCCGTGTCGTGACGTCACGCGAGCGGCGCTAGCAGCGCTCCCGTACTTCTTTCTCGGGGCTAACGGTGAAGGTGTTCGTTTAGCTAGGTCAACTTATTCCCACGCGACCCTAATCAAGAGAAGGAAACTTACAGAAGAATAAAAATAGGTTGGATTGCATACAGCAGGCATTGCCACATCCTGACTTGCAGCTTACCACTATCACTGAGAAAAAAGGTGTACAATCACTGCATTCTGCCGGTGCTAACATATGGGGCCGAAACTTGGAAGTTGACAAAGAAGCTCGAGGACAATTTAAGGACCGTGAAAGAGCGATGGGAGGGAACTAATTGGAGGTCGCCTAAGCTTCACCTTTAAGAGTGGAACACGATAGCGTTCACTCACGCTTCCCAGCAACTGCAGCTTATCTGACCGTTTACCGGGAAACGCTGGCGGCGAACGCAATGCACGAAGGCGAGCTTTCTGGTAGAAACGCGGCCTCTTGCGTGGGCCGCGATGCGGCGGAGGCGAGCGCCATCTAGAAATGTTGCAAGGAACCGGGCGCGCCGCTTCGTGGCCTTTATGGCTCACATTTGCGCGCGCAAACATGGGAAGCCATGACCGCTCTATGAATCTTAGAAACGCTGGGAAAGGGGCTTGTGGTTTGCTTTTATTTTGTGTTTGCCTTACAGAATTATGTTTTCTCGTATATTCAAATTACAATCCAACGCTATCATGTCTGTAGGTTCTATGTAAGTTGTACTTAACGATTATTCTATTATTGAGAAAGTTAATTAGTTCAGCAAGTTCCTTGCGCCGCATGGAGGGCTTGCGTGGTTGGGTATGCGTCGTTCGAAATTCTTTTGAGCGAAACGCCGTCTGGCGCTGGACGCCTACGACACGGGGCCCTTAACGTGTCAAGCGACAGGAAGAGAGCAAGCAGGGATAGCTGATATTCTGATTGGCATTAAGGGAAAGAAATGTAGCTGCACAGGCCATATAATGCGTAGGATGGATAACCGCTGGACCATTAGGGTTACAGAAGGGAAGCGCAGTCGAGGACGACAGAAAACTATGTGGGTTGAAGAAATTAGGAAATTCGCAGGCGCAAGTTGAATCAGTTGGCGCAGGACAGGGCTGATTGGAGATCGCTGGGAGAGGCCTTCGCCCTTCAGTTGGCATATAAATAGGCTGAAGATGATGACGAATTAAGGTACCCAATACATTTTGTGGCAGTCGAACCCACGACCTTTCGTTGTGTCATAATGTCTAAGCATCGCGCGGTGATCGCAATGCTTTCGCATTCAACCACGTAAGGGTAATTAAGTGCCTCGAATTTTTTGTTTATTTATCAATACGAACGTGTACTCCATGCTGGACAGATCATACAAAAACAAGCAGGTTTCATAATACGCAAGAAAAAGAAAAATCAAAAGAAATTTTCAGTAGAACCAAGCAAGACGTGCGATATTAATTACAATCACAGTAGAGGCCTTTTCATTTACGTACTAAGTCGTTTGCATCACTAAACTGGAGGGTAGATCGTGACAGTCTTATACTGTTTTGAGCAAACTGTTATATGCGTTCGTTCTTAGGAAAATTGGAACCAGTGCCCTTTGATGGTTATGTCTAATTGTACTGACACTGTGGGGCCATACACAGTTTGGCATATTGACCTTTATATTCTCTTCAGACAGCTGTGTAGGAATTGCAGCCGACTGACCTGCGATTCAGAAGATTCTTGCAATATTATCGAATTCGCTGTAAGATAGCCTTGTCGTCAGACAGTGTTGCTTTGCCCTGTAAGAACACCATCAGCGTTTAATGTGGAGGAATAGTCTGTCTAGAACCCCACGCAAAGTGCGCCTCAGATTATTAATGTGACGTGTTATTCACAGCGGCGGAGGTCGCTGTAATAGGCTACTTTCGCCTGATACTAGCGGATATGTTGGTTTGGTGAATGTGGGCTTGGATATTGTGTCTCTTTTTTTTTAACAATCTCATTTACGCACGTCTTTAATACTAAAGCTCTAACATTTTTATTTCCTCAGCAGAAGCATCTGCAGCATTTTGGAACATCACATTGATAATAATGACTGTTAATTTGTTGAGTGTTAGACAAAGTTCTCATTTCAGAGTAAGCATTGAAGATGAATCTTTGCATTTTGTTTAATTTCGCGTCCAAGAAGTGGTTCGGCCCCGTACCACCGAAGTGGAAGCCATCTGTAGGCAGCAACTTTTGGTCACTATTTATGCTAAGTCACCTCGCTGAATCACCTGCAGAGCAACCAAATGTCTACGGCGTTGCGCCGCTGAGCTAAATGTCGTGGGTTCGATCCCGGCAGCCGCATTTCGATGGGGACTAAGGCTGCGTTCACACTTGGTCTTGGAGCAGGCGGAAGCGGAAAAAACTTGACAAAATCCGCCCGCCTAGGCGGAGAAACGGGCGGGAAACCAGGCGGCGAAAAAATCGGTCTCGGACCGATTTTTTCGCCCAGGCGAAGCGGAAAGACGTTCCGCTTTACCGGAAGCTGCAATCGCATGTAAACATCCGGTCCTAAAATTTAACATTTTCCGTTGCTCATCGTCTATTTTAAGCAAAAGCAACTAGCTGAAGCTATCGAAGCTTCTTTATCTTCCATGGTAGACGAAAGTTAAAAACGACACGTGCAGTTGCGCGAAATGGTAGTTTTTAGTAACTGATGGCTCAACGGAATGAACGTATGTCTTGAAATGGTGTGATTAACAGTGCCACCAGGCGGACAAACGTGCGCAAACTAGATAGATGTGGGTGAAAGCGGAAGTGGTTTCCGCTGCAGTGGCGAAACAAATGTGAACATTTTGTACATGCGCGAAAAAGATTATCCGGCCGCTTTGGCTTTTCCGTCCGCTTGCGGTTTCCGAAGTGTGAACGCAGCCTAAATGCGAGAACGGTCGTGTGCCTAATGTAGACGCAGGTTACGCAGACCCCCGCTATGGCCCGCCTCATACTCAGGTCGTGGTTTTATGAAGTAACACCCCGGATTTCAGAGGAAGCTTTATCTCGGGCCCAACTAGCTCTGATGCAGCCTATTCAAATACACCAAAAACGCAGAAACACTTTTCTGAGCTAACCACTGCGCCAATTTTAAAGTTATTTGTTGAATTTTAGAGAGAAAATGAAATTATTTTGACTGTTAGAAGCGGAATTTCGATTTCACGCCTTGATACTTTTAAAGGGAATTTCAATGAGCAAAGTAGAAAACGATATAAGCACGAACTATAGCAATTCGTAACTCTGCACCAAGAACAAATATCGTACTTCTGTCAACTGAATCCGTTAGAGCATCCAGGAAGGATACGTTTCATATATCAATTTATATCTTACCTGAATCGGTTACATTTTCTACAAGGATTTTGCGGAAGTCCTATTCTCATATTAGTGGTCTATTTGAGAGCCATGTATAATACACTAATTTTGTTCTCTTTAGATGTACAATTAGTCACAAGTTACAGAATTGTAATATCGCGTTTCACAGAGTTGTAAACGGGATAGTTTCGCATTCTAGAAATTAGGAATCTTCGACATATTTTATTGAAATATTGACAGCATGAATCAAATGTTCGCTACCAACAGTCACTGCATTTTAACCTTTTATTATAAATGTCGCAAACCTTATCAGATTTGGTGCAGTGGCTGCCCAAAACAACAATTTCTCCTTTCCCATGTATTTAGAATGGAGCCCCCGAGGCAAAGCTGCCTTTCAAGTTTTCTCTCTCGCTAAATCAGTACCACTCCGTGATCATAACTAAGGGCAAAAGCTTTCGGCATGTAAAATGTCATTCTTATAAATTTTTTCTTTAGGTTCCTCCAACTGAGACCCGCTGCCCAAAAATTTCTAACCGTGAATTTGGGGCAAAGTCTATTACTTTTTTCTTTGTCACGGTAACGCGTTACCTTCGTTTCGAGGAAACGTAGAGTGGTAACGCCTAATGCTTTCTTTTATTTGAGCGTAACGAGTAACGCATTCCATTTTTAGGTCCGGGGCGGGGGGGGGGGGGGGGGGGGTAAGCGAGATAGGAGGACTGCGGCTAAGCGCGAGGACTGAGAAGTCATGCGAGATTGTGGGTTTTGCACCGAGCCACGAAATACGGGCGGCGCCCCCGACGTGCTCACTGTGCGATTATTGAAGCCGTGCGTGCGGCCAATCCAGCACCGACTTCTACGCTTCGTGTTTCCACCGACAATTGCGGAACACTGTGGGCGCACGCTGCGCGGCCACACGTGCCACCTCGGGAACCGCGTGCCACAGCAGCAGGGATTCTAGCTACCACGTGCCGTCATGGCGACGACCGTGTCCGGCCACCCCTGGATCCCTTATCTGGAGTGCACTTCGAAGTTGCTTCAAAAAGATTGTACGGAACGGCTGACGCAACAATATTGAGTCACACTGTCACGTGAACCACCAAGGGGGCGCCAAGTTCAAGTGCTCAGGGCCCGAACTTTCAGAATATCAGAATGCCAATCTAAAGTTTTGGGTTCTGCGTGTCATTCCGATTGTCAGAAGAAAATTCATGTGAGAAACGAGGCAGGAAAGTTCAGCAGCAGTCTCTAGCTTGGTTCTCTCACCTAATATTTGTCGCCCCCGGTTGATACCGACACGAAATCGCCTTTGCTACCATCCAGACCCACGGTCACGACACCGTGCCGTAGTGGTCTCCTACGTCAAGAATCGAATGATATGGTCAAAAGAAGCCGGCGAATCTTTGAGCAAGCGAAGAGATGGAAATAATGAGAACGAAATCCTTGAGGTAATGCTGAAGGCACCTCTCGAATAAATGCGTGGGATTCCTTGGGGTCTCCAGATTCCATTTTATGAAATCATCTCGGTTTAGTGCAACTTGTACATGGACGCAGATGTGCGTCTGTGGTGTTCTCCCTCTGCGTCCGTGCACTATAGTCGTGCTGCTCCGAAAGGCCTTCGCGATGACGTAATAACGAGCCTCAATTCCGGCCGCTAAAGGCGCCGCGTAGGTGCTCGCTGTACTGGAGCCACTTCCCGCAGCCATTTACGTACATTTATATGCTGTAGAGCCTTTTCTTAGCGCCTGTACTGCTCACGCAAGAAAAGCCCACACATTAGCCTCTTCTTCTTGGACGACATTTTTTTTTACTTTCTCTTGATAATCAACAGAATGCTGAGACTTGTGTTCGCCATTGTGAATCCCTCTTGTGTGTCATCAACATCACTCATACCACACCAAGCACTGTTTACTTGACACCTGGGCACCCAAACATTACAGAAAGAAGAACTTTAAATTAACTCCACCGGAAGACCATTCACATGGAGTACTCGATAAAACAACCTGGTGACAGTTCCCGCGATCAGAAGCATATCAGAATCAGAATATGCCGGAAGCACGGACAGCCCATATGAACTAGGCACAAGGCAGGCATAGCTTTGCTTACAGAACGAAAAAGATGGCCCTCATTTTCTTCGTTGGCACGTACTATTCTCATAATACTCCCCCAGTCAACTTTCACCCGAACGTTGGGTGCCAAGCATAGCAATATCTTAGAACACATTTGAACAAAATAACTTTAATGTGCGTGCATAAAGAAATAGTTAACTTCGTGCATTAGCACTAGTCCAGCGACTCGAACATGGCCATTCCTGCATATCCCAGTTTGATCATGGGTGCCGAGTTCGACGCCGTGCGCTCATTGGCAACAAAATCTTAACACACACGCGGCCTAACTGATGGCGTCAAGACTTTTTGTTTATGTTGGTAGTCTGAAGCCGACGCTTCTCAGCAACCGCCGTGGCGTACTCGCCGCAGTTGAGGGGCACTTCACATTGGCTTCGAAAATTACTTCTGCAGCCGAATGCCACACAGTTGTTGGCCTTGGGTCATCTCACATCGCAGCAATCACTGCAATCCCACCACTAAAGCGCAATCTCACTGCCACCCTTCCAAGCTGCCGCTGTGGGCAATTGCACTCCGCACGTACCAGTGAAAGGAGGAGTGGCGCGGTGCGCTGGTTCGAGGCTATGCTCCTCCTTGCCAATAGAACGGTCTACTTATTGAGGGCGCCGCCATTTTGACATCGCAGCACCGTCTATCGTCCGGCGCCATGTTGGGATCTCACTGGAGGGTGCACCCAAGGAGGTTATAAAGTTTGACATATAACCTCCTGGGGCGCACCGCGAACGTGCTGTTAACGACAACGTGGCAAGTGTTCGCGTTTTCTTGAGAGGTGTGAGCAATTTTTCGGAATTTAAAAAGCTTCTTGGCGTGCCGTTGCTAAGCTGTGAGATTCAATATAGCCGCAATATCGAACGGCAACGAGCCCTAAGACGCTGCCGCAGCTACCGCAATCGAAATAGGAGGTGAGTCAAGTTTGAATATTGTCGATACGTAACACACGTGCAACGCGTTATTATTGTACGTCCAGCCTTGAAATCTATTACGGTATCACTCAGGTGACAAAATCACAGCTGTCACCGTGTGGCATGCGGTGTGCCACACCAGCGTACATCCCAATCCAGGTGACAACGAAGCTCCGAGGAAACATGTAATGCTAGCTTTCCTGCTTCTAAAGTTATCGCGGTGCAATTTTCTAAGCATTGCTTACCTTTCACCCCCCCCCCCCAGTGCATCGCGCTCTATAAAGAAAAGAACTGCAATAAAGCTATGTGGGCACCTAAGCAATTCTTTTGTGTAAATGTGAGAGCATTATTTATTGCTGAGTATGTCGCCGAGTTTAGTGTTGCGGCGAAATGTTGCTGAGTTTAGTGCTGCTGAGTTGAACGTGCATCCTGAATGCAGTCTCTCCTACGACGCGCATGCACGTGCCGCAACGTAGAGCCGAAGGCGGATTGCTGTGCGCGCACGCGTCCGTTTGAAACAGATTTGGCGCCACGTATGCGCACAGGACGGCGAGTCCCGTTTCAACTGACTGCACAGCGAGCATCTCTCCGTCTGCACCGAGGCAGTCTGGACGGGTCGTAGTTCAAGTCCTGGCTTGGCATACATGGCGACGCCGGCGGCAAAGCTGTCGGGACGCTGAGCGGCGCATACGATCGAGTGTCTCGTCATCTGTCTCTTGTAAGAATGGAGCACTTAAAGAAATATACAACGCCACCACAAAAAAGTATCAGACCACACCGGAAACACCGGCGGTGGACAACCACCTTGTACACTTCTGGGAGACCCGCAGAAGTCTATCAAAGCGTTGGAAGTGACACAGACACAATCGTAAGCACCGATGCCGGGTAGACCAACTGGCAGAAGAAGCCAACGCCTACGCCGGAGAGCTCGATAGCAACAACTCGCGAAGTTTTTGCGACTCCTTAGAAACACCCGGAGCACCAAGAAAACCTGGGCTATGCTCCGTCGAAGAATACCCATGCTCGGAAGACGATCCCCTCCGACTAATAAAGGACACTTACACCGTAGAAGCACAGACACCATCACCTAACCCCAGAAACCATCACGGCCAAGCTAACAGAGATCTGGACGCCCCTATCAGCTTCGCAGAACTGTACGCTGCCGCTCAGGCAGTTAAGAACACGGCACCGGGCCCCGATCGAATCACCAATGCGATGCTGAGGAACCTGAGCGACTCGGCCATCCAAAAGCTAACCGATGTATCGTAAGGTCGCGCATGCGCTCCTAGAATGGCCCCTTCTGATTAGACTGATCAACGAAGCACGTGTCTGTTCGTGGCAGTCAACCAAATCTATGTATACCTGTAATCATCCATGAATAAAACACACTACTTGTTGTTGCTGGTGGTCGTCACTGTGCACCGGAGCAACCGATTTCTTTGATTACGTGGTATGGAAACGCCATGGCCGACTACCCTCGGAATGAAAAACGGCAAACGTTATTCTAATACCGAAGCCGGGAAAGCCGCGCCAACTCCGCTAACTACGACCCATCTCGCTCAAGCTTTTCGAATGAGACGCCCTCACCACACTCGAGAGACACATAGAGCAATACGAGCTGCTTCCGGCGACAATGTTTGGCTTCAAGAGAGGGGTATCGGTCCAAGACGTCTTTCTACTGCTGAAAAACGAAGCCCTGAACGCCCCATTAGGAAGTCCAGGCAGGATCTTGCTCGCACTCGACATTCAAAAAGCATATGACACCATCTTGCACTCCACAATTATCCACGGGCTCGAGGACGTAAGATGTGGTGATAGAACATATTAATAAAGGGAAAAAGAGACATCCACCCAATCGTAGCAATTCCTACAAAGCAAACCCATACCAGTTCCTCGAAACAAAAACCTCGCAGATGAAGAAAAATTTGTCCTGGTCCGGGACTCGAACCCGGGGCCACCACCTTTTCGGGGCAGCCGCTATATATTGTATTCATCATCATCATCATCATCAGCCTGGTTGCGCCCACTGCAGGGCAAAGGCCTCTCCCATACTTCTCCAACAATCCCAGTCATGTACTAATTGTGGCCCTGTTCTCCCTGCAAGTTTCTTAATCTCATCCGCCCACCTAACTTTCTGCCGCCCCCTGCTACGCTTCCCGTCCATTGGAATCCAGTCCGTAACTTTTAATGACCATCGGTTATCTTCTCTCCTCATTACGTGTCCTGACCATGCCCATTTCTTTTTCTTCATTTCAACTAAGATATCATTAACTCACGTTTGTTCCCTCACCCAATCTGCTCTTTTCTTATTCCTTAACGTTACACCCATCATTCTTCTTTCCATAGCTCGTTTCGTCGTCCTCAATTTAAGTAGAACCCTTTTCGTAAGCCTCCAGGTTTCTGCCCCGTATGTGAGTACTGGTAAGACATAGCTATTATACACTTTTCTCTTGAGGGATAATGGCAACCTGCTGTTCATGATCTGAGAATGCCTGCCAAACGCACCCCAGCCCATTCTTATTCTTCTGATTATTTCCGTCTCATGATCCCGATCCGCCATTACTAACTGCCCTAAGTAGATCGATGTATTCCCATACCACTCCCAGTGCCTCGCTACATATTGTAAATTGCTGTTCTCTTCCGAGACTGTTAAACATTACTTTTCTGCAGATTAATTTTTGGACCCACTCTTTTGCTTTGCCTCTCCAGGTCAGTGAGCATGCATTGCAATTGGTCCCCTGAGTTACTAAGCAAGGCAATATCATCAGCGAATCGCAAGTTACTAAGGTATTCTCCATTAACTTTCATCCCCAGTTCTTCCCAATCCAGGTCTATGAATAGCTCCTGTAAACACGCTGTGAATAGCATTGGAGAGATCGTATCTGCCTGCCTGACGCATTTCTTTATTGGGATTTTGTTGCTTTCTTTATGGAGGACTATGGCGGCTGTGGAGCCGCTATAGATATCTTTCAGTATTTTTACATATGACTCGTCGTCTACACCCTGATTCCGTAATGCATCCATGACTGCAGAGGTTTCGACAGAATCAAACGCTTTCTCGTAATGAATGAAAGCTATATATAAGGGTTGGTTATATTCCGCACCTTTCTCTATCACCTAATTGATAGTGTGAATATGGTCTATTGTTGAGTAGCCTTTACGGAATCCCGCCTGGTTTTTTGCTTGACAGAAGTCTAAGATGTTCCTGATTCCATTTGCGATTACCTTAGTAAATAGTTTGTAGGCAACTGACAGTAAGCTGATCGGTCTATAATTTTTCAAGTCTTAGGCGTCCCCATTCTTATGGATTAGAATTATGTTAGCGTTCTTCCAAGATTCCGGTACGCTCGAGGTCATGAGGCATCGCGTATACAGGGTGGCCAGTTTCTCTAGAACAATCTGCCCACCATCCTTCAACAAATCTGCTGTTACCTGATCCTCCCTAGCTGCCTTCCCCCTTTGCATAGCTCCCAAGGCTTTCTTTACATCTTCCGGCGTTACCTGTGGGATTTCGAATTCCTCTAGACTATTCTCTCTTCCATTATCGTCGTGGGTGCCACTGGTACTGTATAAATCTCTATAGAACTCCTCAGCCACTTGAACTATCTCATCCATATTAGTAATGATATTGCCGGCTTTATCTCTTAACGCATATATCTGATTCTTGCCAATTCCTAGTTTCTTTTTCACTGCTTTTAGGCTTCCTCCGTTCCTGAGAACATGTTCAATTCTATCCATATTATACTTCCTTATGTCAGCTGTCTTACGCTTGTTGATTAACTTGGAAAGTTCTGCCAGTTCTACCCGCAGGGGCGTCTGCGTCAGCAGGCGTTTGGTGTGTTGCGACACCACGTACCCGAGCACATGAGGGTCGGACCTTCCCGCGTGTAGCCGTGCGCGGCTTAGCCGTGTCCGGGGAAAGGGGGATCCTGGAGGTTCAGCCGATGCCGGGTGTTCGGACCTTTAAGGCCCCCCGGCGGAGGCAACACACCTCTTTGGCCTCTGCTTCACGTAGACGGCACCCCCGGACTGACCCACCCGGGGGAAATGGGCAGTCGCCTTTTCCTGTCCTCCTCTCCAATCTTCGTCTTTCTCTCTCGCCTTTTCATCTTTCCTGTCTTCTCATCACTTTTCACTTCCCAGTTTCCCGGCGGCAAGGGTTAATGTTGTGTAGGTAGCCAGCCTTGGTTATGCTGTATTTGGTTATAGCAGCGATGTACGGCTGGCGTTGGCAGTGTTTCTCTCTAGCATGAACTTCTGTCACGTCCCCCTGTTGGGCTCCATGGTGGGTGGTCGGCATCGCGGCCGAAAACCCAACTGTACTTATGGAAAACGCTTTTCCTAAGCTCCCTGATCGCCCTCAGAAACGAGGGCGCACTGAAGAGGTCTTTCAGTTTTCCGGACGCCAAGTCCACAATTTTTCTCGTTTTCATGTGATCCACGCAGAAAAACCAGCTAAACAAGTGCGAACAATCTCCCCGTTCCTTGTATCTAAGTCTCTTACCGAAGTTTTTGGTCCAGGATATAAGGTGTCGAGGATGGCTAGTGGTGACCTCCTCTTGGAGCTCCGCGATCAGAAGCAATTTCTGAAACTGCCTCAGCTAGTATCATTTGGGGAGACCCAAGTAGTAGTAACCCCGCACCGCACGATGAATACCTCCCGCGGCGTTGTCTCGGACGATGATTTGCTGGAGCTCACTGAGGCTGAGCTCTTGGAGGGCTTGAATGAACAGAATGTTATAAATGTCAAAAGAATTAAGGTGAGGCGAGATGGTAAAGAAATTGCGACCAAAGACCTAATACTCACCTTCAATTCAAGTGTCCTGCCCGAGTCAATCGAGGCCGGGTACATCAAGCTCCGTGTAAGACCGTACGCACCAAATCCCCTCCGATGTTTCAAGTGCCAGCATTTTGGCCACAGTTCGCAGAGCTGCCGAGGTCGCCAAACTTGTGCGAAATGCAGCGCGCATGAACACTCCTCTGAAGCTTGTGAGAATTCTCTCCACTGTGTAAATTGTGATGGGGAGCACGCGGCGTACTCGCAGTCATGTCCATCCTGGAAGAAAGAAAAAGAAATCGTAACTATCAAAGTAAAGGAGAATATTTCATTCAAGGAGGCACGCAGGCGGGTTTCATACCTGCCCAAGAAAAGTTTTGCCGATGTGACGCGTCAGGAGGCAGCGTCACAACGGTCTCCGGCGGCTGTCCGTCCCACACCTAGTGAGGCGGCAGTGACGCCATCGGCCCCCGCGACGGCTGCAGCTAACGCTGCTATGCCAACACAGCAGACGGGGCCATCGACCCCGAAAGTGGGCACAGCCGAGGCTGCGCCAACCTCCCCGGCCCCTTCCAGCGCTAGCATCAGCCGGCGCAGCCAAATCCCTCAGGGAGCCCCATCGACCTCCGGGCTGGTGGGCGCAGGGGTCTTGCCTTCCAAGGCGGGAATCTCTCTTGTAACTTCTCGCTCGCAAGAGCACGTGTCCGGCGCCTCACAAGAGGCAATGGAGACTACACCTGTCCTCAAGGCGCACCAAACGCCTAAGGAGCGGCGAGGCTCCCTCGAACGCTCCAGAAAGGGCAGAACCCCCGTTACAGGGCCTCGAAGGAGCTCTGTAACCTAAGGCATCACCTCCGTTTCCATACACAGAGCGCTTATTTATTTCAATATGGATACACAAATTATTCAATGGAACGTCAGAGGTCTTCTTAGGAACCTTGATGACGTGCAAGAGCTTACCCAAAAACACAATCAAAAGTGCTGTGTCTAGAGGAAACACACTTACAACCACAACACACAAACTTTCTCCGACCGTATGTCAAGTTCCGCAAAGATCGCGATGATGCTATCGCATCATCAGGCGGTGTTGCTATTTTTATTCATAAAGGTATTTCCTGTCAGCGTTTACTGCTACAAACGCCCCTTGAAGCAGTGGCGGTTCGAGCTGTTCTCCTAAACAAACTCATCACCATTAGCTCTCTTTACATACCCCCACATTACAAATTAACGAAACATGAATTCCAATCCTTTATAGATCAATTGCCAGAAGCTTATGTTGTTCTTGGCGATTTCAATGCGCACAGCTCCCTGTGGGGCGACTCTCGTATAAATGCGCGAGGTCGTCTTGTTGAACAGTTCCTTTTTTCTTCTGGTGCGTGCCTTCTGAATAAAAAGAAACCCACTTATTACTGTCTTGCAAACAATACCTTTTCTTCAATTGATCTGAGCATAGTTTCCCCGTCCATACTGCCTGAACTCGAATGGGAAGTTACAAGCAATCCTTACGGAAGCGACCACTTCCCCATACTATTAGGAACACTTAAATAAAACGAATATCCACCACAGGCTCCCAGGTGGAAGATTGACACAGCAGACTGGGCGAAATTCCGTAACTTAACTAGTATATCATGGGATGACATGTCTTCTTTAGAAATCGATGCTGCTGTGGAGTACTTCACAGCCTTCATAATAGATGCCGCATCTAAATGCATACGTCAAGTAAGTGGCTCGGCATGCAAACGGCATGTCCCGTGGTGGAACAATGAATGCACAATCGCACGTAGGAATCAGAACAAAGCATGGGGGTTGCTACGCGCTTCGCCCACTGCAGAAAATCTTGTCAACTTTAAAGAAGTAAAGTCCCAAGGAAGGAGAACCCGCCGACAGGCCAGAAGAGAAAGCTGGCAGAAGTATTTATCGAGTATTAACTCGTTTACAGATGAGGCCAAAGTCTGAAGCAGGGTAAATAGAATTAGAGGGCGACAAACATATTCACTCCCTCCAGTAAATACACAGGGCGATACACTGCAAGATCAGGCAGACTCACTTGGGGATCACTTTGAGAGCGTATCAAGTTCAAATAATTATTCGCAATCCTTCCTTAAATATAAACAAATTGAAGAACGTAAGCCATTAACAAGAAAATGTCGAGAGAATGAGCCTTACAACCGTCCTTTTAGTATTGCCGAATTGAGAGCTGCCTTGAGCGCTTGCAGGAGCTCCGCACCAGGATCTGATAGAATCATGTATGAAATGCTCAAAACTTACAGAATGACACGCAAGTTACACTACTCACACTTTTCAACACCATCTGGGATGCAGGGTACCTTCCAACCGCATGGAAGGAAGGCATTGTGGTCCCTGTTTTGAAACAAGGCAAAGACCCTTCCTCAGTGGCAAGTTACCGCCCGATAGCCCTCACAAGTTGCATTTGTAAGGTTTTTGAAAAAAATGATAAATCGACGACTCATTCATTTCCTTGAACAGAGCAAAATGCTTGATCCTTATCCGTGCGGCTTCCGAGAAGGGCGCTCCACAACCGATCATCTCGTACGTGTTGAAGAGAATGTCCGGGACGCATTTATACATAAACAGTTCTTCCTATCGATATTTCTCGATATGGAAAAGGCGTATGACACAACGTGGCGTCACGGAATCCGAAGAGACCTGTCAGAAATGGGCATCCACGGTAATATGCTTAACATAATAGAAAGCTATCTGTCCAATCGTACCTTCCGGGTAAAAGTCGGCAATGCACTCTCACATCCTGTTACGCAAGAAACGGGTGTACCCCAAGGAGGCGTGCTCAGCTGCACGCTCTTTATCGTGAAGATGAACACGCTTCGTGCTTCATTACCACCGGCCATCGTTTACTCTGTCTACGTGGACGACATTCAAATGCCTTTCAAATGTTGTAACCTCGCAGTCTGCGAGAGACAGGTACAGCATGGCCTGAACAAAGTGTCAATGTGGGCAGACAGGAATGGATTTAAGATCAATCCTAACAAAAGCTCTCGTGTTCTTTTTACAAGAAAGAGAGGACTTATCCCAGACCCTTGCATAGAACTGCGTGGACAACAGATACCTGTAAACAAACAACACAAATTTCTAGGTGTTATACTTGACTACAGACTCACTTTCGTCCCCCACATTAAACATGTTAAAGAAAAATGTCTAAGAACATTGAATATAATGAAACTTCTATTCCAGACTACATGGGGTAATGACAGGAAGTGTTTAATGATTCTCTATAAAAGCCTCATTCGATCACGGCAAGACTATGGTGCCATGATTTATCACTCTGCCGCCCCGAGCGCACTAAAGATGCTAGACCCAGTCCACCATCTAGGGATCCGACTGGCCACTGGCGCTTTCAGAACGAGTCCCATACAAAGTTTATATGTAGAATCAAATGATTGGTCACTTCATCTGCAGAGAACATACATCAGCCAAACATATTTTCTGAAAGTCCACTCTAATCCTCAGCATCCGTATTTTAATACCAGTAACGAGATGACATATGCTACACTCTTTCATAATCGTCCCTCCGTAAGACAGCCTTTCTCGCTACGTGTGAGGGAGCTTAGTCATGAAATGCATGTCCCACTCCTCGAACTTCGCCTAATGCGTCCAGCCAAGCAGCTACCTCCTTGGGAGTGGCAGCTCATACAATGCGATATATCCTTCATGCAAGTTACAAAACACGTTTCAGAAATTCAAAATCCGAATGCATTTCCGCGAACTCCAGCACAAACACTCATGTACGGAGTTCTACACAGACGCATCAAAGTCACACGACGGGGTGTCCTATGCAGCCATCGGCCCATCCTTCTCGGAAACCGATGTACTGCATCCGGAAACTAGTATCTTTACGGCTGAGGCCTACGCACTGCTGTCGGTCGTAAAGCATATAAATAAATCAAAACTCCAGAAATCAGTTATATATACGGACTCCCTTAGTGTTGTGAAGGCCTTGATATCTTTCTGTAACCACAAAAAGCCGGTAATTAATGAACTCTACTCCGTACTGTGTAAAGCATATATATCTAGCCAACATGTGATTATATGCTGGGTGCCTGGACATAGGGGCATCGAGGGTAACGTTCTTGCGGACCAGATGGCCACGTCAATTCCATTGCATGCAGTTAATCCTACTGCTTCGGTCCCTGTTACAGACCTGAAGCCTTTCTTAAGAAGGAAACTGCGAAACCACTGGCAACGTATGTGGGACGCAGCAGTAAATAACAAACTACACGTGATAAAGCCACAGTTAGGTTCTTGGCCCTCCGTAACAAAATCACGGCGAACAGATGTCCTATTCTGTCGCCTCAGAATAGGACACACATTTGGCACGCACAACTTCTTACTCACTGAAAATAATCCTCCAACCTGCGGTAGATGCGGGGAGAGGCTAACTGTCCTCCACGTCCTCCTGGAGTGTCGGGCAGCCGAATCTGAGAGAAGGAAACAGTTTTCCCTGGCATACCGGCAGCACATCCCCCTACATCCCATAATGCTACTCGGCCCAGAACCTCTATTTGACACCAACACAATCCTAAGTTTTCTGAAAGATGTTGTCTTGCATGTTGTTAGCCCCACATGTTCGTAGCGGGTCCTCTGTTCAGAGGATGCCGCTGTGATAGCTCTTTCGTACAGTACATGCCTCTAGGCCCTTGCGTCTCAAGGGCTCTGGCGAGGCAGCAGTGCTCCAAGTAATTTTACCATCTTATATATTTTCTATTTTGCATCATTCTTCTACGATAGATTTTGATGTTCATAGTACTCGTCATTAGTCATCGCCATAATTTTATAGCACTTAGGTTTTACGCACTTTACAGCGACTATTTTTAGGCCACTTTACAGCCAAGTCACATCCTCTTCACAGAACTCATCATTCCACCGCGAAATCATTAACACTGTCTTGGCGCTCTTTGGCCATATCTGGCCCTTGCGCCACTAAACCACACACATTTATTCATTCATTCATTCTGCCAGTTCTATTCCAGCTGTAGGGTTATAGGCTTTCATACATTAGCGTTTCTTCATCAGATCTTTCGTCTCCTGCGATAGCTTACTGGTATCCTGTCTAACGGAGCTACCCCCGACTTCTATAGCACACTCCTTAATGATGCCCACAAGATTGTCGTTCATTGCTTCAACACTAAGGTCCTCTTCCTGAGTTAAAGCCGAATACCTGTTCTGTAGCTTAATCTGGAATTCCTCTATTTTCCCTCTTACCGCTAACTCATTGATCGGCTTCTTATGTACCAGTTTCTTCCGTTCCCTCCTCAGGTCTAGGCTAATTCGGGTTCTTACCATCCTATGGTCACTGCAGCGCACCTTGCTGAGCACGTCCACATCTTGTATGGCGCCAGGGTTAGCGCAGAGTATGAAGTCTATTTCATTTCTAGTCTCGCCATTCGGGCTCCTCCACGTCCACTTTCGGCTATGCCGCTTGCGGAAGAAGGTATTCATATATGTTGTATTGGCACGTGCAAGACTTCTTGAGCAACGCTCCATACTATCACCGCTGCTATTCAACATCGGCCTACGCAAACTGGCACTACAACTGGAGGAGCACCGAGATCTCGGGTGCACCGTATACGCAGACGACATCACGCTATAGGCCACTCGAGGCTCGTACGGCGACTGGCAAGACATCCTCCAAAGATCAGATTCCGGCGAATGTTGACAGAGCGCGCCGCTATCGTTGTGCTTTCAGCGTTACTTGTTTTTCAGGGCACAAGTGCACGAAATATGGAGTTAGAGTCGCGACTCGCTATTTTGGAATTGTCTTTGTTCTTCACTATAGCTCCTAAGTGACAGTAAAGACATGCTACATTTTCATTGATTGAATACGGATAAATGGACTATAGACTTTTCCTCCGCTCGCGTTTACTCGTCTAACACAATATTTTTTAAATCACAACCAAATTTTTCCTCAGACAGATTGCAAAATAGGAGAACTAGGATATTGGCAGGATGCCCTAAGAGAAAAGAAAATTTTATTGCTTATTATTCAGGTTTCACCGGACGGCAGAAAAGGGAATTCAATAAAAATATTCTTAGGATGTTTAAAAGTATGTCCACTTCAAAACGATTCATTGGAGTTCGTCCTTTGCACGCTTATACCGACTAGAGGAAGAAAGAGGGAAAGACGAGTGCAAAAAAAAGAGAAGAATAGTGAAGGGATAGCCAGAGTGGACACACTCCATGAGCGATGACCGCTAACAGTCGCAAGCGTTTGAATACAGTCTGCAGTCGTTTTCGAGAAGCGCAGTTGGTCTTTGTGGCCTTGAGCATATATTAGTACTTAGGACAAGTGCCAGGACATTTTCCTCCGAGAGAAGTATTTTATCCAAGCGGCTAATACCCAGCTCCTGGAGCAAAGCATGAAACGTCAGGCGTTGAGTGTTCGGCCTCCATAGATATAACGAAACGCGTCGGCCTAGAAACGACAGGATTGTTGCTAATGCATTGTGTTGGCTTAAGATGTGTTTGTCACGAGATCCAACACAGCACCCTGCCTTCTAAGTTCCTACTATGCTGGCTTTCCCGTACAGTAAAGTCAGTCCTGAAGGAACGGGCATCATAACATGCAGTAGAGCTGCTTGCGCTTAACCTATGCAAGCCGAGAAACGCCAGTCCTAACTGCCTGTTTGAAATAGCGCTTTGGTGAACCCGTATTTCTACTATTCCCACAGTCGCAAGAGTCAAAAGTATGACTTGTTCTCTAAGTTGTAAGTTGTTGTCAGGACAGCGGAGTTGTATTTCACAGCGCCTGTCGCTAAGAAATGTGCAGCGAGGTATGGCCGATGACGAAGTAACTGCCAAGAATTGCATTCACGAATAGTTTATTACCATGAACTGCGGGTGCCTACACCAGTGCAAAGGAGGGATGTTAGGTGGTGACTGCAATCGTCTGCTCGCCAATGTCACATCTAAACTTGAATTCAACTGGTTTCATCAACGCCCATTTGTATCCTCTAGACCCTTACTTGGAACTTCGCCTGCCACCAGGACTCTTTCTTTCTCTTGATGTCCCCCACCCCTTTCGCAATGTGCTCAGACGTGCTTCCCCCGATGTTCGATACTCTATTTTCTTTATAAATGAATTCATTCATTCGTTCATTCATTCATTCTTTTATTGCTGCGAAAAATAGCGCCTCCTCATCTCCATAATCACGCTCTTCCTCACGTGGACTCACTCATCGCAAAACGATGTTACTCTGTTGCATATGGCTGGGCGTCGCATTTACGATTTCTTAGAAATAGCCCACAGCGTGACGTGCAATTGGATGACGAGACAGTAGAGCGCTTTCTGTGCCACTTCTACGCTCAGTGCTGTGCTATGTGAGCTACTATTAGCCGCTTCGACGGTACACCGCTCTCGGGAGGAAATATCCTGGCGCCATTGTATGCACATCGCAACAAAAGACCAACTGTGCTTCCTGAAAGCGACTGTACTGTGTGTACGAACGCTTGTGGCTGTTGGCGGCCATTCCTCTGCGAGTGTACTCACTCTTGCTACCTCTTCGTTATTTTTCTCCTTATCTATGTTTTCTGCTTTAATACGTTAGCATTATGTGTGTCAAAGTGGAAAAAACGCATTTGTGTGAAGTGTCTCACGTCACGTGGTAGAAGAAGAGAGATGGGAGCTTCCGAGCACGTGTATGTACACACACACACACACCCACACACACGTATATATATATATATATATATATATATATATATATATATATATATATATATATATATATATATATATATATAGTTTCAGAAACGAAGGTGCCCACTTACGAAAATTGCACCTTTAATGTTTTTAACGCTTCGGCCGTGCCACGGCCGAAACGTTAAAAACATTAAAGATGGCATTTTCGAAAGTGCGCACCTTCGCTTCTAAAACAACCTATTCACCGGACCTACAGAACTTCTCATTGCATTATATATATATATATATATATATATATATATATACATATATATATTGTGTGTGTGTGTGTGTGTGTGTGTGTGTGTGTGTGTGTGTGTGTGTGTGTGTGTGTGTGTGTGTGTGTGTGTGTACCATGGTTTAAATATCATCGATCCGGGACCTCAACGAGGTGCGACGCAATGTTTACAGTATTTCTGTGGCAGTTCCCACTCAATTCCCATTAAATTTTTTCCTTCCCATGTGTAAGGTAGCCAACCGGACACGTCCATGGTTAACCTCCCTGCCTATTTCTCTTCCATTCTCGGTCCTTTCTCTATGATATGGTGCTTTCTTTTCTCGGTGACCTGCCTCATCTCTCCTAGGGCGAAGTACCAAGTGAAAGAATCCTAGCTGCGCTAGTCGCGGGCACCTCTTTTCGGATTTGTGATACGCCAATTTAAAATCCACCTTTCCTGTCTAACCCTAAATGACAGCGATAGAGGCCAGGTAAGGTAAAACTAGCTCGTGGGTTTGTGCTAAAGTCGCTCTTCGCACAGCACTTTGTGTTTTGCATGGTTATGAAACGGAGTGAAAGGCAGGAGGGTAACGTGCCTTCCCGAAATGTGCAACATTCGGAATAACCCTTTTTTCGACGGTTGGATATATACATATGTCAAGGGCCCACAAAACAAAGTTTCCGACCCGAATCGGGTCATCCACGTGCAGAGACTCTACCCCTGATCTCATCTTTGTCAAGAACGTGACTGAAGCCTAATGGAATAACTTGGCTGAGAACCTTGGTTGTGACCACTATAGTTGTGAGGCCCAGCTTCCTATCGTGGGTAAAAACAACGTGAATTCTTGTACACTGACTGGGATAAATTCTGCAAGCTACGGGAGGAGAGGCCTCCCTTAGATTCCCGACATGCCATAGAGTAATGGATGGTTCATGTCCAAGACGACGTTCGGCGTGCAATCTTTAGGGTCTGCACCGACCTTCCTGTTGAGAAAATGGACAGCGGGTTAGCCCATCTGTTAGAGGTCAAACAGTCCGTTCTCAACAGATGGAAATGTCAACGACTTAATCGTTGGCCGCGCAAAATGATCATCATCATCATCATCAGCCTGATTACGCCCACTGCAGGGCAAAGGCCTCTCCCATACTCCTCCAACTACCCCGGTCATGTACTAATTGTGGCCATGTTGATCCTCCAAATTTCCTAATCTCATCTGCCCACCTAACTTTCTGTCGCCCCCTGCTACGCTTCCCTTCCCTCGGAATCCAGTCGGTAACCCTTAATGACCATCGGTTATCTTCCCTCCTCATTACATGTCCTGCCCATGCCCATTTCTTTTTCTTGATTTCAACTAAGATGTCATTAACGCGCGTTTGTTCCCTCACCCAATCTGCTCTTTTCTTATCCCTTAACGTTACACCTATCATTCTTCTTTCCATAGCTCGTTGCGTCGTCCTCAATTTAAGTAGAACCCTTTTCGTAAGCCTCCAGGTTTCTGCCCCGTACGTGAGTACTGGTAAGACACAGCTGTTATACACTTTTCTCTTGAGGGATAATGGCAACCTGCTGTTCATGATCTGCGAATGCCTGCCAAACGCACCCCAGCCCATTCTTATTCTTCTGATTATTTCACTCTCATGATCTGGATCAGCAGTCACTAACTGTCCTAAGTAGATGTATTCTCTTACCACTTCCAGTGCCTCGCTACCTATCGTAAACTGCTGTTCCCTTCCAAGACTGTTAAACATTACTTTAGTTTTCTGCAGATTCATTTTTAGTCCCACCCTTCTGCTCTGCCTCTCCAGATCAGTGAGCATGCATTGCAGTTGGTCCCCTGAGTTACTAAGCAAAGCAATATCATCAGCGAAGCGCAAGTTACTAAGGTATTCTCCATTTACTCTTATCCCCAATTCTTCCCAATCCAGGTCTCTGAATACCTCCTGTAAACACGCTGTGAATAGCATTGGAGAGATCGTATCTCCCTGCCTGACGCCTTTCTTTATTGGGATTTTGTTGCTTTCTTTATGGAGGAGTACAGTGGCTGTGGAACCGCTATAGATATCTTTCAGTATTTTTACATACGGCTCGTCTACACCCTGATTCCGCAATGCCTCCATGACTGCTGAGGTTTCGACTGAATCAAACGCTTTCTCGTAATCAATGAAAGCTATATATAATGGTTGGTTATATTCCGCACATTTCTCTATCACCTGATTGATAGTGTGAATATGATCTATTGTTGAGAAGCCTTTACGGAATCCTGCCTGGTCCTTTGGTTGACGGAAGTCTAAGGTGTTCCGAATTCTATTTGCAATTACCTTAGTAAATACTTTGTAGGCAACAGACAGTAAGCTGATCGGTCTATAATTTTTCAAGTCTTTGGCGTCGCCTTTCTTATGGATTAGGATTATGTTAGCGTTCTTCCAAGATTCAGGTACGCTCGAGGTCTTGAGGCATTGTGTATACAGGGTGGCCAGTTTTTCTAGGACAATCTGCCCACCATCCTTCAGCAAATCTGCTGTTACCTGATCCTCCCCAGCTGCCTTCCCCCTTTGCATAGCTCCCAAGGCTTTCTTTACTTCTTCCGGCGTTACTTCTGGGATATCGAATTCCTCTAGATTATTCTCTCTTCCATTATCATCGTGGGTGCCACTCGTACTGTATAAATCTCTATAGAACTCCTCAGCCACTTGAACTATCTCATCCATATTAGTAATGATATTGCCGGCTTTGTCTCTTAACGCATACATCTGATTCTTGCCAATTCCTAGTTTCTTCTTCACTGCTTTTAGGCTTCCTCCGTTCCTGAGAGCTTGTTCAATTCTATCCATGTTATGCTTCCTTATGTCAGCTGTCTTACGCTTGTTGATTAACTTCGAAAGTTCTGCCAGTTCTATTCTAGCTGTAGGGTTAGAGGCTTTCATACATTGGCGTTTCTTGATCAGATCTTTCGTCTCCTGCGATAGCTTACTGGTATGCTGTCTAACGGAGTTACCACCGACTTCTATTGCACACTCCTTAATGATGCCCACAAGATTGTCGTTCATTGCTTCAACACTAAGGTCCTCTTCGTGACTTAAAGCCGAATACCTGTTCTGTAGCTTGATCTGGAATTCCTCTATTTTCCCTCTTAGCGCTAACTCATTGATCGGCTTCTTATGTACCAGTTTCTTCCGTTCCCTCCTCAGGTCTAGGCTAATCCGAGTTCTTACCATCCTGTGGTCACTGCAGCGCACCTTACCGAGCACGTCCACATCTTGTATGATGCCAGGGTTAGCGCAGAGTATGAAATCTATTTCATTTCTAGTCTCGCCGTTCGGGCTCCTCCATGTCCACTTTCGGCTATACCGCTTGCGGAAGAAGGTATTCATTATCCGCATATTATTCTGTTCTGCAAACTCTACTAATAACTCTCCCCTGCTATTCCTAGTGCCTATGCCATATTCCCCCACTGCCTTGTCTCCAGCATGCTTCTTGCCTACCTTGGCATTGAAATCGCCCATCAGTATAGTGTATTTTGTTTTCACTCTACCCATCGCCGATTCCACGTCTTCATAGAAGCTTTCGACTTCCTGGTCATCATGACTGGATGTAGGGGCGTAGACCTGTACAACCTTCATTTTGTACCTCTTATTAAGTTTCACAACAAGACATGCCACCCTCTCGTTAATGCTATAGAATTCCTGTATGTTACCAGCTATACTCTTATTAATCAGGAATCCGACTCCTAGTTCTCGTCTCTCCGCTAAGCCCCGGTAGCACAGGACGTGCCCGCTTCTTAACACTGTATATGCTTCTTTTGGCCTCCTAACTTCACTGAGCCCTATTATATCCCATTTACTGCCCTCTAATTCTTCCAATAGCACTGCTAGACTCGCCTCACTAGATAATGTTCTTGCGTTAAACGTTGCCAGGTTCATATTCCAATGGCGGCCTGTCCGGAGCCAGGGATTCTTAGCACCCTCTGCAGCGTCGCAGGTCTGACCGCCGCCGTGGTCAGTTGCTTCGCAGCTGCTGGGGACTGAGGGCCGGGGTTTGATTGTAGTGTTCATATAGGAGGTTGTGGCCAAGTACTGCACCAGGGTGGCCAATCCTGCTCTGGTGAGGGAGTGCGTTACCGGTTCTGGTCACCGGCATCAGGCCACACTCCAGGCCTGTTTATGCAATTTTATCAACACGCGGATTTATTATTATTATTATTATTATTATTATTTTTTTTTTTAATCCGGTGGAAAATTGCGCGGCACCGGGATTCGAACCACGGATCTCTTGCACGCGAGGCGGGTGTTCTACCTCTACGCCACCGCTGCACCTTGATATCTGAGAATGATATCTGAGATTAACAAACACATTAAGGAGCATTGTGTAACACTCTCTAAAGAGCAGTGGGACTGCAATTCGATAGACAGCCAAATGCGCAATGGTAAAACTTGTAGCTTGCTTAAGCATCTGCTTAACGAGAGCAATACTAAGTCTAATCAGAGGCATGTCACTGGTAGAACCATACATGAGGCCGCACGAATGACCTCTGAGGATGAATTATTCCGCACGCTTGCTGACAAATATCTCCCAGTCGGCTCAGGGTGGTGTCCTGCACATATCGATTACTAGGGCCATGCCAATTCCTACGTGGATGCGGAGTTTGGCGTTGAGGAAGTTCGTAGGTTTCTACACGGACTCAATGGTAGATCCGAACCAGGGCCGTGTGGCATCTTCAACAAGGCGTTGCGAAATCTGGATGACAAATCAACCCACACCTCACAGAGAAAATAGTGAAATTTGGAGAAATAGAACCGTCCCATTACCTCGGAAGACTGCTCTCGCAGGACTCATCCCCAAACCTGGCAAAACACCTAGCGTTGACAACTTGAGGCGCATCTCGCTTACATCCTGTGTGGGTAAGGTAACGGAGCACGCGGTCCTGAATCGACTCTCCCGGTTCCTGGAGAATAACGACATTTACCCTCATAGTATGATAAGATTCAGACCAGGCCCATCCACACAGGATACCATGAAACTGATTAAGCATCAAATCATAGACAACGACTCTAGCGACACTCGGGCCGTTTTGGGACTTGATCTTGAGAAGGCCTTCGACGACGTTCTACATTCGCATATCCTAGCCTCGATATCTCGGCTCAATATGGGTGAGAGATTTTACAACTATGTTAGATCGTTCCTCTCGGATAGGACGGCTACCTTCCGGGTAGCCGATCTCGAATCACAAATGCTGGAACTTAGTGAGAAGGGCACCCCACAGGGGTCAGTCATTTCCCCCTGTTTATTCAATATAGCCATGGTCGACCTAAGGAGAAAGCTTCTCGAGATTGAAGGCATCAAACACACTACGTATGCTGACGATATCCCTATATGGTGCACAGGAGGCAATGACGGTCAGGTTGAGGGAGCCTGATACAGGAGGCCATAGACACTATCGAAACCTATCTCGAACCCACCGGTCTCAGTTGCTCCCCCTTGAAGTGGGAACTCTTACTATATAGTCCCAAGAAACGCGGTCCAAGGCCCAAGGGGTGGACATCGTTAGAAGGCAGACACATTAACCTATATACAAGAAACGCTTGCCGCATACCCAGAGTCGATACAATCAAGGTCTTGGGCATAATCGTTTAGTCAGGGGGTGCAAACGGCAAGACTATACGCAAGCTAATTGCTAAACCTGAAAGTGCTGTTCGTTTAGTTCGGAAGGTATCAAATCGGCATCATGGACTAAAGGAGGATAACCTCATTCGACTAATGCATGCCTTCGTTCTGTGCTACATCACATACGTGGCAGCCATGCATCGATAGAAACGAGCAGAGCGGGATAAATTGAATGCACAGTTTAGGAAGATTGCTAAGCGGGTTCTCGGGTTATCCGTATACACTTGTACAGAACGCTTAATGCAACTTGGCATTCATAATACTCTCGAAGAGATTGCAGAGGCCCAGGAGCGCGCACAGCTAACTCGCCTCACTACAACGAAGGCAGGGAGATCCATCTTGTAGGAACTCGGATATCAACCCGATAGAGTAGCGGAGGAGTTCTCTGACGTTCCTCCGTCGATTTGTGAGAACATTACGGTCGCGCCCATACCTAGGAACATGCACCCCGATCATAATCGCAGAAGGAGGGCAAGGGCGGCCAACCTCCTTAGGTAAATACACAGTGATCAGCGACAGGTCAGCTTTGTGGATGCCGCTTCATGTAAGGGACGTCGGGCGTTCACCATTGTCACTGTCGATGGTCGGCAAGGAATCACCAATGCTGCCTCGGTTCGGACGAGGGACTCCAAAATAGTTGACCAAATGGCTATTGCACCGCCCTGCGGATACCTCACGGGAGGTAATCTATAGGGATTCAAGATCTGCAGTCAGAACATTTGAAAAAGGCACCGTTTCCAACAGGGCCCTCAGACTTCTTGGGGGCAAGGCAATCACCCATCACTTCATTTATTGGTTTCCCGCACATCAGGGTCAAATAAAGGGTGCTCCTCCCAACCTCAACGAGTCGGCTCACGGGCTGCGCGTGAACTTGCCCACCGCGCTGCCCTTGACCAATCGAAAGGCGACTCCCCAGAGAACAGGGACACGCCCTCCACCTACAACGAGAATACTAAACAGTGCTATCTCAGCCGTCGAATCTACTCAGTTCCTCATCCGCGGCTCAATAGAGCTCAAGCATTAACTACAAACGAATACGTATCCCAATCCGTCGCTCTTACATAAAATCTATCCGGATACTCGCACCAATGCTACCTGCCGCAATTGTGGAGAAATAGCCACGTTAGACCACATGCTCTGGCGATGTGCCCGGTCACGCTCTATCATCGATAACAGTTCGGCCAGATGGGAGGTGGTTCTCCGCAGCCCTCTTCTGGCTGACCAATGCTGGGCTGTCCAGGAGGCCCACGAAGCGGCCGAGAGGCTCGGCCTCTCGGTTTCCACGTGGGAGCGGCCCGCTTCGTGAAGACTCACGATCTGCAGGACTTCATTAAAGTTTTGCCATACCATACCATACCATACCATACCACAAAACGAACCACTGTCAAATCGCTTTCAGCTTGCATTGGGGCAACTTAGATGAAATGTTTTCAAGAGGATAGAGAGAGGCAGAGAACTAGAAGAGAGGAAAGGCAGGGAGGCTAACCAGGCGCACGTCCGGCCTGCTATCCTGCACGAGGGAAAGGGGTACGGGGATGAAAAGAGAGAAAGCGGAGATAGGGATAGCCAAGTATCACACACATTTGAAGGATCGCACCGAGTGTACAAGCGGTCGCCAAGACCTGTCGACTTGATGTACTGCAACAACGCTTTCGTGGCTTTCTGTGCCATCGACGCGTACGCTCATGGTCCAAGCATCTGCATTTCCGAAAATGGTCTCGAGTCCAGCCGCTTCAATGCTGTCCGGAGAGCTTCACGCTCGACGTCGTACTGGGAACATAGACATGAGATATGTTCAAGCGTTTCTATGCTTCTACAAGAGTCGCAGATTAGCGTAACCCCCATTCTTATGAGGCACGAGTAGGCCTTTGTAAATGCCACCCCGAGTCAGATAGGCTTGTAACTATGATAAGGATATCTTTATTGAAATTTCGTTCCTGCCATCAGGTGAAAACTGTCTAAGTATTTAGGTTTCCCTTATTTTTGAGACCTCCTGTTAATGTCTGGGTTCCTGTCTTCTACAACCTCCTAAATAAGCTGGTCAATTGTGAATAACAAATTATTTCGTTAAAAGCTTAACGCATACGCGACAAAAGTCCTAGTTCATTTCCCAGTATTCATGCAATGAAAATGTAGCACATGTATACTGTCACGTTGTAGGGATGTGAAGAACAAGGCACTTCCAGAAGGGTGAGTGTCGAATCCAACTCATTAGAAAGGTTTAAAATAGCGTTTGTCGCCTTACGTACGTTAAGCGTAAGCACCTTTGTCGGACGTTGCGGTGCGCCTTCTTTCAAGTCTTTTATTTTACCATACGGAAACGCAAACGTAAAGAAGACGTTATAAAACAGGGCGCCGTCTGCTGCCTCGTGCTGAACGTATCCCAGTCAAGACGATTCATTAGGAACCATTCTTCTGTTGCTATGTGGACACGTATCGTTAAGCCTACGGGCGCCAGAATCGCCCAACGACCTCAGAAAATGGACGCGCTCATAACTAAAATGCGCTCAGAAAAATGCGCTCATAAGTAACCTTTCAGTGAGTTTAGAGAAAGCGAAAGCTCATTACAATAGTTACTGACAATCAACGCGAGTGAGAGCGTAGCCATCACGAGAATGCACGACGAAGCGGGAGCCATGGGTGCCGCCATGTTGGACAACGCTATTTCTTAGCGACCGTAAACGTTACACAGTTATAGTTTAGCGTTTGCAACCAAACGTAAACGCATTACGCACATAAAGAAACAGCATTGACATCACTGCGCATGCTCTGAACGTTATTGGGTTTCTGCGGTTTACGTGCGCTATCATAGCATACGTTATTTGGCGGGTTTAACATACGAATGTTTACGTACGCTAAGAAATAGCGTTGTCGAACATGGCGGCAGCCATGGCTCCCGCTTCAGCGTGAATTCTCGTGATGGCTGCGCTCTGACTCGCGTTGATCGCCACTAACTATTGAAATGAGGTTCAGTAATGCGGAAAGTTGGGCTAGTTGGTGATTAATCATCATACCTTGCTGATGCAGCAGCGCACTGACACGGCGAAGACACACAAGTGTCGTGTTTTCATGTGTGTCTTTGCCGTGTCAGTGCGATGCTTCATCAGCAAGGTAGGATGATATTGAAATGAGCTTTCGCTTTCTCTAAACTCTCCTGAAACGTTAGTCATAGGCTCATATCACGTCCAGTTTCTGAAATCGTTTGGCGATTCCGGCGCCCGTAGGCCTAACGAGACGCGTCGGCATGGCAACAAGATGGTTGGTAATGGATTGTCTTGGCTTGGATACCTTTGGCACGAGGCACCAGACAGCGCCCTGTTTTATAACGTCTTCCTTACGTTTGCACTGTCGTACGGTAAACTAAAAGTCTTGAAAGGACGCGCACCGTAAAGTCCCGCAAAAGTGATCACGTTCACTGTACGTAAGGCGACAAACGCTACTCTAAAGTTGTCTATTACGTGGATTAAACTCGCCAAATAACGTTGGTTATGATAGCACACGTAAACGAGCATGCGCAATGAGGACGACGCTATTTCTTTAAGTACGTAATGCGTTTACGTTCGGTTGCGAACGCTAAACTAAAACTGTCCATTGAGCTTACGTTGAAAAAGAAACTTCGCAGTTCTACCGGAAAGGCGAAGCACCAACTGCGATAGCAAATTAGTACATAGCTGTACCTAATTAAGGAAAGCAGCTTTATTGGCCGTATAAGCTTGTACACATTCGTTTACTCACTCAATTAACAATGATATAATGCTTAAGCGTGACTCCACGAGGACGTAGAAAGAAACAGACACATGGAGACAGCGCTATCTTTGTGTGTCTGTTCCTTTCTACGTGATTGTTCAGTCTCGCTTATACATTCTATCATGTATTCAAACCGACTGGCCCGTCAACGGCTTTTAACTAAATTAACCAGCATCGTATCACGCGCGCATAGGTAAACAGGAACACACATTGCTCGATGACAGCGGAAACTGTCTCTGAAAGCGCTGAGTTAGGAATCGTGGTAGCAGCCACGAGCCAATTGACTTCCGTGCATATGTCGCTTCAATGCGTATGAAACTGCTAAAGCGCGGAGCACCTTTTTAGGTCTTAACATTAGACAGCCAAAACATATGCCGCAAAGCACTCATCCTAAAACTTCAGTACATTACGTTCTAACGCACACGTCCGCGCTGCTCCATTTAATACAATGTACTGAGAAATCAATCCATTGCTTTCAGCCAGGCAGCTGTTCTTATTCTTAATGACGCCCAGAAACCAAGCTTGATGCCAGAAACGCTCAGAAATCTAATCAAGAGCGCAGACAAAGTACTCGCCCACCTTGTGCGATATACCGTAGCGCCGAGGTGCTTCTTGTATCATGTAGCAAAATGCATTGTAAAAGCAGACGTGCACGGTTCGGCACATTCGTTTAATCTCATGAGCTTGATTTGCGTAAAAAAAAGACTGTCCTACCGTTCACACTTGCATTGTAATAAACCTACTGCACCGTCAATATCATCATCAGCAGCAGCCTGTTTACGCCCACTGCAGGGCAAAGGCCTCTCCCATACTTCTCCAACTACCCCGGTCATGTACTAATCGTGGCCATGTTGTCTTCCTGCAAACTTCTTAATCTTATCCGCCCATCTAACTTTCTGCCGCCCTCTGCTACGCTTCCTTTCCCTTGGAATCCAGTCCGTAACCCTTAATGACCATCGGTTATCTTCCCTCCTCATTACATGTCCTGCCCATGCCCATTTCTTTTTCTTGATTTCAACTAAGACATCATTAACTCGCGTCTGTTCCCTCACCCAATCTGCGCTTTTCTTATCCCTTAGCGTTACACCTATTATTCTTCTTTCAATAGCTCGTTGCATCGTCCTCAATTTAAGTAGAATCCTATTCGTAAGCCTCCAGGTTTCTGCCCCGTACGTGAGTACTGGTAAGGCACAGCTGCTATATACTTTTCTCTTGAGGGATAATGGCAACCTGCTGTTCATGATCTGAGAATGCCTGCCAAACGCACCCCAGCCCATTCTTATTCTTCTGATTATGTCAGTCTCATGATCTCCATCCGCAGTCACTACCTGTCCTAAGTAGATGAATTCCCTTACCACTTCCTGTGCCTCGCTACCTATCGTAAACTGCTGTTCCCTTCCGAGACTGCTAAACATTACTTTTCTGCAGATTAATTTTTAGACCCACCCTTCGGCTTTGCCTCTTCAGGTCAGTGAGCATGCATTGCAGTTTGCCCCTGAGTTAATAAGCAAGGCAATATCATCAGTGAATCGCAAGTTACGGAGGTATTCTCCATTAACTCTTATCCCCAATTCTTCCCAATCCAGGTCTCTGAATACCTCCTGTAAACACGCTGTGAATAGCATTCGAGAGATCGTATATCCCTGCCTGACGCCTTTCTTTATTGGGATTTCGCTGCTTTCTTTATGGAGGACTACGGTGGCTGTGGAGCCGCTACAGATACTTTCAGTATTTTTACATATGGCTCGTCTGCACCCTAATTCCGCAATGCATCCATGACTGCTGAGGTTTCGATTGACTCAAACGCTTTCTCGTAATCAACGAAAGCGATATATAAGGGTTGGTTATATTCCGCACATTTCTCTATCACCTGATTGATAGTGTGAATATGGTCTATTGTTGAGTAGCCTTTACGGAATCCTCCCTGGTGCTTTGGTTGACGGAAGTCTAAGGTGTTCCTGGTTCTATTTGCGATTACCTTAGTGAATACTTTGTAGGCAACGAACAGTAAGCTGATCGGTCTATAATTTTTCAAGTCTTTGGCGTCCCCTTTCTTGTGGATTAGGATTATGTTAGCGTTTTTCCAAGATTCCGTTACGCTCGAAGTCATGAGGCATTGCGTATACAGGGCGGCCAGTTTTTCTAGAACAATCTGCCCACCATCCTTCAACCGATCTGCTGTTACCTGATCCTCCCCAGCTGCCTTCCCCCTTTGCATAGTTCCCAAGCCTTTCTTTACTTCTTCCGGCGTTACTTGTGGGATTTCAAATTCCTCTAGACTATTCTCTCTTCCATTATCGTCATCGGTGCCACTGTTACTGTATAAATGTCTATAGAACTCCTCAGCCACTTGAACTATCCCATCCATATTAGTAATGATATTGCCGGCTCTGTCTCCTAACGCATACATCTGATTCTTGTCTATTCCTAGTTTCTCCTTCACTGCTCTTAGGCTTCCTTCGTTCCTGAGAGCATGTTCAATTCTATCCATATTATACTTCCTTATGTCGGCACCGTCAATATGCCGGATGTTTAAAAAAAATGCACCAAGAACTGCACCAAATAAAATTATAACATCAATTTAAATCTCGGTGACCTCATTTTATCATACGAGCGTTCATATTGGTAACCTCTAAATGCGGAGAAATTTGAGCATTTGTTTGGGTAAATAACGAAGCAACGTTAACCATATGCAGCTTTTCTGGACACGTACCAATTAGCGCCCCAAATGGACCCGGCACGAAGCTAGCGGGTTTTTCGCGAATAACAAAAGCTGCAGGTCGATTATTCAGAAACGCAGGTAACAGACGTGTTCTGGAAGACAATCCATACGAGCGGTTAAAGACAATCCACAGCGGTTAAAGACTCAGCAATGGAAGCCTATGGAAACGATGAAAATTTGTACTAGATTTTCGAGGCAAGAACGATGCCTGTGATAAAACTATGGCGTCTATCGTAATACCCAGTGCAGCGTATGTAGTTAGGCGACTCAGCTTTCAATTGTTACTTATCTCGACTCTCCACACATGGCAAAACACTGTTCCCAAAAGCGATTTTTGTAACATTGTCGTGAAAATTCACGTGGTATTTATAAAAACATGATCCTACCGCTTGGCAAAGCCTCTGAAGCCGTGGCCGAGTGGTGGAATCGCACGCACCTACAGTCCCGCGTCACGGTAGCAGCGGTTCGATTCCCGCTTCGCACTTTCTTTTAAGCCGCATAGGACCTAGTTTTGCAGTATCTCACTACATGGCAGAAACACAAAGCCCAAGACTTGCTTTCTGTTCTGGTTTTCCAGCGGTGCTCTTGAAATCTTATGTTTTCTGTTTTTCCTTCCTACAACGTAGCAGTGTCGTATTCATTTGTTAAGTAATCGCTTTTATAAAGATTTTATTCATTGGACATCATAACTAGAAGCTTGCGCATGGCTTTGTGTTGTGCAAAAGAAAACTTTCGTGCTTTGTAGCATCGAACCTGGGAGAACCAAATTGCTATTGTTATTGCGTTTTTCTGGAAGGTCCGTTTTCTTCGACTTTCAGCTGTCCTTAATGGCACACACTCCGAGCGAATCAGGTCCACCTGGGCCACAGTGCGACCTGGTGGCCAGTGCCATTCCTATGCAACATTCGTGTGGAACAAAGGGTCTGTTAGGCTGAGTCGCTGCCCGAACGTTAATTATTTCTAAAGATTCATCCAAATAAGAAATGCACCAACTAGGAGAAGATGTGCAGCGTCTGGATTAATAGCTACTGTTAATGTGTTCCCTAAAGCCAAGTGGCATGAATGCGTAGGTGTGGCAGTAAAAAACCATTTGAGTAAATGTTCCGTACTGTGTCTGCACCGGTCGCTCTACAGAGAAGCTAGCTTGGCTAGCCGTCAGCATTTAGGATCATCATATGGCGTCCCTCGTTCGGTGCATTCGCTTTTAATGCGCAGCATTCTTTGGCGAGTACTCCAGCAATTCGGTAGCAAAATCGTCCAAAATCGTGTGCGTAACGCCAAAGAACTTGACCCATTTCCCATATAAATACATAGGTCTTCACAAAAAGGGTTGGGGTGGCCAACTTGAAATTGGAAGTGGCATCAGCATAAATTTGGCCGTGATACAGGGATGGGCCAAGCTGAATTTGTTACTGATATGGGAGTGGCCAACCTAAATTTGGGGTGAAATGGTAGTGAGCCAAGCTGAATTTGAGGCTGATATGGGGGTGGCCCAACCTAAATTTGAGGTGATATAGGGGTCGGTAAGCCTAAATTTGGGGGAATGGGGGAAGTGGGCCAGCCTGGCTTAGGAGATGATATGGGGGTCGGAGAACCTAAATTTGGGGGCGATATGGGGGGTGGGCCATCCTAACCATGGGGGTGATATGGGGCTCGGCCAAGCTAAATAGGGGGGGGGGATATGGGGATGGGCTAACCTAAGTTTGGGAGTGATTTGCGGTGGGCAATCCTAAATTTGAGGTGATAGAGGGGTGGGCCAGGCTAAGTTTGGGGCTGATATGGGGTGGGCCAACCTAAATTTGGGGTAGCATGGGCACGGGCTAACCTAACCATGGGGGTGATGTGCGGCTGGGCCAAGCTGAATTGGTGGTGATATATGGGTGGACTAACCTTAATTGGGGGGTGATTTGCGGTGGGCCATCCTAAATTTGAGGTGATGGAGGGATGGGCCAGCGTTAGTTTCGGGCTAATATGAGGGTGCGCCAACCTATATTTCCAAGGGGTATTGGAGTGGGCCAATCTGAATTTGGTGGTTTGTGGAGGCGGGCCAATCTGTATTTGGGGGTGATATGGGGTTGGTCCTACCTAAATGTGGGGGCAATCTCGGGGTCGGCCGATGTGATTTTGGGGGTGATATGGGGGTGGGCCAACCTAAATTGTGGGATGCGTCGACTCGAAATTTAGGGGCGATTTATTGAAATTCCTGGGTGGACCAAATTAAATATTAGGGGTGGCCCAATTGAAATTTGGGTTTGGGCCAACTAGAAGTTTAAGGCTGGGCGAAATGAAAATCGGGCGTGGCCGACTTTAAATTTGGGGGTGGGCTTATTTAAATTTGAGGGTGTGCCAACTTGAAATTTGGAGGTGGGCCTACTTAATGTTTGGGGGTGGGCTAAGTGAAATTTGGGTGCCTGTTTACGAACAGTTAGACAACAGCAGTGGTGTTTCTGCATCCTTTTCATCATCGCAAAGTACGTATATTAATAATTGCTAGCCGATACCCCTCATAGTGAGCTACCACTCGAGCCTTCCCAGCCCACAGGGCTAATAATGTCACAGGAGTGTTCTCATCGTGACGACTGCGACGTTCAATGTGGAGATTCACAAGAACTTATCGCAGACTAAGCGGACCATTTTCACACGAATGTCATCGCTAACACTACTCGCTCGTGCTAGACGCAACACAAGCTTACAACGATCATAATTCAACTTTCAATCGCACACTAGTCGACACGTTCTAAGTGCACAATTTCGCCAATCATCTGGATAGGAACCTTGCTGGATGTTTTACTGTTATGTTGCGTCGTTTTTCACGAAGGCCTTCTCCTGCAAAAAGAATACATATTTGAGATTGACTAGGCAAGCTAGTATATAACTCACACGAAGCAAATGTATAAAGGGTTATAGTGATTTTTCAAAAAAGTATAGATAAGTAAATAAGATTTCAAATTGTATTGTTTCGACCGGGCATGACAACGATTTCTTTCCGCCTGTCACAGCGCTTGGACCGAAAACCTAATCATTTTGCTCATACGTGTTGCCCCAATACTACATGGGCTAAATGTACAAAAGTACGGTGCGGGGTCACAGCTTCAAAGCCAGTCTATTTCGTGTACTGTTGTTAATATTGTATTAATGTGGAGTTTTCCTCCTGATAAGAGCACAGAAAGAAAAATATTACAGTTGTTAGGTAAGCGCAAAGTACATTGGAAAATCTGAAACCAGATATTTTTTTTCAATTTGCGGGTTGGTCTTCTCGGCTGGTAGATCGCTGTCCGACCACTTCAACGAATTTTGTTTGTGTGCAACTGCAGCAAAAACGTCGATACTACCGTTTCATTTCCAGGACCTTTATGCCCTTCACACACGCAAGAAGGACACCTGATAATTGGCACACGCACTTTTATAAACTGATATTGTTTTGCTAATTTCAGTGTAGCAAGGTGTCTGCGAACGGAGCATTTTCTTAGTATCAGTCCAGTGTTAGCAGTGAGAAGCAGTTCAGTCGACCATACCCATGAGGGCATACTAGCCATTGTAGCGCTTTCCTGTAGGACAATGAAGTCCTAAAAACTTGGTGTGCCTTGCCCTTTCCGCAGGTCGTCGATCCATTATGTTATGGTGACGATCAACGTTGTGTCCGTCAGGCCTCCTCCTAATTTTTAGCTTCACCATCGCGAGAGCGGACAGGGAAACTTCACAATCAGCCCCAGCGGAATCCCACCACTCGTAACTGCTGCAATTTGCATTCACTGGCTTGGCATGCTAACCACATCCTTAGTTCCACAATCGCAAGAACGCGCAGAAAAAGGAGAGCTTTGGTCGCTATCACTACCACGAACCCATGTCAATGCAGATATAAGTGCGTGCAGGGGCTGGGCATGCTAACTTCTGCGCTACCGCCTCCCGCCGCCACCTTAGATTTTCCATGCATACCTGCTTCTAGTCTTCATCGCAGACGCATGCAGGACAAACGCGGATAAGAAAAAAATATGAGTGGCCTTCCACTCTGTGAAGAAGGATGACCAGCAAAGCTGTGTATGTGGGCCCCTTAATGGCGAACTGCACCTGCGCCACGGGTCGGCCCGCCATTGCACTATCTTCGGGATTGGTCCACGTATGGCGAGTGCTTAACGCATGCTTCACCGCCGCCGCGGGTCAGTCGGGCATTGTACTATCTTCGGGATTTTGTTCTACACGCGGACACGATAGTGGAGAAAGTAGCCCTTAAGAGGAAGCTTTAGCTCGGATGATTTCTTCTAAATATATGTAAAAGTAGAATTCCTTTTTCTCAGCAACCACTGCACGAAGTTTACAAGGTTTGTTGCACTTTAAAGAAAAACATAAAATCCAGTGACTGTTGGTTTCGAATTTTTGATTTAGGTCATCATTTGTTTATTGAAGATTGGCAAAAATCGCACATTTTCGGAAAACGAAACCATCAAGTTTACAACTCTGTCTTTCGGCAGCAAAAAATGATATCACAATACTGTGCATTGCATCTTACAGCACATCTAAATCATACAAATTAATATATTACACATGAATCTCAAAAGAAAATAAGTAATATGGAAATACAGCTTTTGCAGAACCCTTGTACACAACGTAACGAATTCACATAAGATATAAATCGACATATCGAATTTCTCCCCTTTGAACGATGTAATGGATGCTGTTTACAGAACCGTGATATCTATCCTTGATGCGGAGCTAATTTGTAAATTTTGCGCTTCTATCTTTTTCGCCCTTTCGGATCTCTAAATTCTTCTAACAACACTCAGGCCCTAAATGGAAAGCCCGCTTCCAAAAGTCACTAGAATTTACCTTGCTCTCTAGAATCCAGCAAATTTTAGTAAAATCGGTCCAGGGGTTATCTGAGAAAAGCGTTTCGGCGTTTTACACCTATTTCAATAGGCCGCGCCGGAGTTGGGCCCGAGTTAGAACATCCTCTTAACGGCTTTACTATATAGAAAAGAAGAAATAAGGAAAATGCCTCTGCCCTCAATACCGCCGCCCCAGATTTCGTCACGATGGCACCGTCACCATCGGCACGGCTCCACGAGCAGCTACCAAGCTGTTCACTTTTGTTATCTTCTTTTCCTCGGCGGCAGCGCATTGTCTTGATGCCAGCGACGCACTATATCTGCACGATCATTGCGTCATGCATCGCTTCTGCGACCAATCAAGCTTTCGGCGGGTCACATTCGCTGCTATATTGACAATAAGAATTTAAAGTGCTTGCCTTCGAAACAACAGCGTGAATAAAAATCGAACGCGGACTGGCCGGCCACAAGGAACATGCTCATGGGGCCATACTATTGATGACAGCATCACAATAGGCTAGATGCGCTCAGGTTGACTTTACAGGTTTGCAAGTAATGACTGACGGGCTGGTTGCCTCATTATCACAGAAGGAACAGCGCTTCAAGTTGTCAGCGCAGTTTGTGTGTTGTTCCTCCTTTGCGTCCCCTCTTTAAGTGCTGTTTTGTGACTTTACATATGTTCTTTTTCTGCATCATTTACGCTTTCCAAGAGCGTTTACTTAAAAAATTTTTGTTCGCATGCCTTTTACAGAAGCATTTTTAGTCGGAATTTCTTCGCTTGACTGCATAATCTCGAGGACGGGCTCCAAGCTGCTCATTTTCTTTAGCCACGTAAGATCAATTACTGAAAAGTTAATTAACGTGACTTTGTTAATTATGCACACAATTTCTCAACTTACTCCGCATCCAAAGGTTACCAATCTGAACACTCGCATGATAAAATGATGTCACCATTGCTTGTATTGGTTTAATAGTTTTGTTTGGTGCAGTTAGAAGCAGCCGGCATATTGGTGGTGCGGTAGGCTTCTTATAAAGTAAGTATGAAAGTATGGACAGGTTATCTTGGCGCAAATCAACTTCATGAGCTTAAGAGAAAGCTTTAGCTCGGGCCCAACTTCGAGGCGGCCTATTCATATAGATGTAAAACGCAAAAACGTTTTTCTGAGATTGCCAATGTACCAATCATAATGAAAGTTGTTGCATTTGAGAGAGTAATTTCATTTCTAGAGACGGTTGTAGGCGGAATTTTGATTTAGGGTCTAAATTTTGTTAAAAGAATTTTTAAAAATGCGAAATTTCGGCAATAATAGACGCACGAAGTTTATAAATTAATAGCTCTGCGTCAAGAACAGATATCGCGGTTCTGTAAACAGCACCCATTAAATCATTCAAAGCGGACCTATTTTTCTTCTATCGACTTACGGTCCGGCTACTGGGAGATATCCGTCGACGACATAGACCGAGAGAAGACTGCATTTATTACCCCTGACGGCCTTTATCAGTTCAAGGTGATGCCTTTCGGTCTCTGTAACGCGCCCGCCACCTTCGAACGAATGATGGACTCTTTGCTTCAGGGGTTCAAGTGGTCCACCTGTTTGTGCTATCTGGACGACGTCATCGTTTATTCGCCCACATTTGACACGCATCTAGACCGTCTTTCAGCGATTCTTGACGTGTTTCGTCGCGCCGGTCTCCAGTTGAACTCGTCAAAATGTCACTTCGCTCGCCGCCAAATCACCGTCCGTGGACACTTCGTGGACGCCAGAGGCGTGCGACTTGATTCGGACAAAATTCGCGCCGTTACGAACTTTCCTGTTCCGAAGTCTACCAAGGACGTTCGTAGTTTCGTACGGCTGTGCTCTTATTTCCGATGCTTTGTGAAGGATTTTGCGACTATCGCACGTCCCCATACCGACCTCTTGAAGAAAGACGCCCCCTTTTTTTGGGTTCTGACCATGCCGCATCTGTATCGCAGGTCACTACTCTCCTTACCACGCCTCGAATTCTGGTCCACTTTCACCCGTCTGCTTCAACGGAAGCTCGAAGTGGTGCCAGTGGTCAAGGCGTAGGAGCAGTGTTAGCATAACGCCAGCGTGGACATGATCGCGTCATAGCCTATGCCAGCCGACTTCCGTCATCCGCCGAGCGCAATTATTCAATCACAGAGCGCGAGCGCCTCGCTCTTGTGTGGGCTGTTGCGAAGTTTCGTCCATACTTGTACGGACGCCCATTCTGTGTCATCACTGATCACTACGCTCTCTGCTGGCTATCCTCTCTCAAGGACCCCACGGGACGACTCGCTCGCTGGGCGTTACGCCTGAAAGAATATACCTTCTCCGTGGTGTATAAGACGGGACGCTTGCACCACGATGCCGATTGTTTGTCCCGCTACCCCGTCGACGAACCGGCTGATGCGGACGCCATCGCTTGCGTTTTCTCTGTGTCCCAGTTGCTTGAAATCGGCAACGAGCAACGCCGCGATCCTTCATTACGAGCCCTCATCGACCATCTGGAGTCAACGCCTGGCGACGCCTCTCTCCGGATGTTTCTCCTTAAGGAGGGGACATTATACCGCCGCAATCTCGATCCACACGGCCTTGACCTTCTGCTCGTAATTCCATTACACCTGCGTTCGACTGTCCTCCAACAACTTCACGACGCTCCCTTGGCTGGACACTTGGGCGTCTCGCGCACATACGACCGTGTACGCCGTCGATTCTTTTGGCCGGGTCTCGCCCGCTCCGTGCGGCGCTACGTTGCCGCTTGTGAGCCCTGTCAGCGCCGGAAGAAGCCCTCCACACCTCCAGCTGGATGTCTCCAGTCGATCGACATCCCACCGGAACCCTTTTTCAGTGTCACGACCTGAAATAGTCCACGTTGTGCGACTCAAGCCGTACTACCAGCGATAATGAACTTTGGCACTTCGCGTAACTGACCTTTGGACTTGGACTTTCTTTTCGTTGTTTTGTTACTTATGTTTAATAAGTGTCCTTTTGTGTTTTGCTCTCTTATATTTGTAGCATCGGGACGATGCTATTTAAGAGGGGGGTATTGACGCGTGTACTTATCTTTATCGGGCGACCACGTTTCGCCGCCTAACAAACGTAATCGCACAGCGCTGGATGCGCCTGCATGTATCCGAATTTTCTGGAAAGTTATCGATGCTTCCGTCCGGCTGTCTGTTGTCGCCGAACCTTGTGTTATCTGATTTCATCGCGTGACGCGAATGGTGTAGAACTTTGTGGAAGGCACGCGGGTCCGAAGGATTAGTCTGGAACATTCGATGACTGCTGTATAAAAGCCGACGCGCTTGATCCGCTTATCAGATTTCCGACGATCGCCGACCTTGTTCGCCACTATCGTTGTGCTATAAGTGTAGCCTATTCTTGTGGGCACAGGTTCGCCCAATAAAAGTTAGTTTTTGCCTTTCACAGTATCGCTACTGTGTTCTTAACGTCACCACCACGTGACATCTGGTGGAGGTGCTTTTCTTTCATGTACCGGACGCCCCCGACAAACCGTGATCCAAGGCCGGACCGCAAGGACAGCACCAACGTAGTCCCGGACCATCGAGCAAGCCGCCGTCTTCAACAGCTGCCCCCGGAGCACGGACTTTTGCCTGAAACCAGGAAGATCACCACCAAGTCCACCCCAATGGTAGCCCCAGCATCTCCCATCGTGCTGCAGCAGCCCAGGGAGCCTCCGACGTTCCGCGGTTCAACGTTCGAGGACCCGGAAAGCTGGCTTGAGACATACGAGAGGGTCGCTGCTTTTAACAAGTGGAACAGCGACGACAAACTGCGACATGTCTTCTTCGCATTGGAAGACGCTGCCAGGACGTGGTTCGAGAACCGAGAAGCCACCTTGACGACCTGGGAGCTATTCCGAAGCGGCTTCCTGCAGACATTCGCAAGCGTTGTACGCCGAGAACGAGCCCAAGCGCTATTAGAAACCCGGGTGCAACTACCAAATGAGACCACCGCAATTTTTACAGAAGAAATGAGCCGCCTATTCCGCCACGCCGACCCGGAAATGTCCGAGGAAAAGAAAGTCCGCCTACTCATGCGTGGTGTAAAGGAGGAACTTTTTGCCGGGATGGTACGAAGCCCACCGAAGACTGTCGACGAGTTTCTTCGCGAGGCCACCAGCATCGAGAAGACACTCGAGATGCCAAACCGGCAATTCGACCGCCGCACGAACTCGACAAACTACGCCGGAGTTCAGTCACTGGCCACCGACGACCTACGCGAGACTATCCGAGCTGTCGTGAGGGAGGAGCTACAAAAGCTGTTCCCATCATCACAGCCTCAAGTGCCTACGATTGCCGACGCCGTGCGTGAGGAACTCCAACAACAGCTTGGAGTAGCCCCTGAATCGCCGCAGCCTGAGCCGCAAGCAATGACCTACGCCGCCGTCGCACGCCGTCAAGGTCCCCCTCCACGACCGCGCCAGGGCCCTGTCACGCCGCAATTCCGTCGTCCGCCGCCGCCGCCGCCAGCACGACCACCCGTCGCCCAGCGCATCTACGCGAGGAAGACGGACATTTGGGGCGCTCCTGACCACCGCCCGCTCTGCTACCACTGCGGCGAAGCCGGCCATGTGTACCGCCGATGCCCATACCGCGACCTGGGATTGCGAGGCTTCGCCGTCAACGCACAGCGCCCGAGGGAAGGTGAACGCCCTCGTGACATCGCCGACTACCTCGCCGCTACCCAGTTGAGCCCTCGACGACCGTCCCGTTCGCCGTCACCAGGCCGCTACCTGTCGCCGCAGCGCCGACCATACACCGGCCCAGCCCGCGGCCGCTCTGCGAGTCCATATCCGGAAAACTAAAAGCAGCAACCGATGGAGGTGCGGTTGCTGTTCGTCGAACTGACGAAGATCCTCCGCCGCCGACGAAGACGACAAAGAAACCATCTCGACGACCTAATGACGACACGCCGCCGTCCCGACGAAGTCAGGAAGCCAAGACTACACCGACGAAAGATGGCTTGACGACGCGACGTTCCAGCTTCAGTTCAACACGACGCAGCCGTGATCCGACGCCAAGACCCAACTGCAACGCCAGACGAAGAACCACCGACCTCGACGTACTTCTCGACGGCCACGCAGTCACTGCCTTAGTCGACACAGGGGCCGATTACTCCGTAATGAGTGGACACATCGCCGCCCAGTTGAGGAAGGTTAAGACTGCATGGGAGGGCCCCCAAATTCGGACCGCTGGAGGACACCTCATTACGCCGACTGGAGTCTGCACGGCAAGAATTACCATTCATGACCGGACTTACCCTGCCACCTTCGTTATCCTGCAACAGTGTTCACGAGACGTCATTCTCGGCATGGACTTCCTGAACCAACACGGCGCAATCATCGACCTGAAGTCGCAGTCAGTAACGCTGTCGGAAGATCAAGCGATACCGTCGGAGAGCCCTCGTAGTCACCACGCCTTGAGTGTGCTCGAAGATCACGTGAGCATCCCGCCTCGCTGCAGCATCGTTGTTTCGGTCGGCACCGAAACACCCGCTGACGTAGAAGGCGTCATCGAAGGCGACCAACGTCTACTACTCGACCGTGAAATTTGCGTCGCAAGAGGGATCGCTCCACTGCACGGAGGAAACACGAAAGTGCTGCTGACAAACTTCAGCCAGGAGTTCAAGCACATCAACAAGGGCACGACGATCGCATTCATCGAGGAAATACAGGAAACCAGCGATGCGTTTGTCCTCTCGGATTCTGTCGTATCTACCCCGACGACCGTAGTTCCCGAGCCAGACTTCGACATAAATGCAACTCTCCCCGTGATTAAGCAGCAACAGCTCAGAAGTCTGCTTCGACGATACAAAGACTGCTTTTCGACGTCATCGAGGATTCGACAAACACCAGTCGCAATGCATCGCATAATAACCGAAGAGTGCACTCGACCACTCCGCCAGAGCCCTTACCGAGTTTCGACGCGAGAACGCGAAGCTATAAGACAACAAGTCGAGGAAATGCTGCGCGACGACATCATCCAGCCATCGGAAAGCCCGTGGGCGTCTCCAGTTGTTTTAGTGAAGAAAAAGGACGGAACCCTACGTTTCTGCGCCGATTATCGTCGACTGAACAAAATCACGAAGAAAGACGTATACCCCCTCCCACGGATAGACGACGCGTTGGATCGGCTCTGCAATGCTAAATACTTCTCATCGATGGACCTCAAGTCTGGCTACTGGCAAATAGAAGTCGACGAAAGGGATCGCGAAAAGACCGCCTTCATCACGCCAGACGGCCTCTATGAGTTCAAGGTTATGCCATTTGGACTGTGCTCGGCGCCTGCAACGTTCCAGCGAGTGATGGACACGGTTTTAGCAGGATTGAAGTGGCAGACGTGTCTTGTTTACTTGGATGACGTCGTTGTCTTCGCCGCAAATTTCGACGATCACCTTAGGCGGCTTGCGACAGTATTAGAAGCCATCAATTCATCAGGCCTCACTCTGAAGCAGGAAAAGTGCCGCTTCGCTTACGATGAGCTTTTGTTCCTAGGCCACGTCATCAGCAAATCAGGAGTACGCCCCGACCCACAGAAGACAGCTGCCATCGCAAAGTTCCCGCAGCCAACCGACAAGAAGGCAGTGCGCAGATTCCTTGGCATGTGTGCCTACTATAGGCGCTTTGTCAAGGACTTTTCACGCATCGCGGAGCCGCTAACACATCTAACCAAATGTGATGTCGCGTTCAAGTGGGAAACGCCGCAGGCCAAGGCATTTCAAGAACTCAAACGACGCATGCAGTCGCCGCCGGTACTTGCACACTTTGACGAGGACGCCGATACCGAAATCCACACTGACGCCAGTAGCCTAGGCCTCGGTGCCGTCCTAGTCCAGAGGAAAAACGGAGTCGAACAGGTGATAGCTTATGCTAGCCGGTCGCTGTCAAAAGCGGAAAGCAATTATTCGACGACTGAAAAGGAATGCCTCGCCATCATTTGGGCTACAGCTAAATTCCGCCCTTACCTCTATGGCAGGCCATTCAAAGTCGTCAGCGACCACCACGCGTTGTGTTGGCTAGCTAACTTAAAGGACCCTTCCGGACGGCTGGCGCGGTGGAGCCTCAGACTACAAGAATATGACGTCACGGTAGTATACAAGTCCGGAAGAAAACACTCCGACGCCGACTGCTTATCACGCGCCCCAATCGATCCCCCGCCGCAAGACGACGAGGACAACGACGCCTTCCTTGGGATAATAAGCGCGGAAGACTTCACTAAACAGCAACGAGCAGATCCGGAGCTAAAAGGCCTCGTCGAATATTTGCAAGGGAACACCGACGTTGTCCCTAGGGCATTTGGCGCGGGTTGTCTTCGTTCACACTACAAAAGAACCTGCTCGTGAAGAAGAACTTCTCACCAGTCCGCGCCAGCTACCTTCTTGTTGTGCCATCAGCGCTGCGTCCAGAAATACTGCACGCCCTACACGACGATCCAACCGCTGGGCACCTCGGATTCTCCCGGACGCTATCGAGAATACAGGAAAGGTATTACTGGCCGCGTGTGACCGCTGACGTCGCCCGTTACGCCAAGACAGGCCGAGACTGTCAAAGACGCAAGACACCACTGACAAGGCCAGCAGGATTACTACAGCCGATCGAACCTCCTCGTCGACCATTCCAGCAGATTGGGATGGATTTGTTGGGGCCGTTTCCGACGTCAACATCCGGGAATAAGTGGATCGTCGTGGCGACGGACTATCTCACCCGCTTTGCTGAAACCAAAGCTCTACCGAAAGGCAGCGCAACCGAAGTGGCGAAATTTTTCGTCGAGAACATCCTGCTGCGACATGGTGCCCCAGATGTCCTCATCACCGACAGAGGAACGGCTTTTACAGCAGAGCTCACCCAAGCCATTCTGCAGTACAGCCAGACAAGCCACAGGAGGACAACTGCCTACCATCCGCAGACGAATGGTCTCACGGAGCGCCTGAACAAGACCCTCGCCGACATGCTAGCAATGTACGTCGACGTCGAGCACAAGACGTGGGACGTAGTCCTGCCGTATGTAACCTTCGCTTACAACACGGCGGTGCAAGAAACAACACAGATCACGCCGTTTAAGCTGGTTTACGGCAGGTACCCGACGACGACGCTCGACGCCATGCTGCCGCACGTCACGGACGAAGAGAATCTTGACGTCGCGACCTTTCTCCAGCGCGCCGAAGAAGCTCGACAACTCGCCCGCCTACGGATCAAGAACCAGCAGCGTACCGACAGCCGACATTACAACCTCCGACGACGCTTCGTCGAGTACCAGCCCGGTGACCGTGTTTGGGTTTGGACCCCTATACGCCGACGACGACTGAGCGAGAAGCTTTTGCGTCGCTATTTCGGACCGTACAAGATCATCCGACGTGTTGGGGCACTGGACTATGAGGTCGCGCCAGACAGCATTTCGCTATCACAGCGGCGCCGCTCACGACCTGAAATAGTCCACGTTGTGCGACTCAAGCCGTACTACCAGCGATAATGAACTTTGGCACTTCGCGTAACTGACCTTTGGACTTGGACTTTCTTTTCATTGTTTTGTTACTTATGTTTAATAAGTGTCCTTTTGTGTTTTGCTCTCTTATATTTGTAGCATCGGGACGATGCTATTTAAGAGGGGGGTATTGACGCGTGTACTTATCTTTATCGGGCGACCACGTTTCGCCGCCTAACAAACGTAATCGCACAGCGCTGGATGCGCCTGCATGTATCCGAATTTTCTGGAAAGTTATCGATGCTTCCGTCCGGCTGTCTGTTGTCGCCGAACCTTGTGTTATCTGATTTCATCGCGTGACGCGAATGGTGTAGAACTTTGTGGAAGGCACGCGGGTCCGAAGGATTAGTCTGGAACATTCGATGACTGCTGTATAAAAGCCGACGCGCTTGATCCGCTTATCAGATTTCCGACGATCGCCGACCTTGTTCGCCGCTATCGTTGTGCTATAAGTGTAGCCTATTCTTGTGGGCACAGGTTCGCCCAATAAAAGTTAGTTTTTGCCTTTCATAGTATCGCTACTGTGTTCTTAACGTCACCACCACGTGACAATATGATAAATGAACATTGGCAGTTAACGCGTTGATATTGGATACATGAAACGCGCGCTACCTGCGCTTGAATCAGGTAGCTGGAATGATTAGATCGGGGCATCTAGGCAGCAGCGCACTGACTGCGAACAGCGGTCAAAAATGAAGTTTCCCACGAATGTTCACATCGAACGGATGACACTAACGCGCATACTTTGCATAGCCAGATATCTACAAAAGGTTTCATATGATCAATGGAAAAATACTTACAATGCTATCACTGAATACTTAGAGGTGTGCAACCAGTTAGACTGGGAATGGTTAGGAGTGAGGGCTAACGGTAAATAGCTCACCAACTTACGGTTTGTAGATGACATTGGCATACTGAGCAACGCTGCAGACTATTTGCAACAAACGTTTGGGGACCTTAGCGCAGAAAGTGTAAAAGTCTGATTGAAAGTTAGTATGCAGAAGAGAAAAGTAATGTTCCGCAGCCTGGCGAGAGAACGAAATGTCATGGTCGGTAGTCAGCCTCTAGAACCTGCGCTGAAATACGTTTATTGAGGTTAATTACTCGCAGGTGCCTCTGATCAAGCAAATTAACAAAAATAAAAAGTCATTTGGAGAGCTTACGGCAGGCATTACTAAATCATTACCATGGAGCTTACTGCTAATCACTGCTTTCTACCGTTACCAACGTATGGGGCCAAAACTTGGTAGTTACCAAAGAAGCTTGGGAAGACGTTGAGGACCGCGCAACGAGCGATGGTATGAAAAATATTAGGCATGAGAATAATAGACTGTAAGACAGCGATGTGGATTAGAAAGCGAACGGGGATAGCTGATGTTCTGGTTGACATCAAGAGGAAGAAGTCGTGCTGGGCAGACATTGCAATGCGTAAGGGAGATAACTGCTGGTCTATTGGAGTTGCAGAATGGGTGCTAAGGGAAGGGAAGCACAGTCGAGGACGGCAGAGAATAAGGTGGACGTGATGGAACTTGGAAACTTCAAGACACGTGGAACCAGTTAGCACAATACAGGGGTATTGGAGATCGCTGGAGAAGCTTTCGTCCTGCGATGGACATCAAAATAAGCTGATGATGATGATGATGTCACGACATCCATGCTATCTTCGCGGCATTTCATTCATGTTATGTCACGCATGTGCGTCATGCACGTTCTGATAGCTCGATTGCGGGGGGGGGGGGGGGGGGGGGAGGCTAGTAGCGGCGTAGCCAAGGGGGCCACGCCGAGCACTTGCAACGCTCACTAACACCAAATTTTTGCTACTATGGCAATGGCCCCGCTCCTTCCCCCTCCACGGTCAATCGGGACCCTTCCCCCCCCCCCCCACTTCACACGAGAAATGTTCTGGCTGTGCCACTGTAGGGAGGGGGGTGTAAGATTGCTCAGACCCCTCCCCCTAACTTGTCAAAGGAAACGGCGGAGGGGAGGGGAGCTGCCGCCACGCCGCAAACCTTAGGCAGTCCAATTACCGGCTGCATTTCCTTTTGGACGTGAATACTGTTTTAATGTCATTACACAGTAGGATTCATGGCGGTTCGAGAGCATGCGACAATAAAAAAAACACATACAGCCATCAACAAGTCTTGAGCAGATCTTTGGGAGCTGGGCAAGACTCTCATAAAAAGTAAAGCTTCGCACCCCTCTTACATGCATTGTCAACTCTGGGTCACCGCCGACTGTACATTTCCGGTTAAAAAAATCACACAGGAACTCCTCTGGAATTTGTCTGAGTATGCGTAAGCATTGTGACTCTTCCTCATCTACACGCAGTCGATGTCGTTATCAATGTTATGAGACTTGATCCGACGAGTATAAGCGACAGCGCTGCGGCGACACGAGCTGCTGAGGTCGACGGCGCCAAGTGAATGGCGCAAACAAAGTACTGCAGGTGGCGGGGCCAGGTGCGCTAGTGACGTTCCGTTCATTTTGAGCCGTTATCGCTCTTTAGCCCTTCTCATCCACGTCGAACCATTATCAACCGTTCTCCGGCGGCGGCTGCTTGTGGCACGGCCGCGCGAACCGTATCTTGAAAGCGAACTGCAATGCGGACAGAGTGTGCCCCTGCTGAAAACTTCACGCTCTGTGTTCTCACCGTTTTCTTCGCTTTGAAAACAGACGCGCGTACACCTATCTTGAAGGTGATCTGCGAAAAGGGCATAGTGCGGCATGAGCTGAGAGCTTCGTGAGCGCAATGTTCTCGCCGCTTCGGTCGCGTTAAAGCGAGAGCTAGCACGAAGGTGAATTCACTCGCTGCTGCGGGGTCTATATTGAAAGATATAGTGTGGTACGGACTGACGGACGGATGGTTTTTTCTTGTGGGGGTAAGTATAGAAATGCTTACGTTATAAAAAAATCGCAGGGTTCGCGAATTTCGCGATAACAACCAACACCAACCTACTCCCCCGCCGCCCGCTGAGCGATGCCGTCTTGCTCGCCCCTCCCCACCCCCGGGAAAAGGGACCCTACGCCCCTACCTAAGTTAAAGTAACGATGATGAAACGTTAACAACGAAAAGAACGCCGTATCCTTACGCGTTGTCCCATGGCCTCCGAGATCTGCATGCGAAGCTGGCGCACGCGAATCTAAGAGGCCATAATTGACCGCTTAATCGCATAAAAAGACAAAAAATAATGCCAAGTGACACAGTCGAAAAATGTAAACAAAGAACTGATCTTAACCATGTGTTTGGGGAAAAGAAATAAACAGTTAGACAGCCGCAACACACGCCACCAAAGCCACCACCGCCGGCATAACGTCGGCACCGACAGTTGGCAACGTTGGTTCACCGCTACACCGCCGCTATAGTGAACTAGAACACTTTGCGAGTGCTGAGCTTGAGCTTGTTGGTTTCAAGTCTCATGGTTGTTACTAACAGAACAGTGTGATAAACGAACAAGGGTTTGGAGGCATCCATTCATCTTGCTTGCCTCATGGTGCTGCTTCATAAGCACCGTGAGCATCCAGGCCAACTAGGACGGGAGGTTTGTTGCAATTGCTTCTGAACTTTATTGCCACCAAACCAACAGGGCTCTCAATGACAGCTTTTGGACAGTAGAATGCTTGCACCCAGCAAAGTCTTAAGAAGGAAGCATTCAGGATGTGCAAAATAGGCTTTTGAAGCTGGCAACATTACTGAAGGGGCTTTGCCCATCTGCCCTCTTTATGGATACACAAAGATGATTTCCTCTTTAAGAGGGATTGTTTCAGAGGTCGTTATATGGCAACAGTGTTGGGTGTTTAGTAGCTTGTCTTTGCCCACTGTTAATAACCTGTTCCTTCTCCAGTGCCCCTGTGAAGTGCCTACTTTTTGGACACAATGTGCTCTCCATGCATTCATGCATTTTTAGCTTGTAAAGACGTCTATTACCCCTTGCCTCAAGCTGGTCTTTGCTGATGTCACCCAAGAAGGCATTGGGGAGTATGGCAATGTACGCTTACAAAGCACTGTCGATACCAGTGAAACTAAATTAATGGAGCTGCTGTTCTTTTTTTTGTCCACTCCATCCTTGTTACAATGAGCAATGTCCGAACAGAAGGCATATGTAGTTGGTCGTGCATAGCCTGCGCACTAAGACTTGTTGGCATGTTATGACCTTAACACAGTGTTTATATGTAAAAACCTTCTGATGTGTTGATGACTTCCTTCTCTTTATAATACTTTGCCTGGTGGAGCCAGCAAGTGGGTCAACCAGATGTTCAACAGGCTTCCCACTAGTTTTCCCAGAGTCTCCTTACCAGGGTGCTGCTCATATCTGTTTTCTTGACCTTGCACTGCACTTCAACCATGGCCACACCTGCTAAACTTATAGCACGCGATCAAAAAAGTGCTATACATCATGTTGCTCCAAACTCGTAACATGTGCTACAAGGCCTTGAGGAACAACCTCGTTTATTTACGCCCTCATCATACTGTATGAAGCTTCGCATGATAAGTGTGACAATTAACATCTGCTGGTTTTTCAATGTTATTCCTGTCCAGCTTGCTATCCTGAGTGTTTCAAAAGCAAACGACCGCTGCTGGACAAGAAGTGCTTAAAGCAAGGGTCGCTATAACCACATATGTCACACGAAATGAAGGCCACTGAGTATACAGGCGGTTTACTTCATATCCGACAAGCTTGGTTCTCCCTTTGCTAGTGAGTGAACTCAACTTGCCCCGAATACATGGCCTGTGACAAACTATGTGCCAGATGCTGTGTCCCCTGCAAAGCTGAAGATGTGTATGAGATCCTGACACCCTGCAGCAGCTTCTACACTGGGCAAACAGGCTACTATAAGAACGACTGCCTTTACTAATATGCTAATAACATGAAAACGGGCAGACATTTGGCTATTCATTGGACCCAACTGCAGATGCAAGCCACCCTTCCACCAGATGTGTGTTGTTCACAGAAACTGGAGCTATACAAATGCAGATAAAAAAATAAATGATAAATGATGTTTGAAAGTAGTAGAGCTGCACTATATTCTGCACAAGCAGTGCTATCTGCAGTGCTGGTACCTTATAGCCACAATTCATGGCTGCACTACCATGCAAAGGCACTATTCTTGAATGATTAACTTCTATTATATTTATGGTGCCCATATATTGCAATTACATATCCACATTGTGTGCAATATGGTTAAATGTCAATTGTGATAGCCATTCCTAATCTGAAATGCAACAAAAGAGCAAACATAGGCAACAAATTGCAATTCAAAGAGACAAAAGGCAACCAGTGCACAGGATAAGTGACAGACTTCCTTTTATTGAAAAAGAAACGTAACATGTGTCATGCCACCACCAGTGGGTAGCAATCTTTCAAGCTTGGGTGACAGAGGCAAAACTTAGCAAAATGCTACAATCAAGCAGTAAGACGGCCTTGGACACAAAAAACCGACATCATATTGTACAGAATGAAAGGACAAGACTTCATCTAAGAACAGTCTATGGCACCACATACTTGAAATGGTGCAAAAATGTTGACATGCCCTACCCATAAAGAAAAAGCAACAAACACAAGAAACACGCCTTAAAATGCAATGTGCAGAGTCTGAAACCAAGAAAAAACAACCCGTAAAAGGTTTCGCTAAGTCTTTCAATAATTAAAATTGTCAAACTGTATCATCACTTCTTAATGAACCTGCACAGCTGAAAAGAAGGAAGGAAAGCTCAATAGCAGGGCTGCAGAAAATGTCACCGAATAAATATACTTTTCTTACCAACGATACCTGTGGTTTAGTTGTGGTCTGTGTATAAACTAATCGTGTATAAACTTTTCTTGTTTAGAATGGCTGAGCGGATAGGGAAAAAATGACCATAAGAGCACCAGGTGTATGCATAGTCTACGCACAAAAAGCCACTGCTTTCTTACTTTTTTTTTCTCTGTATTACTATTCATGGGAGTATTTAGGTGCCTTATTAGCACTGCTAACATCCCACTGCAAAACACAAAATTGGGCAAGTTGTGGCATAAAGAAAATTGCAGTTTCACTCATAATGTGAAACAATGATGCAGTAGCTGGTGAAATATGCACAGGAAGCTTACTTCATGCAGTGTTTGCTGAAGTGAACACTTGCCAATGCAAGTCGGTAATCTCCTTAAAAAAGTAAAATAAGTAAGAGTCCTATTTATTTGTGGGAGTTGTGCCTCAGTGTTGAAGTGGAAAGACTCGGCTTTTCTTCCTCCTCTTTCATATCCGGACTTAGCCACTGATCTACACCAAAACAACCCTTCAGCTTCTTACTGCTGAATTCGTTTTGGTTTTCTCAAATCTATATTTGGGCTACGCATTGCTATGTCTCGCGCTTTGCTTGAGGAAAACAAGACACCAACAGCTCCATCCAGTAAATCTGAGAAGCCAAGCACTAGAAGAAGATTAATGGAGCAGATGCACCCAATCATTGTCATCACATGCAAGAAGAAAACTTAACATAGGACTGCCTTCACAAGTGGGAAGGTGATGTGCAAGAACTTGAAGGTGTGGATGCCAGCTCTATATACAGTATGCAGACATTGAGCAGGTGTTAGCCAATCTAGGCACCTGTTGGCTAGATCACGCTCTCCGGGATCAGTATTCACCACGACTGTACCTTCAGCAGAGTGGCTGAAATGTAGAATTGTGGACTGGCACTCTTTTGATCGTATGTTTAAATCCTCGCAGCACAATGAGAATTTTATTTGCAATACTCTAGCAAGAAATTCGGGAATTCCAGTGACAACACCAGTAGACATCAGAACAACCAGGGGAGTTAGCCCATAGCAGCTATTGCTGTAAAAAATAAGACTGGCATAAGCACAAGAATTGAGATGGGCATACTACATGCCTTTGTTCTGGTAGTGGTCCACTACTTTGGTGCTACAGTTAATGATCTCCACTGTCACTGGACATAATAAGAGTTCTTAAATTATACACTCGCGCACCCGCCGCCTCTCAGGTCAACTAAGAGGACATACTAATTCTGGCTGATAGTGGCCCCCTCCCACTTTTAGTATGCTTCACCGCGTAACTAAAACGTACTGCGGCGAAGAAGCCGTACATTTGTATTGAGTGAATAAACAAATGGTTTCTACAACAGTACAGAAATAAACGCGCACCATGCATCAGTCTACCACACGGAAGAGCGTCGCAACATACGTAAACTTCATACTAGGCAAGGAGCTAGCACACCACAACCCCGCGACAGCCGCTAACGAGACCAAGACGGGAGCACATGTCTGTGAACGCGCAAACCCTAAACCACACACATCGCAAACCCAAATACACATTCAGCGCTGAACAGTGGGCGGTCGACGCAGTTGCACTTACATGACTTGCAGCGAGCAGCACATCCCTCGATGTCCGTTAAGCAAAGTCGGACACGGCGACGCCACATCGCGGTTCGCAGAACTTCGCTGCCGAGGCGCTAGGCCACTTCGATATTTCAATTGTCACCACCGCCGGGTTCTCAAGACAGCACGGGTCACACAACGCAGATTCTGTAGTGCCAGAGCTCATCGAGGCCAAAGCCGCATTGCCGCACCGCCACTACTCACGGCTTTCCGCCAAGTAACACAGAACCTGCAACCAACACACAAGCAACGCACGCACGATTACATGAGCAATGTTGAACAACGCGCGGTACAGAGAACGATCACGCCGAGGACGAACACGCCACGGCGTCGCTCGGCGCCAGCATCGCGCCTTCTCAAAAATCCCTAAACGATGCTGTCCCTAGGCACCTAGGATCAGGTCACGTGAGGGATTTTTGTACGACAAATAGACGCACGCTCCGCAACAAGAGCCGCCATCTTCTCGCGCCTAACGTTTTGTATGGATTTGTTCTCTGCAAGTCCGCGCAGGCAGCTCATCGGTGGATGCACGACTGCACGGCGTCGCAATGCGGCCTGCGTCATTTTCTCGTGTTCGCATAATCGGTGTGAGGCATGTCGCATGTGAAATGTTTGATAGAAATACCTCCCGTCCAAGTGAAGCGGCCGTACGGGGTTCGAAAGCGTCGACGGGTTTCCAGCATGCGGATTTCAGGTACGTGCAAATGCGTTTCGCGCTCCTATTGAGCTCCGGAGCAAAGCGTGCAATATTTGATGTGAAAGATGCAGTGTCCGTCATCATGATGTGAATTTCGAGCGGCAAACGAGAACTGCGGCACTTAGCGCACACCGCGGCTGCTAAGTCAGCGTAGAAATTGTTTTTCGTTACCGTAATATGTTGCTGACAGTCTAACCTGCGGAACGTTGGCGCTGTAGGTGTTTGTTTTCTGTGCCGCGAGTACCACTTTCATGCTTTTGTTGCATGAGAGTGGTAGCTGCTACATGCCGCCTGGGCAGAATACAATAAAAGCAATTTTCTCACTTTCATGCGTATGCAATGTGACGTAACAAAATTTCCAGCGTTTTATTCGGATCGTAAATATCCAGTATAGTTAAGTAGGAAACTCAAATTCTATGTTAGCTTAGTAGATGTGAAACAAGCGAAACTCGGATTCCGTTTTGAATTGTTCGCCCAAACCGCACCACCCGCAGATGCGTCATCGGGTATTTGACAGTAGCTTCGCTACGTGAGTTGTTTTATGCGTAAATATTGCCCGGTTAAGTATCCTGTTAATTTATGCCGACGCTCGTTCATCTTAATTTTAAGCGATTACTATCCCCGAGTACCGGACGATGCCAAACTTGTTGTGAGGTGTAGCAAACACGGGAAATTCAAAGTGGCGCGGCTGCAAGTTCCTGTTTTTACGTTTCTTGCATTCAAAGCCAGCAGACACAGTATCACTCATTTATTTCCGTTTCTGCTGTTTGATCAATCTGATGTGACAACTGTATTTGCTCTTTAATGTTCTCCATTTATTGTGTATTCAGCTTGGCTGCCAGAAAATGCTTGAATTTTTTTAGTACTCAAATGACGGAATATTTCACTGAAGGCAGTGTGTGAAACACACACGATGACAAAACTGATAGCAAAAAGATGAGCTGTTTCTTTTATAGAGTTCGGACTCGACTTTTCGTGAGGATGTCAATCGACCTTGGGCGTGGTGACAGCACACCGGACATGGCCAAAGTGCAGCCTGTCAGTTGAGTGCCCGCGAATGTACCATCAACATCGGAAAATGAAGCAGAGCAAGGTAGGGGCGGTTTTCACTTTGGAACAGAATACTTACAGGTGCCTTTTTTTAAAGAACTTAATAACATATTTACAAAGCAATCCTTTCTGTTTGTGCAGCCTACATAGAATTGTTTTTGCTTCTTATACAGATATTCAGAAAACAGTTCATCTGAACCCTTTTTGCATGCACAAATAAATAAAGAGTTCACTTTCTGAAGAAATTGATGCACTGAAATGTGAATTTGGCACACACAGAGATGCGAAATAACCAACAACTTTAGAGCGGTAAAAAAAAAAAACAGGTTTGAAAGTTGTTCTAGAATCCTAACCGACCTTGGCATACGGAACTAAATATAACAGCAACAGAGCTGCATGCAGAGAACTGTTTGTAAATGCTTGCAAGAGATGGAGATTGTCTAAGGAATTGTTTTTATTTACTCGGAGCTTTTTGGTACCATGGCAGTGCAGCAAAAGCTCAAGACGATGTCCTGCTCCTAATGAAGCACCTTTAGATTTTAAAATTAAATTAAGGGCTTTTACATTCCAAAGTCACTGCCTAAAGTTTTGGGAACCTGGCCTTGTTTAATGTACACCTGAATCTAAGTGCATAAGCGTTATTGCATTTTACCCCCATTAGAGGGTAGCTGCCATGACCTAGATTGAAGCCGTGACCAACATGACTGAGCAGCATGGCATCATAGTAACTGGGCTATAACACCAGGTCAGAATGAGAAATACTGCTTAGAACTACCAACTTTTTGGCTCACAAGCACTTTGCACTAAGTTAAAGGAGTATGGAGTACTGACAGCGACCGTTTATGTACCAATTTCTTTTTAGGCTGTAGACTCCGTTATTGAGGTGCGAAGCTTCAGTTAGTCAAAACCGCCTAAATTACAAAACCAGCTCAAAACACGCACCATGTATAGCTGGATTTGGACATGAAAAGGGCCAATTCATGTCGCTGAAAATGGAGGTGGCAGTCACACTATTTCATGCATTTTGCCTAAAACATAGTCAATAATAATTAATCAATTTCTAAAATATTCTTCTCAAAAAGTGTTTTTTTTTCTAGCATGAAAGAAGGAGCCAAATGGTGTTGAGGTGCATGAGTGGTTAGTTGCAAAGCACTTCTTGCATGTATTGACAGGCTTCTTTCAAGCTTGAAAAAAAAATTGTATTGCACCTATTGAGCAGTAGAAACCTGGATAGGGAATTTTTCAGGATGCTCTACAATTTTCGCACTGACACTTTTACATTGAATATAATATTTGAACAGTGAAATAATTGTTAATAACTAATTACCTGATTAGGAATAATGCAAAAATTGGTTTCACTTGCTCAAAACGATGGCAAACGACATTACCTTGGTTATGTCCAGCTACGTGGTAGTTGTACATATTTAAAGCTTGCACAAGTCACACAGACCACCTGGTACTTGCAAGGCATATATAGAAGCGGCTAAGTTGTATGAGCCAGCCATCTGTAGCGAATCATGAGAAAGCCATGTTTCTTTGACTTAAGGGCGCGATGAAATTTACATGCTCGACACCTTGTATCAGTGTGTTCTAGGCCTGTTCGTAGTTTAGCTGCTACATAAACAATATTTCTCCACATGTAAGCTCATATGCATGTTTCAGGTATATTGCCTCGTGTTTCCAAAATAAACCATCCTCGCTCTTCCTTCATTATGTCTTCATCTGTTGCTGTGCTAAATTTTTAACATGCAACTGCACAAATTTTCATCTAGTTTTCATATTTCGTCGTTGTTTGGTGGCTTTATTTCTGAACAAGTTGTTTTCTTTAAACCCTGTTACACACAGTAGCACACAGCGTTGCTGTCTAGAGTGGGAATTGTTTTTTTTTTCCATATTTACATTAATACACCTTGCCTGGGCAATGGAAGGCTTTCTACGTAACACGGCCCTGCAATAATGTTTTATATTGCATTCCAGCATCGTGCAAAAGCTGTTTATTTACCAGATGAGAATATGTGTAAGTGTTGGAAGTTACAGGAACATGTTCCAAGCTTTTTATATGAAGTATAGAAATGATAAATTCAAGGGAAATGAAAGTGGATGAAACGACATCCACCTGTGGGTGAGGAGCGGACCCATAACGTTCACATTACGCATATGATATACTAACCACTGTGGTACGACGGCCGCGTTCGAGCGTCGACAATCTGAGGGGCCATTGTGGACCGTTGAATGCTGCCTTGGTAGCACAGTGGTTAGTGTATCGCGTGCCTAATGCAAAGGTTGTAGGTTCTTTCTCCACCCATGGCTGGTCGTTTTTTTTTACGATTTTTATTTGCCTTTATCATTTCTCCATTTAAATAGAAAATTACAAATTGGTTTCCACGTGCCTTCCCTGGCATCTCCCAGCTGTGATGAAGAAAAATTTTGACCCTCAGTTCCCTTTCGTCTCGTTTAGAAGAACAGGAGCTTCATTTTAAAAATAATGAATTCACTTTGTACAGCATCTCAATGTGGTCTCAAAGAAATCTTATCACAGCATGTGTATTACTAAGTGAAGTTTTTGTTAAGATGATGATATAGCATGGGACCTAATTAGTAGCCTTTGTGTACAGAGATATGACTAGTCTAATAAATAGGAGGATATTAAGAAGCACTTCTAACATGGTCTGATCATGTGTTTGAAAAAAAACTAATCTAACATGATTTCAGGCATAACTGTTGCCCCTGAAAATATTTGGATCATCTGCATTGGCATTTTTAGAGACCACCAGTACTGTGTTGATTGAAGTAGCCTCGTGGAACATGAAGCATCGCTTCTTGCTGAGTCAAGGAAATATCTGCATATCTGAGGTGAATGTGTCATATGCTCGAATGCTGTTTAAAGGCTGCTAATAAGAAAATTACTTCACTAGCCTTCCAGAGATTGCTGAGATTGCTTCAGTAGTCTATGCTACTCGATCATAACCAATTTACCAGAGTGAACTTTCATCACAGTTGGCTTTGCCATGTTTATGCAAAATACCACAATTGCCTACTAGGCATGTGACTGCACTAAAACTTGGAATTAATGACCAGTAAGATTTATGGGACAGCAAAAGTTAGTTTATTACTCCAGAACAAAATGCCAGGCACTTCGGTTATTTCTGCCATAGAGTTTCTTACAGTAATTACTAGAGGGAACTCTGGCGCTGCAGTCGTACCACCATGGGAATAATGGGAAGCACATGGATTTGTTTGATCTTCGTGCTTGTGAATTCAGATGTTCTTCTTGCTTTGTATATTATACGCTATATAAATCTTATTGTCGTAGATTTCAGCAAAGTCTATACTCTTCGAAGTGCAGAAGACGCCGCCAACACGCATAATTGCTATTAATTGCAATGATTGAGCTTGTACAGGTGACCAAATCGAAAAGCGCCAAGCGTCTCAAGGCACTGGTATGCCCGCAATAAATTCATCAGGGTCTTGCACTCGCTCGTCGTTACATGCCTCTGTGGCTTAATGGTTTCAATATCAGACTTCTGTTCTAGAGTTCCTGTGTTCGAATCCTGTCGTCGGACGATTTTAGTGATGTTTATTTATTTATTACACAGTGTATTGTTGAAAATGGCTAGTTTACAAAGTCACAAAGCCCTTTTACGCCAAACAGACGAAGTGTGGGCAAATCCATGTACTTCCCATAATTCCCATGCTGGTGCAACCGTTCTTGTTTCATCTCCTATAGACACTAGCGTCAGAGTTCCCTCTAGTAATTATTGTATGAAACTCTGATTTCTACACCTCGCTCGTGCAGAAGCGGCACCACACCTGCTGCGTAAACATGCACTACCTTTCGGACAAGTGCAGGGAATACTGTGAACTCGCTCTGTACAAAAGCTTGCACTAAGTAAAACCACAGCGTGCAGGTGCTGCCATGTTGAACTGGTGGAACGAGTAGTGAAATGCAGCACCTCCTGAACTAGTTCGGAAAATGCAGGTTAATCGAGTGGAGATTATATAGTAACACAAGTTGAGTGATTCTGCATTACATTCACGAAATATACTTTATGGTACCATTCCATTCATTTCTTTAGTTATTAGGAATCCCTTTTGCATTTTCGGACAAAACTACATAATTCCAACATATTTTCTAGCATTCACTGGTAGCAAACATGTCAAAACATGTTCTAGTTTCTCGATCGCCGCTTTACCCGTTAACCCCCAAGTTAATTCCGGAAAAATGTACCAAATTTTCCAAACTTCTTTTTGTACTCATTTTTTCGGTGTCATTCTCATTCTAAAAATATATTACTTCATTGGTCCCTGGTTAGAAATAACACAAAAATAAAAGCTGCTCTTGAGGGCAGCTTTCCCTCAGTGCCTACTGTAACTCAACTTTGACAATAAGAGAAGCATAACATTGGGCAGAAAGAGTGCGACTCATCATTGGCGATATTGGTACTACCTCCAGTCACTAGTACAGCTCGGGATCAAGGGTTAAAGGTTGCGACTTCATTGCTGCCCAATTTTAATTCTGCAGGTGTTACACTTGGGTGTAGCGTGCGTATGTAAGTGTGCATGCATTAAAATGACTTCATGCTAGAGCAAAGCAACTGTAGTGCAGAGAGGCATCAGTCATCTTTATATATTTGCTTTGTAAAGATGCGCTAAGTTTATCTTTTGCAGTATAGACTGGGCGCTCTTTGGTCAAAGATGCCCTTGTGCTATTAAAACCTATCAATTAATCAGCTTTTTGCAGTAGCAGGTGCTTATTCTTTTTTCAGGATCGGTGCGCCAGTTTTAATTTGTTTTTCTTGAACTGCAATTCCTACTCACAGGAATGCATGTCATCTGAGGTGTTCCTTTTTCAATCAAGAATGTTGAGGTTGTCTTTGTGAAACTCGATTTCTTGCCTCAAACGAGTCTACAAACTGACCAAACGGATAGTTCTACCTGCTTATATATGAAATATGTTGCGGTTATGAACCCTCATAATGAATGACACATAGTACAAAACTTTTATGTATTAAAACAATTTCATGAAATCTTTTGTGTTTTTTGCGTTCGTGTTGTCCACTTCTCTACTGTTGTGTCCTGTCTGCACGCCTCACCTCTTTTTATGCATATTAAATATCGTCTAAATTTAACCATGCTTTCTTTACCACAATGCAGGGAGAAAAAGTTCCAGTAACGCCATGCATACAGTATGGCGGCCCAGACGTGTATGCAAGCAACCTCCTACATGTGGACCAAGAGCTACTCTTCAGTGTCTCGCAGACGTCCATGCGAAGCCCTCAACATTCTCGTCTCAGTGGAATGGCTGCTCATCTATCAGCGTATCCATCACCAAGACTGCCACTTGTAAAGCTTCTGAACCCCTTTAAGAAAGCTTAATGATGTTTTTATTTAATTTTCACAGATGGCCGTAGAATCTGAACATTTTTGATGCTTCTAACATTTTTACCTGGCACAAAGCGGTGCAATAACTTTAAACCAGTGTAATGTATTTAAGTGATGCTGACTGTAATGCCTATCTGGTTTTGTTAGTGTTTAAGAAATTTGAATGTCTGATGAGGTAACTGCATTCCAATTTGTCATCGTGCCTCGTTTCAATGAGCTGTTTGGAAATAAGACGCAACACTTACCACACGCCAGTTGTAGCATTTTTGTTTTCATCACTACAGTATACACGTTTCAAAAGATGAAAAGTGGGGAAAAAGCCTAAAGAACATAATCATCCTAGGATTGTCATGTCCTTACAGCTCTGCAATGACTAACTCCTCATACATCTTGGGAGCACATTGGTTGCGATGCCTACAGGTATATTTGATAAGAGAATAGCTTGCACCCAGATTTGCCACACAGTTGATGGCTGATGGCTTTTTTTTGTCTTCATGTTATTACTATGTATTCAATATTCATTTAGATGTAAAGGACACTCCAGGCACTGAAGTACCAAATGACACTTGCATTTCAGGGGACCAAGTGTCCAGCATTCCTGCCACAAAACGTGTTCTAGGGGCTACCTTGCCTCTATAGGTAAATGGACACCAGATGCTCTGTGTACAATGTAATCGGTGTACTTGTCTCGAGTGCTTGAAAGAGGTGCTACGGGCTGTACTGGCACTGTCTGAAGATAATGCATGGTTCTAGAAAGCCTGCAGCTGAGCATCTGCCACCGTACTGAAGGAACTGTCCTAATTTATTTTGTTGATGTGGATGAAATTTAGGAGCTGCAATGAATAGTTGTGACTGTGGCAGTGCTGTCGAACTAAAGCACAAATTACACAACTAGACTCACACAATCTACTCTGAAAGTTTTGCTATGTGGTATCTGTTTGTTGCCTTTCCTTATGGCACCTTTACGAGCAGTCGCAGGTGATTGCAGCTGCTGAGGCTTTATCAACTGGCAAGGTGAAAAAAGAATGCTGTGCCACCGGTCTGGCTGCACACTCCGAGATGCAAGCTATCTTGAACGAGGTGTTTGATAGACAGTACCTGTGCATCCAAAACATATTGTTTGAGCCCTATAGGCAACTGCGTTCACAACTGCACACAAGTGTGCTGTCACTACAGAAAGTTGAGAACAAGCAGCATTTTTACCGGTGTTTCTTTAAAAAACATTAGTGCAAGTCATTTTTTCACCAAGGCTGGTAATCATGCATAGGTAATGAGAACAGGGCATTTGTGACACACAAGGGGTCATGTGTCTAAAGTTTAGTTTAATCAGTCATTTATTAGATGGAATTATATAAAGTACACCTTTTGTTCCTCACTGGTCTCTTGGAGAGACATGACCATTTCCGGCAGTTTAGTTTTGACTTCTTATGTCTAGATTTGGTGTGCATATTGCAGCTATAACGTAACAGTCAGTGCTCTCTGTCCTGCCCAATTTTTATGCTGTCTTTGTGATATTTGCAATATTTTGCAGTTCAGCTGAGCAAAGTATATGTCTTTACTATTACTAGTTTTCATGTTCAACGTTTCTGCAGTGCTCACTAGTTATTACTAGCCATGTTTTGTTCACATATGCTCTTGGATTGTAGCGCGAAGTGACACGGACACAGACTAGAAGCAGAAAGGGCGCGTGCCAACTCCCAACTAAATTTTTATTGAAATGAAGAGCATATGTATATATATATATATATACATATATGTATATATCAATGTATATATGTATAGGTGATTGCAAAAACCGCAGCATAAGAACGTGACAAGGTATGAAGACATCAGTTAAACATATCAGGAAGTAGGGAAGTCAAGAAATTAAACAACAAAAAGTCTACTTCAGATTAACACGTGTTGTGAAGATACTGAAATTCGCATTCTAACAGTGACAAAGATGCATGGCTAACGCGAGTCTCTCCTAATCTTTTAATGTGGAATGCCTCATTATTTCTCGTGTGGTCTGGCATTTGTGTCTTGAATTTTTGTGTCTTCAAACAGGTTTACAACCGCAATTGAAACAATGTGGCACTAGATATGAAGCATTAGGGTTGTTAAGTGAATGTTTGCGTTCTTTTAGTCTAATATTAATGCACCTGCCACTCTGTCCAATGTAAGTCTTCCTTCACTTGAGAGGAATCTGATAAACTATACTAGTGTTACATGGCACAAAAGGGGACACATGCCTAACGCCGCAATCATCTTTTCTTTTTTTGCCACCCTGTTCAAGTTTCCTATTTATCATAGGGCACATGACAGACAACTTGCGGGGGGGCCAAGAAAACTTTATCGACGTCATATCTATTGGCTACGTTCGCTAAACCACGGGATAATCTATGTACATAGGGCACCACAGCTAACCTTTCTTTTTTGTTGTTTATTAGCGGGGCTCCTTACCCATTTTAAAAGCTTTTCGCAGGTTAGTGATAATAAATGCACAAGATAACTAGCTTTCTTGAGCCTATGTATTTGTTGTGAAAAACTTTGTTTCATATTGTGTGCACCTGACTTAGTAATGGCAGACTTAAGAGCTGAGTAAGCTAGTCATGTCTACACAATATGAAACAGTTTTTCACAACAAATAGATAGGCTCGAGAAGGCTAGTTATCCTGTGCATTTATTATCACCAACCTGCGAAAAGCCTTTAAAATGGGTAAAAAGCCCCGCTAAGAAACAACAAAAAAGAAAGGTTAGCTGTGGTGCCCTATGTACATAGATTATCCCGTGGTTTACGGAACGTAGCCAATAGATATTACGTCCATACAGTTTTCTCGACCCCCCACAAGTTGCCTATCGTGCCCTATGATAAATACGAAACCTGAGCAGGGTGGCATAAAAAGAAAAGATGATTGCGGCGTTAGACACGTGTCCCCTTTTGTGCCTTGAAACACTGGTATAGCTTATCAGATTACTCTCAAGTGCGGGAAGACTTACATTGGACAGAGCGGCAGGTGTATTAATATAAGACTAACGGAACACAAACATTCACTTAACAACCCGAATGCTTCACATCTAGCGTCACATATTTTCAATTGCGGTTGTAAACCTTTGTTTGAAGACACAAAAATTATTTCAAGACACAAATGCCAAACCACACAGGAAATAATCGAGGCATTTCACATTAAATATAAGGAGAGACTTGCGTTAGCCATGCATCTTTGTCTCTGTTAAAATGCGAATTTCAGTATCTTCACAACACGTGTGTTAATCCGAAGTAGTCTTTTCATTGCTTCCTTTTTTGACTTTCCTACTTACTGATATGTTTAACTGATGTCTTCATACCTTGTCATGTTCTTATGCTGCGGTCTTTTGCAATCACCCATATATATATATATATATATATATGTACTTCGGTTCAATAAAAATTTAGTTGAGAGTTAGCGCTCGTTCTGTCTGCTTCTAGTCTGTGTCCGTGTCACCTTGCGCTACAATCCAAGACCATGTTATCGTACCAACTTGCCCAACTTTCCATCCTTTTGTGAACATAGACACACTCAGACTTGTTCTTTCTTATGTGGCCGGTTATTTTCGTACTTTATGATAAAATGCAGTGCTTTTCGAATGAAAACATGTGATAGTTCGTAGTGAGGTTATTTTAAAAACTTTTCTGCTTAGAATTTAATTGAACAATCCTGTGCTATTATTCAGTGCTTACGTGCTTGTATTGGTATGGTTTTACTCCTTATCTTCCTTTTTACTTTTAAGATGTGCAAACATTATTATGTAACCATTTCTCTTTAATGAAATAATAAATACTTCTGACATTTCGTCACAAATTTTACGATGATTTTGTTCAATTAGGTAGCCTTAGACTAGGTGATTGTTATTCTGGTAGCTTAACTTACAATGCCTGTGGGATATTCAGTGCAAGCATATGGTGAAAAACAAACTAAATTATTGGGTATAAGCAGGTCACTGGAGCATGCATAAATTTCAGGAAATAGTGCATGCTTATATATTAAACAGCACGCACAGCTACCTATGCAGCTTTGTTTGCAAATGATGAAACATTATTCTAAGTGGAAGCGCTTTGTTGCACTTTGTTCTTTGGCTTTCAGTGCTACCTTTAGGTCATTATATATGTGAAGGTACTAGTAGATGCATCCCGTGGAGATAAATGACAACTTTGTTGAGTAGAGGTATCAAATATGTGCTTGACAGGCAAATGTATGCTTCTGTAGTACTGCACTGGTTACCGTCGCCAATCCATGCATTGCTTGTGCTCTATTGCATTCAATATGAGCTACAACAACGAGCTGTGGTGGCTTTCCCTCCTGGTCAAGCTGGTGTTGCTGCGAAAATGTTTGATCAAGAAAAGTGGAGGTTTTTAATTATTTCAGAAATGCATGTAACATCATGGTTATGGTTGTGTGCTGTTTCCATGGGGTGATAAGTACTGGTGCACCAAGGTGCGGGAGATCCTGTGTCCTTAGTGCAGCGTGCGTTGTTATTGCGCTCTGCATCCTGCCGGCAGTGTACTATCACTGCAGAGGAAGATGACGAACAGCATAGGGTGTGTGCGTTGCTGCGATCGTGAAACTTAATTTTTTTTCCTTAAAGGGTCGCACGTTATATATGTTACCACATGACAGACCAGAAGCGCGATAGGACGACACCTCTCACATTCTGGCTCATACTGAACAAGGTAGTATCATAGCTAAGGCTAGGCAGCATTCACAACATCCAGTCTGCATGGCTGTAGTGAACGTTAAAATGCAGGGATAACACCGTTTTGGAAGGGTGTTGTCCATGCTACACCCATATTGAAAGGGTGGTGTCTGTGTTACACCCATATAGGAAGGGTGTTGTTTGTTTTACACCCATAGGCAAGGTGACGTCATATTAACACCTTTTCCTTTGTGGGGTGTTAATTTACACCCCTCTACTTGGGGTGTAGCAATACACCAAAAAGGGTGTCACCCATGAGACAGGTCATTTACACCCTTAAGGGTGTTAAAATTTTTAGAGCGCAGGAGCATCAGAGACGCCTTTATGATTGCCACCATCGCGACGTGCACTTTACTCCGGGTTCTCTGGTGCTTCTCTGGTCACTCATTCGACGTGTGGGCCTTTCCGAAAAGCTGCTGTCGCGCTACACTGGCCCATACCGTGTGGTGCGACAAGTGACCGATGTCACGTATGAAGTCATCCCCGCCTACCTGTCAGCGTCATCGTCGGCTGCAAGTGACATCGTTCACGTGGCGAGACTAAAGCCATACCCGCCACCTTTCACCGCGGATGTGTAGATTAAGCACCGGGACGGTGCTTCTACCGCCGGGGGTGATGCTACGGAACAGCCGCCACAGTGAGGCTGCACTGAGGAGGAAGACGACGTGGGCCCGCTTGATATAGCGTCGCCATTTTGACCTTCCGTTTGCTTCCCTGTAAACAAATAGTATGTAGTATTGGGCTCCAGCTACACGTAACATTATGATAATGAAAAGCCTATCCGCTTGACAACGTTTCATGTGAGTTCCCCTTTGCAAGCTGATACCGACTTGCAGGTGGTTCATATTGGCGGCCCTTGACATATGTCGAACCGTCGAACAAAGAGTTACTCCAAATGTTTCATTTCAGGAAGGCGTGTTACCCTCCTGCCTTTCATGCCCGTTCGAAAACAGGCGTAAGACGAAAGTGCGGCATGAAGAGCGTCGTTAGTCGAAACCAACGAGCTACCGTAACTCACATCGCCTATATCGCTGTCGGTTAGGCTTAAATAAGAAATAAATATTTTAAATCGACGCATCACGAATCCGAAATGAGCTGCCCCCGACCAGCCCAGATAGGTTTCTTTCATGTCGTACTGCGTGCTAGCGGCTAATAGTAGCTCACGGAGCAGAGCGCAAAGTGTGGATGTGGCAGAGAAGGCGCTTTGTATACTATCTCGACACCCACCGAAAGTTGCACGCCGTGCTGGCCATTCCTAGAAAATTTTATATGTGACGCCCAGCCATTTGCAACACAGCAACATTGTTATGCGATGGGAGGTCCACGTGAGAGACAGGGTAGTTATGGAGATGAAGACATGCTATTTTCTTCAGCAACTTAAGAATGAATTAATGAATGCTTTCATTTATTGAGAAAAAGGAGCAGCACGCATGAGTGAAAGCACGCCTCGGCACATTGGGAAAGAAGCGAGGCACAAAGAGAGGTAAAGCTGAAGCCCGGGTGGCAGGCGAAGTCGCAGTTTAGGGTCGAGAGAATATAAGCGAGAATTGGTGAAACCAGTTGAAGTCCACTGTAGATGTGTGATGTGGCGAGTAAATGATTGGAGTCGCCGCCCAGCATCCGTGCTTTGCGGTAGTATATGCGCCCGCCGTTCTCGGTAACAAACGTTTACTGAAAACCAATCTTGGCAACTACTTATTCATCAGCCATGATTCACCGCTCATTCCTTACTGGCAGGGTCTGTTGATTACAACTATGCTGTCGCTTCAAGTTACTACTATAACTTGACGCTTGCGGTTACGCTAGCTATACTCGGGACTCTTGCTATTGCGGGAATACTATAAACATGGGTTTGCTGCACAAGTTAGAGAACACACTTTTAGGACAGCGTTTCTCGCCTTACATACGCTCAACACAAGCACCACTGCAGCATGTTACGGTGCGCGTCCCTTCAAGACAGAGACGCGAACGCAAACATAAGAACCCGTTAGAAGACAGGGTGCCGTCTTGGGCCTCGTGCCAAAGATATCCGAGCCAATAATGTGTTAGCAATCGTGCTGTCGTTTCTATGCAAAGAGGTTATATAGTTAAGCTTCTGAAGTGACAGTCCAATTCGCCGCCTACGGGAGCGCGTGAAGCCGCCGTCGGCCATATTGTTAGAGGAAAAGGAGGGCGGCTAGAGTACGTGGCCGCGGTATACGGTGCGGCGTCCCCTGTGCTTGCGGTTCTGCGATGAAAAATAAAATTAAACCACTTTAAGAAGTATATCAGTGCGCCGCTGTGTGTCGCTGTTGTCAAAATAAGTGCCATGGCGGTGGGCGCCTGGTGTTCTGCGTCTAATAAGTTGCGTGAACTGAAAAACTGTCGTGTTTCCTGTTTTTATCCTTCAGTAACCTGCCGCATGCATCGGCAGTGTGATGCCCTTTCGTCGACACGTGGTGCTGGCCCGTATTGGCAGCCACATGGCCTCGAAATATATCATCCTTATGCCATTTCTTCAAAAGATCACTGTTTGTGCGAATGAGTGTTTTTGGTTTAAACTTAGAAAACAAGAAAAAAAAATGCAACGGTAGGTCTCACATTTGTCCGGCGCTTCAGTTTTATCCGAAAAGAGTCGGGGAAAGCAAATTTACAATAAAGCTAAGGCGAACCACGATCTGCACTTAGCCGCAAGCACATGCGCTCCAATGAGAGTATCCTGCCAAAGTTAAGGTCATGTGTCAGCTGGCGGCTCAAGCAATCTTTACTCTTTTTTCGTTTCTGCGTACGTTCTGCCTGCGTCTGCGACGAAAACGAGAAGTAGGAAGGCAGATAAACAGAAGATTGTGGAGGGAGGTAGTAGCGTAATGGTTAGCGCGCCCAGCTCCCAAATGGAGGATGCTGTGAATACGTGGGCTCGAATCCCGGTGGCTTGTTTGTGAAACAACTTTCTGTGCGACTCCATCACATTAAATACAGTGCATTCTACGGTGTCATTCTTCGACGGCTGGTACCGATTCTCGTGCAATGAGGATGGGAACGAATTGTCTCACGTGCCGACTGTCACCTTCCTCGAACTGCCAACATCCCCTCCGTACTTGCTTAGTTTTTATTGGGTTTCACGAGGTCTCGGGATCGAATCCCAGCCACGGCAGCCGTATTTCGATGGGTGTGAAATGCGAAACCACCCGTGTACTCAGGGTTAGGCGCATGCTAAAGAACACCAAGTGGTCTAAATTATTCCCGAATTCCACACTACGGTGTGCCTCATAATGAGACCGTAGTTTTGGCACGTAAAATCTCATAATGTATTATATAACATTCGTTAAGGATGTCATTGGCAGTCGCACAACTCTTGAATACAAGTAATTGTCAGGAGCTCTGCGCGAAGTCTCTGAGTATGTCGATAGCCTTTATGGCGCTCGATAAATGCTAGTCTACATTGCGGCTATATTATAAAGGCGGAATGGCAACATGGTAGAAAATATGCAGAGCATACAAATCCCGCATATATTACTGCACAATGATTTTAAATAGCCGTCTTCCTTCACGCACGTGGATAACCGTCATAGGAGACTACCTTGGAAACTAACTGCAAGTACTGTATATGTCATACCCAACGGTATACCTGACCTAGTGGCCAGTAAATGTGACGTAATATTGCGAGCAGTTTCGGCCATTGCATGCTTAGAGACGACGACACAGAGACAGTTTGCTCAATTCTTGTGTCGTGACTTTTGCGGCAAGGTCCAAAACCAACATATCCATGTATATGTCTTAATACTTAAGCACATCTCGATTTACAACTGTGGTGTAGCCCGTGAGTGCGGATAGCAAAGTCGCTAGCGAAATAATTGGAGGCACCGTAACGAAATCAATAGGTCAAAATCAAAAGCCGTCCACGACGGCGTCTCTCGTAGACGATGTGCGATGTTCATACGTTAACAATGTGTGCCGACTGAAGAAAAGCTGCCACGGTGTGCTCCTAACGGTTAACCTAGCTTGTTTACTCCGTATCATCAAAAAAAGGAAAGGAAAAAAAAGAACCGTATCAAAAGCCCAGAATCCATCATCGCTCGTCGCGACTAAACGCTCTTAGGATGATAAGTCATTTCCAGGCGACGAGCGGCTACGCTTTATCAAGAACACTGATAACGCCGGCGGGACAAGCATTGTGGCAAAGTTCAATGCGCAGGGATAGCTTTTAATTATTTTATTTTCCTTTTGTTACGTCATCACGCTTCACCGCGGGAAGCTTGAAATGTTTAAAGTCAGTACGCCACGTGGTGGCACTCACGCGAACTAACCCCTCGTGTCCAGAAAAGCTGGATATGCTTGCAATAATTGATCTTAGGTGGTGAAGCAAATGAGTAGTTTGGAGCCCATCGTCGAGATTATCTAACCAAGCGAGAGAGAGAGAAAGAAACGTTTATTATACGAAACAGTGTCCCGAGCGAGGACGGGTATCACCCTAAGGTGGGAAGGCTCCTTAGTCCAGAAACCCTCTGGCTTCGACTGCCCTCTTGGCCCTGGCGACGAGTTGTCGTTGGTCTTCCAGGTCCCCGAGGGTTAGCTTGGCCTCCCACCTTTCGAATAGCTCGTTTGCTTCTATTGCTCGTTTTGCGTGCGTCTCTGGTTGCATTTCGCTGCCTTCCTGCCACGGGCATTCCAGGAGCAAGTGTGCCAGAGTGTCGGGTACGTTGCAGAGTGGACAGAGGTAGCCGTAGAGCGTCGGGTAGAGGCGATGCATTATCATTCCGTGCGTGTACGTATTACTTTGCAGGCGTCTGAGTATCAGGCTTTCTTCTCTGTCGAGTTTAGGGTGCGGTGGAGGGTACACTCGACGCTCGAGTCTGTAATGTTGCAATATGGCGGAATAGTTAGTGGGTACGGCCTCCGCCTCTTCTGTCGCGGGTCCGAGAGCGCGTGGGGAGAGGGGAGCCCGGCTGACGTGTTCACGGGCAGCGGCGTGGGCCGCTTCGTTCCCCTCTACTACCTCGTGTCCGGGTACCCACGTTACGGAGGTGTACGGGAGCGGAGTGCTTCGTCTTTTTAGTATCTTGAGTGCATCGGCCGAGATGCGGCCCCTCAAGAAGTTTCTGCAGGCGGCCTGAGAGTCGGTGAATATACCGGCTGAGTCTGTGCATGTAGTGGTGGCGAGAGCGATTGGCGCTTCTTCAGCCGTTTCCGGGTTGCGTGCCTTGATGGTTGCCGATGCTAGCTCGAAGCCTTGGGAGTCTCAGGTTTCATTTCCCCTCGAGCATTCAGAATAATTAACAAAAACATCAATCAATTGAAGTTGGTGTGGGTACCCGCTCATGCGGGCAACCCTGGCAATGAGGCCGCCCACCTAGCCGCCCGAGCAGCTAGTAACCGGGAGGTGGGCTTGCCCGACGGGGTTGACCGACATGAAGGTATCCACACCTACAACGAAATGACCGTTTATTACCGCGAATCCAGTCGAATATATCCATCCCCGCACGAGACACTGACAAGAATACAGGCCATTAACCTCAGGAGAGTACAGACTAGATCTGTACTTAGTCCAAAAAGGCTAGCTGCAATGACCGGTGGTGAACATCCACCAAACTGCAAACATTGTAGCTGTCTCCTTGCGGACCAAGATCACATCTTGTGGGGATGCCAAAAGAACCCTCCCCCGAGAGAACTCTTTAGGCGAGCTCCCTCACATGACGAGTGGGAGAAAAAGACGAAAACTTCCAACCCGCAAGACCAGATACGGTTGGCGGAATGGGCTGATAGCGTCGCGGCCAAGCAGACGCCACGCTAGCCCACACCGCTGGGAAAGAAAGCTCCACTAAAACTTGACAATAAAAGTTTTCTCTCTCTCTCTTGGGAGTCTACGACGCTGAGAGCGTACGCGTTTCGATGCGGATACTTGGCCGCGTCGGTGTAGCGGGCATTCGGGTCATACTTGAAACTTCGTTTGATGGCGTTGGCTTTAGCCTGTCTTCTACTCTTGTGATATATGGGATGCATGTTGCGCGGGACACGTGCGATGCAAATGCACTCTCGAACGTTCGGTGGTATTCGCTATTTCTTGTCCGTGTCTGCGACATACGTCTCGCTGTAGTTTAGGTGTCGCAGTACTGATCTCCCTGTGGGCGTGAGCTTGAGTCGTTCTAGCTGGCTGTTCTTGTGCGCTTCGGCGAGCTAAGGAGACGTGATGTAGAGGCCATGGCGGGGAGTCCTAGGGCGACTTTGAATGCCTTCCTTATCATGATGTTGAGCTTTTCTATTTCACCGTTCTTTAGAGCCAGGTACGGCATGCCGTATGTGATGCGGCTGGTGAGCAGTGCTTGTATTACTTAGAGTGTCTTGCTCCTTGAGCCCGCTTCTTTGGCTTGAGATCCTCTTGACAAGGTGCGTGAGTTGCGAAAGGGTGCGTTCTAGTCTCGGTAGGCTTGCAGCTCCCGATCCGTCTTTGTGGATGTGGAGTCCAAGTACTCGCATGGTGTCGACTTTCGGGTTTGTCCCGTTGAGTGTGATGGTGGGGTCGGGCTCTTCGTAGTTGGGTGGTCGGCCTCTCGTTGTTGCTTTCAGGACGAGGTGCTCAGGCTTCTCTGGGGCGCAGCGGAGACCGCAGTTTCGGAGATAAATTTCGATGGTGTCGACGGCTTCTTGTAAGCTACTTTCATACCTTCCAACGTTCGTAGCTCTGGTCCGGAGCGTGACGTCATCAGCATACATCGCGTGACGCAGATCTGGTATGGTCTCGAGTAGTGGGAGTAGCTTGATTATAGCTACGTTAAAGAGTAGCGGTGAAATGACCGACCCTTGCGGGGTGCCTCTGTTTAGAAGTAGGAAGCTTTCACTGCGGATGTCGCAGATTCCGACTGTTGCCATGCGGTCCATCAGAAAGTTTCTGACGTATGCGTAGGTCCTAGTGCCTCAGCCGGTGTCTTCGAGATTGTTGAGGACCGCGTCGTGGCTAACGTTATCAAAGGCTCCCTTGACGTCTACTGCCACTATGGAGTATTTGCTTCGATTGTGTAGGTGATCTAGAAGGCCTTCTTTTAGTTGTAAGAGCACGTCCTGCGTTGAGAGGTGCTGCCTGAAGCCGAACATGGTGTCTGGTAGGTGGCCGTTGTCTTCCAGGTACTGGGTAATGCGATCGTGAACCATATGTTCGAAAAGCTTTCCCGCGCACGAGGTGAGGGAAATTGGGTGTAGGTTCTCCAAGCTGAGAGGTTTGTTGGGCTTTGGGATCATGGTGATGTCCGAGTGTTTCCACACAGCAGGCAGTTCTTCTTTCTCCCAGCACTCATTGTAGTAACGGAGGAAAGCCTCGGTGGCCTGCGGCAGTAGGTTGCGTAGGTGTTTGTTAGCGATCCGGTCTTTACCAGGGCTAGTATTTCTAGTCAGCTTGGATAGGGCTACGTGGATTTCGGCCTGCGTGAAGGGTCGGTCGAGTTCTGGATTCGGTTTTCCAGAGTATTCTTTGCTGCGAGTTGACGCGGTAGAGGGTGCGTCTCCACATAGTTTCTTTTGTAGTTCTCACAGGAGGTGTTCTTCTGATCTGGCGTGGTTGTGGCTAAGACTGTGAAGATGTTGCTTCTGTTTCGTTTCGGTGGGTTCAGTGGCCAGGAGTGCGCGTAGGAGGTGCCAGGTCCTCTTCGTGCTCAGAGTCCCTTGTAGCTTGCCACAGAAAGCGTGCCAGTTCTGCCTGGCGAGGTGGTCCGAATAGTCTTGAGCCTGCTTGGTAAGGAGAGCGATACGTGTTTTTAACTTTCTTTTAAGCTTTTGTCGCTTCCTTCTCTTCAGGAGGCCACGTCTTGCCTCCCATAGATGGAGGAGGCGCGCGTCGACCGCGGGTGTATCGGCACCAAGTTGTATGATCTTGGTGTAACGTTCTGCTGTGTCTAATACATTTTTGAGCCACTCATCAAGGTCAGTTATGCTTGCTCCGGAATCCAGCTTGTCCCTAAATGATTTCCATTCGGTTAGCCGTGCAATTCCGGTCTTGGTCTGTTTACGGGTGTGTACTACATCCAATTGGAGGATATGGTGATCGCTACCTAAGGTTTCCTGGAGTCGACTCCACTCTGCCCAGGGAACGTCCGCAGTAAAGGTGAGATCGGGGTTTGTGTCCCTGGAGACGCTGTTTCCAATTCTCGTGGTCTGGAGAGAATCATTCCAGAGGGTGAGTCTGTGTTGCTGGGCAGCATCATGCACTCTAGCACCCTTCTTTGTGGTGGTATGATAGCCCCATGCCGTGTGCGAGGCATTGAAGTCTCCCAATATGACCAGTTGGTGTCCATTCGTGGATTTCCTGATTTTTCGCAATGTCATAGAAGTCCGGTAGCTGGTCGCGAGGCGGGCTGTACACGCTGGCCACGAATAGGCTTTTCTGCGTCTTTCGTTCCGGTAAAACCTCGATTAAGGTGTGTTCGGTCTGGGTGTTCTCTACGTCATGTTTTTGGGCTGTGAGAGTTTTCTTCACCAGTATGGCAGTTCGTCGGGTTTGTGCATATGTGGCGTATCCTTGCAGCCGGACGTTCTGCGTGTTGGTTTCCTGTAGTGCTATGACGTCGGGTTGATTCAGCTTGACAAATTCTTGTAGATTGGCGTGTCGAGGGCGGTATGATCGACAGTTCCATTGGCATATGCGTATAGTTGAATGCTGGTTCTTTGCTTGTGGTTAGGGGTCGCCATTGTCGTAGGATTCGAATTCGCGTCGGTGATCGCGAGTGGGCGAGACCGAGTGAGAGTCGCTGTGGCTGTTCGCCCGTGCCTTCTTCCGAGTCGTGGGGCGCGAATTGTCGAGCTGTGCTTTAGTGATGTGGTTGTTCTTTACATGCGCGATAATATTGCTGAGCTGTGGTGCGATCCCATCAATTTGGCGTTTAACGTGGCGATCTTGTTTTCGAAGGTAGCGGCTGTTTTTTCGAATGCTGATTGGACAATTTTTTCCATTGTGGCGTGAATGTTCTTCATAAAGGCTTCTTGAAATATCAGGCACCTTGCATCTACTATAGCTTCAACGTCAGCCTTGGTCAACGTCGTTCCCGACTGTTTGTTTATGTTTTCGAGCTCTTGGCATTTTTGATGCAGCTTGTCTGTGAGTTCTTGTTGTTCTTTGCATTTTTGAAGCAGTTTGTCGGTGAGCTCTTGCTGTTTCTGTTGACTGCGGAGTAGCTTGTCTATGAGGTTTTGCTGGCTTTGCAATTGGCTGTGCTGATTCTGCAGTTTGCTCTGCTGGTTCTGCTGCTTGTTTTCTAGGACTCGTATGACTGCCGCTTCGGCCGATGCATCCAAGGTGCTCGTACCACCCGAGTCGCTCGAACCGTTTACCGCATCGGCGTAGCTCGCGCGTTTGTGTGAGCGGGAGCGAGAGCGGGAAAGTGAGCGCGAAGCACTTAGCAGTATTGGCTTGGAGCTGTTGCGCCTGGGCGAGCTGCCCGCACTGACACTGCTCGAGCTGGTGGCCGAAGTGCCCAGCTCCGGGAACTCTTCACTGCTGGAGCTCCAGCGGTTGTCTCTTTCTTGTAGTCTGTTAAGGCACTGTTGCCATATATTGTAGGGTGGAGGGCTTGGCTTCAGTCTCTTCTTGCACTCTGTACTTGCACTTTCGTGTGCTTCTCCGCAGAGCTTGCCGGTCGGTTTGCAGTCATGGTCTTGTGGTTGTCCAGTCTTGCCGCACTTGTAGCAAAAATCTGGGATGGGTTTCGGAGAGACGTCTTGGCGGTGTCCCGTGTTGCCACAGGTGCGGCAGTACTGCACTTACTTGCGATATGGTCTGCAGCGGAAGTCTACGCTCTGGAAGATGATGTAGTAGGGAACGAGCGGTCCTTCGAAGAATACGACTGCCGCGGTCGACTGACCCATCTTTCGGACGTGAAGGACGGTGAATCGTGCCGGTGCTCGGATTCCTGCCATAAGTTCTGCGGTGCTTGTTCCTGGTATGAGGCCATTGATGACGCCTCGGGAAACGTCGTCAGGGGTTCGTATGTTGTTATTATTTTCGTATACATCTCTTCTCACTTTCTCTATCTCGTATCGCTACCTACGCATGTAACGGATCTTCTTGCCTGTTTTTTTTTCACCAATATTCAAACGCTTCTTGCTTCTGTCAACGCGTGACCGGTTGATGCTTCCGTCCACTTCAAATCCAAGCGCTTTTGGAAAGTGTACGTTACGTATGGGTCTCACTGGATGAATCCCTTCGCATTCCATAAGCATGTGCTGAGTGGTCTCAGTAAATGGGATACACTAGGCCTCAGTGAAGTTAGGAGGCCAAAAGAGCATATACAGTGCTGAAGAGTGGGCACGTCCTGTGCTACAGGGGCTTAGCGGAGAGACGTGAACAGAGAGACGTGAACTAGTAGTCGTCCTCCTGATTAATAAGAATATAGCTGGTAACATACAGGAATTCTGTAGCACTAACGAGAGGGTGGCAGGTCTTGCAAAACTTAATAAGCGGTACAAAATGAAGGTTGTACAGGTCTACGCCCCTACATCCAGTCATGATGACCAGGAAGTCGAAAGCTTCTATGAAGACGTGGAATCGGCGATGGGTAAGGTCAAAACAAAATACACTATACTGATGGGCGACTTCAATGCCAAGGTAGGCAAGAAGCAGGCTGGAGACAAGGCAGTGGGGGAATACGGCATAGGCACGAGGAATAGCAGGGGAGCGTTATTAGTAGAGTTTGTGGAACAGAATAATATGCAGATAATTAATACCTTCTTCCGCAAGCGGGATAGACGAAAGTGGACGTGGAGGAGCCCAAACGGCGAGTCTAGAAATGAAATAGACTTCATACTCTGCGCTAACCCTGGCATCATACAAGATGTGGACGTGCTCAGCAAGGTGCGCTGCAGTGACCATAGGATGGTAAGAACTCGAATTAGCCTAGACTTGAGGAGGGCACGGAAGAAACTGGTACATAAGAAGCCGATCAATGAGTTAGCGCTAAGAGGGAAAATAGGGGAATTCCGGATCAAGCTACAGAACAGGTATTCGGCTTTAACTCAAGAAGAGGATCTCAGTGTTGAAGCAATGAACGACAATCTTATGGGCACCATTAAGGAGTGTACAATAGAAGTCGGTGGTAACTTCGTTAGACAAGATACCAGTAAGCTATCGCAGGAGACGAAAGATCTGATTAAGAAACGCTAATGTATGAAAGCCTATGACCGTACAGCTGGAATAGAACTGGCAGAACTTTCAAAGTTAATCAACAAGCGTAAGACAGCTGACATAAGGAAGTATATTGTGGATGGAATTGAACATGCTCTCAGTAACGGAGGAAGCCAAAAAGTAGTGAAGAAGAAGCTAGGAATAGACAAGAATCAGATGTGTGCGCTAAGAAACAAGGCCGGCGATATCATTACTAATATGCATGAGATAGGTCAAGTGGCTGAGGTGTTCTATAAAAACTTATACAGTACCAGTAGCACGCGCGACGCTAATAGAAGAGAGAATAGCAACGCCGGAACAAGTAACGCCGGAAGAAGTAAAGAAAGCCTTGGGAGCTATGCAATGGGGGAAGGCAGCTGGGGAGGATCAGGTAACAGCAGATTTGTTGAAGGATGGTGGGCAGATTGTTCCAGAAAATCTGGCCACCCTGTATACGCAATGCCTCATGACCTCGAGCATACCGGAATCTTGGAAGAACGCTAACATAATCATAATCCATAAAAAAGGAGACGTCAAAGACTTGAAAAATTATAGACCGATCAGCTTACTGTCAGTTACCTACAAACTATTTACTAAGGTAATCGCAAATAGAATCAGGAACACCTTAGGATTCTGTCAAGCAAAGGACCAGGCAGGATTCCGTAAAGGCTACTCAACAATACACCATATTCACACTATCAATCAGGTGATAGAAAAATGTGCGGAATATAACCAACCTTTATATATAGCTTTCATTGATTGCGAGAAAGCGTTTGATTCAGTCGAAACCTCAGCAGTCATGGAGGCATTACGGAATCGGGGTGTGGACGAGCCCTATGTAAAAATACTGAAAGATATCTATAGCGGCTCCACAGCCGCCATAGTCCTCCATAAAGCAAGCAACAAAATCCCAATAAAGAACGGCATCAGGCAGGGAGATACGATCTCTCCTATGCTATTCACAGCGTGTTTACAGGAAGTATTCAGAGACCTGGATTGGGAAGAATTGGGGATAAGAGTTAATGGAGAATACCTTAGTAACTTGCGATTCGCTGATGATATTGCCTTGCTTAGTAACTCAGGGGACCATCTGCAATGCATGCTCACTGACCTGGAGAGGCAAAGTCGAAGGGTGGGTCTAAAAATTAATCTGCAGAAAACTAAAGTAATGTTTAACAGTCTCGGAAGAGAACAGCAGTTTCCGATAGATAGCGAGACACTGGAAGTGGTAAGGGAAAACATCTACTTAGGGCAGGCAGTGACCGCGGATCCGGATCATGAGACTGAAATAATCAAAAGAATAAGAATGGGCTGGTATGCGTTTGGCAGGCATTCTCAGATCATGAACAGCAGGTTGCGATTACCCCTCAAAAGAAAAGTGTATGACAGCTGTCTTTCCGGTACTCACCTACGGTGCAGAAACCTGGACGCTTACGAAAAGGGTTCTACTTAAATTGAGGACAACTCAAGGAGCTATGGAAAGAAGAATAGTGGGTGTGACGTTAAGGGCATAAGAAGAGAGTAAATTGGGTGGGGGAACAAACGCGGGTTAAGGACATCTTAGTTGAAATCAAGAAAAAGAAATGGGCAGGGGCAGGTCATGTAATGAGGAGGGAAGATAACCGATGGTCGTTAAGGGTTAGGACCTGATTCCAAGAGAAGGGAAGTGTAGCATCTGGGCGGCAGGAAGTTAGGTGGGCGGATGAGATTAAGAAGTTTGCAGGCACAACATGGCCACAATTAGCACATAACCGGTGTAGTCGGGGAAGTATGGAAGAGGCCTTTACCCTGCAGTGGGAGTAGCCATGGAGGCTGCTGCTGCGGATTATTATTATTATTATTATTATTATTATTATTATTATTATTATTATTAATATTATCATTATTATTATTATTATGCACAGCTTCGCAGGTCATCCTTCTTCACAGAGGCGAAGGGCACTTAGACTTTTTGTCGGTTTCGCTTTCAGAACGAGATAATGCTACAAATGCAGTGTCATTCGTTCTTGTCTCGTCGATCTGAATAGGGGTTACAGTAGGTGTAAGCAGGAAAATGTTTTCTCATGCCCACGAATACGCCGACATCCTCGCACGAACACACACTCTCTCTCCCTTACATGCGCACATTCTCTATCCCTTGGACACACGCACATACGCACACACACAATCTCTCCCTCGCATGCACTCTCTCTCTCCTTCGCACGCTCGCACATAGAATATGCACGCACAGATATCCATGCGCACACAAACACGTACACATTTGTCCGCAGGCATGCATGATGAAACACAAACGCGCACGGTCGCATGCGTACACATTCACACACCCCTATGCATGCGTCGCAAGCACCAAGTGTATACACGCATGCACTAACACGCGCGTACACGCGCACGCAAGCGCAAATGCAGGAATACGGAAGCACTCGAACGCAAATACGGAAGCACTAGCGCACGCAATCTCTCTCTCCCTCATACGCGCACGCACTCAATACGCACGCCCAGACATCCATGCGCACATAAACACGACAAAATTTGTTCGCACGCCTACAAGCTCAAGCACGAATGCACACGCAGCCATGCACACACGCTGCGAACGCTCACCACGCATGCACGCGCTCGCGCGCATGCAAACGCTAATACGCACGTATACGTACGCACACACATACACAGAGCGCATGCAACCATAAAAAGGCACGCTCAAGACATGCACACGCATTGTCACTCTCTACCGTCTAGGATGTCTCTCAGAAGCCTGCGCACGCAAACGCTGCGTAACACTCCCTCTACCATTACCGTTTCAATGGCAACTGTAATAAACGCATTAGGTACCCTCAGGAGTACTCTATTAGAGTACTCCTGAGGGTAATCGATCGGGACACTGGCGACGAGGAGGGGATCCTCGTGACACTGGCGAACCAAGATTATGCCCGAGGAAGCGTCACATACTTGCTACAGAAACAATTGTGAACAGGATACAGAAACTCCTCCTATAACTAGTGATGAGGTCAGAAGGGCCTTGCAAGGCATGAGACGGGGGAAAATGGCAGGAGAGGTTGGAATAATAGTCGATTTAATCAAAGATGGAGGAGACATAATGCTAGGAAAAATGGCGGCTTCTCTATACGAAGGGTTACGGACTGCAAGGGTCCCAGAAAACTAGAAGAATGCCAACTTTATACTAATCCACAAAAAGGGATACGTTAAAGAACTGAAAAATTACAGGCCCATTAGCTTACTCCCAGGATTATATAAAATATTTACCAACGTAATCTCCAACAGAATAAGGGCAACACTGGACTTTAGTCAACCAAGGGAACAGGCTGGCTTCAGGAAGGGATACCCTACGTACAATGGACCACATTCATGTCATTAATCAGGTTATCGAGAAATCCGCAGAGTACAATTAGCCTCTTTATATGGCTTTCATAGATTACGAAAAAACATTTGATTCAGTAGAGATACCAGCCGTCATAGAGGCATTGCGTAATCAAGGAGTACATACCGCTTACGTAAATACTTTGGAAAATATCTACAGAGGTACCACAGCCACCTTAATTCTACACAAGAAAAGTAGGAAGACACCTACAAAAAAAGGAGTCAGACAAGGAGACACAATCTCTTCAATGCTATTTACTGCGTGCTTGGATGAAATATTCAGGCTATTCAACTGGGAAGGTTTAGGAGTAAGGATCGTCGGCGAATACCTCAGCAACCTTCGGTTTGCCGATGACTATGTTCTATTCAGCAACACTATGGACGAGTTACAACAAATAATTGAGGACCTTAACAGAGAGAGTGTAAGAGCGGGGTTGAAGATTAATATGCACAAGACAAAGGTAATAATAAATAACCGGGCAAGAGAACAATAGTTCAAGAACGCAAGCCAGCCCATAGAGTCTGTGAAGGAGTACGTTTACCTAGGTGAACTAATCACAGGGAACCCTGACCATGAGAAGCAGATTCACAGAAGAATAAAAATGGGTTGGATCGCATACGGCAGACATCGGGAGCTCCTGACTGGAAGCTTACCGTTATCATTGAAAAGGAAAGTATACAATCAGTGAATTTTACCAGTGCTATCATATGGGGCAGAGACTTCGAGACTGACATAGAAGCTTGAGAACAAGTGAGGGACCGTGCAAAGATCGATGGAACCAAGAATGCTAGGCATAACTTTAAGAGACAGAAAGAGAGTCGTTTGGATCAGAAAGCAAACGGCTATAGTCGATATTCTAATAGACATTAAGAGAAAAAAATGGCGTTAGGCAGGTCATGTAATGACCAGATTAGATAACCGTAGGACCATTAGGGTGACCGAGTGGGTTCCAAGGGAAGGAAAGCGCAGTAGAGGACGGCAGAAGACTAGGTGGTGCGACGAAATTAGGAAATTAGCGGGTGCTAGTTGGGATCGGTGGGCGCAGGACAGGGGTAATTGGAGATCGCAAGGAGAGGCCTTCGTCCTGCAGTGGCATAAAATAGGCTGATGAGGATGATGACGACCCTCTTTACCGTTTAAATTTGACGCTTCTTCAAGTGAATGTGTCCTCTGCCGGGAGGGTGCAAAACGATGGCCTCCTGTCGTGTGACTTCGCCACCCCTCTCTCTACTGCTTTAAGTGATTTAACGCACCACCAACATACCAAGTACCAAAATGTATATGTTGTTAGAAGGGACTGCCCTCTTTTTGTAGTCAGTTGAAACTTTTGGACCCCCGGTCGATATTCTGAAACCTAATTTTTAAAATAATTTTCTCGTTGAGTTAAACTTCTGCATTGCCGTGGACTTCCGAAAGAGAATGTCTAAAATTCTTGGACATGGGTAGAAAACAAATTGGCTCAATTTGTTAACTCCTCATTACCAAGTCGAATGAACGAAGTTTGGTTTAGTAGAAAAGCAGGCATTGCTCGGATGCCCAATTATTTCCTAAGAAAAGCAAGAAGAGTTATTTTTTAACTTACACGACGAAACTGTTTTATAATTCAGTGCAGCTACCGGTGTCAGTGGCCTTCAATGTTTATATGAATGCTACAAAGAAACAGCACCATGCACGTAACGTAAAAATAATTTTTTGAAAAGTATAAATTTAGAAAAACTCCTTCGAATGCAACGGCAGGAATAATGCGAAAACTTCCAACCGGCATCTTAAACACATCGGGGCCAGTAATTTCTATCTCGCTACAAGCTGCATCTCTCGCGTTCGTGCCGCCATCAGACAGACAGCCGATTCTGCCACAAACTACAGTGCCCACGACCGCAAGCCGTGATTCCGACGTTCCGAGGCCGCTGTTTCTTCAATTTGCGCCATATTACGCTTTTCAAGGAGAAGTTTCGGAAGCCCACGTTGCCCTGACTTGTGAAGATGCGCATGCTCAGACACGTAGAGAGCAGGGTTACTTTTGTTTGTATTGTGTTGTTCATTGCTCCCCGGCTTGACATGATATTCTATGCTTGACACACAGGCAAAATAATTAACCAAGACAGCACATAATCTCAAACGAAGCTTGATTGACTTTGAAAAGAAAATCTTTATTCCTATTTGAATGGCGTGCCAATCTTGCCGACAAGAAACATCGGCGTGCCGACGTCTCGGCGCACACCTCTACTCCCACCCACCCTAACTCGCGCATGCGCAAAAACGTCGGGCACTTCGGCAATGCCACGCCCCGCTGCACTTGCTGGCAATTTTAATGACGCCGCCCGGCCCTCAGTATGGACGTCAGACTCTGGAGTTTTGCAAGACGCGTAGCGCCACCTGCCGGTGCGAAGAGGTAGTAATTGAGTAGTGCGGAGCCCGACTCCCTTGCTAAGTTGCCTATGCAGCTAGCGACTGCGAAACAACGATTTAACTAGATTTTGGTCCACATTGCAAGTGTTTTGCGCATTTAACACCCAGACAGAGAGCTATGAATGTCTACGCTAGTCGGACGCGCCGCCGAACTGCCATAAAGCGCTTGCTGGGTCATTCGTTAGACTGATGGCGGAAGCGACGGCAACCGCCATAGCTCCGCGCGCTACGAAGGAACGCCGCATTCGACGCTACTGTTGTGTTGTAAATTGCCATGAACGTGAAGTACGGAATAACAACGTTCAGTTTTACTGATTTCCATCGCGATCGTATGAAGGGGAAAGGCGAGAGCGCTGGATGCGGGCCGTTCAACCTGTTGGGTAATCGGATTACTTGCATTCCCCACAACACAGCGGCTCGCATGAGGAAGTGCGACAATTTTGTTCTTCTGTAATTGTGTTGCGTAGCCCTTACGGAGGACCGTGGTAACCAAGCGAAAACTCGAGAATTTGCAGCCGCCACTTCGTTGGCAACAGAAAAAACAACGTTGCGAACCATCCTGCTTATGTGCCATCGATATATCCACCTTTTAACAGACTTCCGCCTCCGCTTGACTCAACAAGTGGAACGGAGAGATTTGGCAGGTCAGCTTAACCAAACATTTTGGTTCGTTTATGAATTGAAAATCCTGTTCTAGAGCTCATTTCTACTTTCGGTATTTTGTATGTCCTGCGCCGATACAACAAGCACGCTTCGAAGCGTGCTTCGAAGTGTGTGCTGAGCCTGCTCGACTGCGTTTTGCAAATGTCAGCAATGAAGTTTCTGTGGAGCACTGGACGAGTAATTGCAAAGTAACGCACGTGTGCAAAGAAAAAAATGTCGCGTTTATTTACATTCATTTGTGCGCGCTTGTTGCTCGAAGCGTCTACGAAAAGTTCAAATTAAGGTACAAGCGATGCTGTAGCTCCTGCGAGAAAGAAAGATGCAGTGCGTAGGCACTGTAGAAAGCTTATTTCATTATGATCGCACGCTGTTTGCTGCCTTGAAAAAGGCTATGAAAGGATTTACTCTCTATAAATAATTGCGACAAAACATTACGATAAAACACATAAAAATATAGGAGATACTTAAGTCTTGTTTTCAGGACATATTCAATATCAACCAATTTGAAATGCTTAGATTTTTATGCTGATATGCCTACAGACAAACCTGATGCTCTCTGTACTTGCGAGTTGCAGCACGCCGAAATAACACTTGAGACTTTATTTTATATTGTACACGTACTTCGCCCTGCTGAACTTCCTTTTCGAAGCGTGGATGGGCGGAAGACGCTTTCCAGGTCCTTGATTTTTAGGAAACCGTGCCCCAACACAACCGAAAGAGGAGGGTCCGTTGTGGCCTATGCACCTTCGCTTGCGGACAGCTCTCCTTGCACTACTCAGTTCGCGCCAAGGCTCCGGTGGGGGCGCTGGTGACGGTTTTTTCCGCAGCGCCGCCTGGGCAGAGTCTGAGGTCTATTATAGTTGAAAGCCGTCTGCGACGGGGACAGATTCCGCCGCACGCTGTTAGACGCAGCAAGAAGGTCGCTCGCTGCTGTTGCCGCGCTTCCTCACTCCAGCGTTCTGACAGCGAGTTTCCGCGGTCATTGAGTAAGATGTGTTCATGTTTGCTTGTGCACACGTAACATCGTCCTTGGTAATTTAGTTATTAACGCGACAGCGTTAAGGAGCTCGTGTCGCAGAAAAGCCGGTGTCGTCGGCGTCGGCGGCGTTGGCCGTGAGCAATAAATCCCAGCAGGCACTTCACGAATAAAAAACACCTTGCAACATGGGCTGGGTGGGAATCGAACCAGGGTCTCCGGAGTGTGAGACGGAGACGTTACCACTGAGCCACGAGTTTTTTTTTTTTTCTTTATTCACAAAATGACATACATACATAAAAACCCGTTGGGCTACTTGGACCAACGTGACAAGCTAAAATTTCTTGAAATTCACTAATTCATCAAGAATACCCAACCAGTCAGGCGGATCTGCCTGTACACGATATATCTCGCGTATGAAGATAATGCTTTCAACAAAGTTTTCTCGTGCTGAGCGCGCATTCACATCGGCGTGCGTTACCGCCATCCGTGTCTTCCAAAGACTATGGAGGCCCAGGAGCATTATCATGTCGTACGGAAAGCCCTGATGGCTGTCTACCGGCAGGAAACGTATACCCTGTGCTGTTATCGGCAGTTCCTTTTTAAGAGTTCTTTGCAAGACGTCCCAATAAAAAATTGCATCCCAGCACTCAATGAAAGCGTGCTCAATGGTCTCCGGCTTGTTACATAGCGCACAGTTTGTCGTCCATGGTACAAATATTCCTTTGTCGGCTATCCATGTTTTGACCGGAAGGGTAGATGTATGCAATTTAAAGAAGAACGACTTTACGCTTGCTCTCACTGGCATCCTTTTAACTCTTTTTAAAACATCTTGTCCTGGGCCTCCATAGTATTTCATTCGGTACAATGGCACTGGCATCATAACTTCAACTAAATCCTTGTAAAGTTTCTTTCTTGTTACTGTGCTCAGGTACTGAAGGGAAAACCGAGCTTTTAATATTCGAAGGGAGTCGACTACCTCTCGCAAGTAGCCTTTAAGCCGATAGTGTACAGGCTGTGCACTAGACACAATAAATTCAGGCAAAACGCTTTTCAAACGGATCTGGATCATCGTACGCAAGAATGAATCACTTTGATCTCGTAAGAAGACAAAACAAGAAGCAATCTGTCGTAAGAACAAATGCGACAATCCAAGACCACCATCTCGAACAGGACGAAACAAGTTGGTACGGCTGACCCTTTCCCAAGTGGAACCCCAGATAAAAACAGCAAATACTCTGTGTATTTTCTGTACATTCACACGGGTCATCGACAAAAATTGGAGGACATACCACACTTTGGCAATTAAAAACAAATTACAAACCGTTGTCCTTGCAAACATTGACAAATCACGACCCTGCAATCCTCCGGTTTTCTCTTTTACGCGCGACGTCTCTTCCTCCCAGTACTGCGCGGCACTCTCGTAGTGCTCAAGCGGTACCCCCAAATATTTCGTAGGAGACACGGACCATTGTAAATTGGCAAAGACAGACGGTGTGTTGTCCCAACTTCCGTGCCAAAATCCGATGCTCTTGTCCCAATTGATCTCGCATCCGGTTTGCCTGCAATATCTTTTAGCATCGCTTATCGTCTCTAGTACACTTTCGCGATCTGTACAAAAGATTGCGACGTCATCAGCATATGCAAGCACTTTAACATGGGACGATTCAAGCTTATAACCATTGATTTTTTCGTTACTTATTAGAGATAAACAGAAAGGTTCTAAATAAATTGCAAAGAGCAGCGGTGACAATGGACAACCTTGCCTCACTGATGATCTGAGTTTAATGTTCTCAGTTAGTGTCTTATTCAGCACGATATTTACTATGCAGTCATTGTATATCATTTTTAGACCATCGAGTATAACTGTGCCTATGTTAACGTGTTTAAGGATACAAAAAAGAGCTTCATGCGACACACGATCAAATGCCTTTGCTAAGTCCAGCTGCAACATAGCGACCCGTCCGCCAAAAATGTCACAGCACTCAAGAATACTACGGGCTACATGCACATTTGTAGAGATAGAGCGACCTTTTATGCCACATGTCTGGTGTGGTCCGACTAGAAATGTGATGACGCTCTGCAGTCGTTTTGCCAGCACTTTCGTATAAACTTTGTAGTCGGTGTTCGTGAGCGTTATCGGGTGGTACGCGCCCACAGTTAGCAGCGTAGCATGGTCGTCGGTTTTAGGAATCAGCACCACGTGAGCAGCACGGAAAGAGAGCGGCATTTCTCCCGTTTCGTACGCCTCCGTGATGACTGCGTGTAAAATGGGCGCCAGTTCATCGGCATAAGCTTTGTAGAATGCGGCACCGAGGCCGTCTGGCCCAGGTGTCTTCCCCAGCGGTAGTTCAGTTATTGCCTGTTTTATTTCGTCTACGCTAATGGGTTTCTCCAAAAGGGCTCGAGTATCACCATCTAACCGTGGCATTAAATCAAGGGTATCCTGTGTCAACGTAATGCTCCCACTTCTTTTTACACCTATTAAGTTCTCATAGTGCTCGACAAATGCACGTTTAATTTCTTCAATGTCGCTGGTAATAGTGTTCTGATACGTAATTTCTCTGATTTCATTTTGTGTTGCGTATCTCCTTTCGTCACACAATGCGCGCTTATTAGGAGTTGCCCCCAACCAGATCTTCTCAGCTCGCGCTCTTATTACTGCTGATCGATACTTTTCGACGTCCATAGCCTCGAGCTCACCCTTAACTTCACAGATGTCTTTACCGTATATCCCGGGATTGGAGGTTTCCATGCTGATCATACAATCAAGCTGGCATTGCAATTCCTTGGTTTTTTTCCCTTTCTTTATGACGGAGCAGTGTTCCCCTTTCGATAGCTATCAATTTGACTTCGTTCTTGAATTGGTCCCATTCAGCCGCACGCGACTTTGCTGCAATGCCAGCCATGCTTTCTATTTTTTTCTTTACTTTTTCGTTAAATATCTCGTCACCCAGTAATTTAACATTAAACTTCCATAACTGCCAATTGAATTGCGTTTTCTTTTTCTTGCCCCCAACCGTCACCATTACAAGACTGTGATCACTAAAAGAGACATGCTTTACTTCATACTTAGTGCACATGCTCACAAAGTCAACCGTGGCGTACACTCTATCGAGCCGCGCACTGCTGCCACGCTGGAAGTGTGTGAAAACGGGTCGATTTCCATTTGAAAGCAGCCAGCCCAGGTCCTCCAAATCATTCTATTGGATTAGTGCATCTAGTACCTTTGCACTTTTGTCGCGGCAAAGTACAACTTTAGCTCTGTCCTCTGCCATCAGCACACAATTGAAATCACCAAGCATAACAATACGTTTCGAACACTGCAGGTAACACTCGATTCTTTCGAAGAAGGCTACGCGCTCAGTCGCGCTATTCGGTGCATAAACACAGATCACTCGCCAGGGGTGACCAGAAAATAAAAAGTCTATAATAAGCAAGCGTCCTGCTTCCGAGATAACAATGCTCACATCAGAGATGCCTATGTTATTACGAATGAATATCGCGCAACCACCAGATGTGCCCACAGCATGACAAATACAAACATTGTAGCGCGTTCGAAAGGTTTCCACCATGCGGGCCGTCTGATCCTCACTCTCGATTTTAGTTTCTTGCACTGCGACTAGATCTAAGTCATTTTCCAAAAACAGGCGGCTCACTTGGTACTGCCTTCTCCGGGCCGCTAAGCCCCTGACATTCAGTGTGGCTACTCGCATTGGCTTTTCAGTTTCACCGTGCATATTATGTGAGGAGCAAACGGGTCGCACAGCGCTCACCTCTGTACATGACCGCACAGCATTCGTATCATTGCAGACGGCCATTCCTTGCAGTGTCATGTCTGGCACATCTGAACCCTCTTCGACGGACGGTTGCCGGCGCGACAATCCATTGCCGTCCGTGCACTTGAAAATCTTGCGCGACATGTTGTACAGGCACCCGTGAAGTGCAGGCCCCAGCGCCTACTTCGGCGCCGCGTCCGCCTTGCGTTTATCTGGGGGAACGCTGGGCTTCGGCCCGGATGGTGAGCGTCGTACCGGTGCCGCTTTCGCAGGCGGCTCCTCGGCGTTCAGGCCACCACCCGGGTCGTCGCCTTTCACCGTCTCGACGTGCGCCCGCTTATTCGACGATGAAGTCACGTCGGTCTCCATTGCGCTCGGCGCGTTGGGATCCGTCGATGTTGCTGAGTCTTCCTTGGCTTTTTTCGACCGGTGCAGAGCGTCCTTTGACAGGTCAGGCTGCCTTTCTTGCAGTGGCTGCTGTTTGCTAGGCACCGAAGTAACGGCTCGCTGCAAGGGGGCGGGGACCATTGCCGGGAGCGTTGGTTGTGGTTCCAACTTCGCGTTTTCTACTGCCGCCGTTTCCTCAGCTTCTGCCTCGTCCATGACGAGCTCAGAAGAGTCAGTACTCCTTATGGGCCCTGTGACGTTCGCGTATGTAGGTGCACACTGACTTTCGTCATGACCGAAACGTTTGCAGCGCGAGCATCGTGGCACCCGGCACTCTCTGCGAACGTGACCTTTTCCCTGGCAGCGCAAACAAAGCGGCGGCCTTCCAGGCACCACTAATAAAGCAGGCTCTCCGGCAACACGCAGCTGGTGTGGGATATCATCACTTTTAACGCCAGGCTTCAACTTGAGATTCACCAGACGCGTAGTGGAGCCCTTGTCTGTCACGCCCTGTGCGCGCCAGCGCTCTCGTGAGACTTCCGTAACTTCGCCGTACGGCGCTAAGGCCTCGCGTACATCTTCATCGCTGACGTTATGGAGGACCCAGTGCATTTTAAGACGTAGGTCTTGGTTGTTGGGATCAACCACCAGGCATCGCCGGCCCTTGACAATAATTGTTGCAGCTGTTAGCAGTTTGTTGACGGCTTCCGAGCTCTTCATTGTTACGGCCCACACGTGGTTCATTTGGAAAGCTCCCAAGGCGACGACCTCGGGGAGCACTTTCAAGCTGGCCAGGGCGTCACGGTAGTTCTCAACTCTGTACGGCCGAGCACGGATATCGCCATGCAAAAACACAGTATTAAAAACAATCGGACCTTTCGGCAGTTGGGGCAGCATCACTTGGTAATCTTGGCTGTCTTCATCAACATTCCTGTTTCCGCGGCCAAGATGGGCCGCTGATACCGCTCCTTCGGAGCACATGATAGCACGTCCTGCCACTTCGGTAGCCAAGACGCGTCTTCACTGAGCCACGAGTTCGATGCTTCAAAGCGGTACAAAAGCGCCTCTAGTGAACGCGGTGTTGCCTTAGAAACTAGCTGTTTCTAAGGCTCAGGCGTGCGTCGCTTGCTCAGGCGCACATTTCGTTGTCGCGCCGAACGCTGCGTTGCTCGACGCTCACCGCGTCCGATGCGGGGCACGTAGTCGCTGCATTGTAGCCCATTGTCTTACACCCCTTGGCGGGTCGACGGGAACGCTGTCGCGTTCCACTCTTGAAGGCGAAGCTTAAGCGTCCTCCAATTTTTATGCCTATGTTTACAAGTTTTTACGGCTGACAAAACTACTATCCTTACTTCGTATAGCTAGCTGTCCAGTAATTTGCTATCGCAATCGATGTTTCGCCTTTCGGGCGAAACTGCAACTTCTTACAGCGAAGCTGTTTATGGCTAGCGTTCCGTAAAATGTTCATGTATGCAAGCAAAAACTATCATCATCAGCAATGGCCCGTGCCGCTGCTCGCGCGTTTGTCGCCTACTTCCACAGCTGGCTCCGATGGCGGTCGTCATGCCAGCGTTGCGAAGGCGCCTCTGCGAAGGCGCTGACGACACTGGCCCACTGCCAGTTGGTGTGGTGATTTCAGTCTTAAATTCTTTGCCTCTATATATCGCAAAATGAAAACGTTTATAACGAATTTATAACCAATGAACGCGAATGTCTCATAATAGATGTGTGCGTACCTTTCGCCACGATCACCACTGATCAAGACAAAAATGTGTTCGTGCCGTTGTTCAAATTGCGGTGTCACTTCTTTGCCGTGTGCAACAGGGGCATAACCAGATTGGCGGGGGGAGGGGGGGGGGGGGGGGGCTTGCGGGGCTTCAGCCCTTTCCCTCGAAAGTTTTGGTGCTGGCATGCACCGCCGACCAAAACAACCCCAGCGCCGGAAGTCATTCTGGATTTTGTCTAGAATGCCTTTTTCACTCTCTAATAGATTTCGGCGCGAAGATTGTGAACTCGGGCTAGATTTCGTGGCAACGCGCGTGCACCTGGAATCACATAACGCAAAGAGCCCCATGCGAGCAAAAAGTTTCAAGGGTGTTTTGATGGCGAGCGGGCTAGTCGCGGCATCTCGCAGAGGCCGCGGAATCTACGGAGCGCGTGGATTTCAATTCCGAAACTTTATGGGTATAAAGATGACAGAAAGTTTTGATGCGAAAGGTGCACTAACATTTCCAAAGTCATGCTTTACATTTGCAATTCCGGATCTTTGTGGGTTTAATGTTCTTATAAACATTTGACGCCAAAGGCGCATTGACTTTTCTAAAGTCGTACATCGGACAATACAACGAGACAAGCCAAATCAACACACTATCAGACAAGTTGGCACCACGAAGCGAGGTCCGGTGAGACAAAGCTTTGTGGTGGTTCATTCGCCGTCGTGTCACAGAAAAGAATGTCAACATTTATTTCACCTGCTCCAGAGCATCTATGTCAAGACACTAAAGCCAGCAAAGGTAACTAATTTTTTCCTACTTTCGCGAGGACACATTGAGCCTCTTCAATTTTTTTTTCTCTCTACCCGCGGGCTGCCAGGATGCGTTTCGCTCGTGTTGCCCCGAGCATCACGCGGTTCGCGTCCGTTTCTCGCTGGCCCGCGGACTGGCACAGTTTTGGACGCTTTCGGGCTAGCAGACGAGAAAAACAAACAGTGGTCCCTCGCCGCCATCATTGTGGGAACTCGACGGATTGCAACGCGTTCACTTGAGGGCATCACCTTCACTTTGGTGTTATCGCAACCTCTCCAGAAAGTGTTTTGTCTCGCCGGTGTAGGATACCGAGAAGTATGCGTAAGGTTCTCTGAGGACCGAGAGTCTCCCGTTTTCTTCGATATTCCTTCGATAGCCACATTAGGTACCCAAAGTAGGCATTTGATTGTGGCCAACATGCTTTCCTTTGTGTTTTTTTTTTATTTCGGCGCCCCCGCCCCACAAAACAAAACAAAATCATGAGCCATTCCATTCTGTGAAGATGGTTGACCAGCGAAGGTGTTTTGCACATGACACGGAGGTGACACATAATCTGGACTAAGGTACGAACTCATTTATATTTTTGAAGGGTAGTCAGTGACGAAAGGTACGCACACTCATTAATTGTCTTGATCGGTGGTCATTATTTTACTCGGAACTGCAATCACATAATTTGACAATGTCAAACCATGCACGCACGCCGCTGGGCGGTCGGTTGGGCCGGATCGCTGTGGCATCGTAAGGAATGTGTCTGCAACACGGAACGCGTAAACTGTTTCCTTTTCAGTACCGACGCATCCACATTGAAATCGCAGCGAATTCACGCAAAGTGAGTAGCCATGAACCTTACGGGACTATGAGCCATTGCATTTTTTGCTTGCCTACGGGAGCATGAATGCTTACGGGGGTATGAGCCATTGATGATTATAGTTTTTGTTCACGGAGAGCCCGGAACCCTAGCCATAGACATCATCATCATACTATTTCACGTCCACTGCAAGGACGAAGGCTTCTCCTAGCGTGTACTGGTCGCGTGGGCCGAACGGCGCTCTCTCGCTGAGGCGCCGCGGGTGGCCTGCTCCTTCCCCGCTTTTTCATTCAAGTCGCCCGTGAGGGAGAAAACTTTTATAGTCCGTAATGGCTGACACCGAAGCTCCGGTACCGCTCGTAAGCGTCCAGGGAGCCCGATGTCACCCAACGGGGCAGGTGTTAGTACACGAAGCGGTTTGCCGCTTCGGCTGCCAGACGGACAATGTTGGCCTGTGCCGCCGGGTCTTCGCTGTGAAGCGCGGTCTCCCATCCTTCTTCGTCCTTGAATAAATTATATCCCGGGGAGTAGTTGCACTCCCATAGGGTACGTCTTAGAGTTCCTATTTTATTGCAGAATCTGCAGAATTCGTCCTCCGGATTTCCCGTTTGCGTTAGGTATCTCCATCTGGGAGACATGTGGTTCTTGGCTTGCAGGCGGCGCCAGGTGACTGGCTCTGCGGACGTGAGGGACCTATCCGGGAGGGGATGTTTCCGACGTTCTAATCTGTAGTGCTCTGTGACCTCGTAGTAGGTCGCGAGAGTCTCGACCTTAAAGTTAGGTTGAGCCTGCCGTCTCCCCCGGATGATGAGCGCTCGGGCGAGGACGTTGGCGGCTTCGTTTCCTGGTGTGTTGGAGTGAGCGGCGGCCCAGGTTAAGGTGATCCCCCTGTCTATGTTACCTTTCGATATTATGCTGTACGCGTAGTCTGATATTTTGCCTTTGCAGAAATTTCTTACTGCCGATTTGCTGTCGCCAATGATCACCCTCGCGTCCGTACTAACGCACGCTAGGGCGACGGCCGCTTCCTCCGCTGCCGTGGCGTCTACTCCGCTTGTATGTATCGCGCCCTGTTCTGCTCCGGACCCGTCGCCTACCACTGAGACGGAGCTGCCGTCTCCGCCAAGGGCGGCGTCTGTGAAGGCAACCGCCTCGGGTGGCATTCTGCTTAGCTTTGTTGCCAAGTGTTTGGCTCTGCGCTGGCGTCTTTCCTGATTGTGTTGTGGGTGCATGTTCTTAGGTATCGGTGCGACCGTGAGGGCTTTCCTAATTTTCGACTGTAGGGTCCATGTATAGCACCCTTTGGAATGAAGGAAGGCAACCCTGGGGTTCAAGGGGCTTCCAAGATGGCTGCAGTTTCGTTGAAATAAATGTGTGTGGGTTCCCAGCAGAATTGGCCATAATCAGTCTCAATGCTCGAACTACCATACGTTAGAATGGCGATGAGGATGCGTCTGAACTTCGTGAAGGCTGCCAAGCAACGATTTTAAGCAGAACGAAGATACCAACACACACTGTCGAAACTTCTACTTTGCAGTATGGCGCACAACATGCTTCCATCGTTCCCTTTCTTCGACGCGCGTGCCACTGACGCCAACAACGTCGGCACCGAGTGGTTGAAGTGGATGAAACGCTTCGAAAACTTCATCGTAGCCTGCGGTATCACAGCCTATGCCCGGAAGACGGCCATACTACTACACTACGTGGGGGAAGAAGTGTATGACATATACTGTGCACTACCCGATCCTCCCGCAGCCGCAGCTGCGTCTACCGTTTCAAGCACCGGTGGCTCCAGTAACGCAACCCCTCTCTACACCGCAGCACGTAGGAAGCTCGATGACTATTTCGCACCCCGAGTAAATACTACCTTCGAGGTTTACCGCTTCCGTCAAGCCAAGCAAATGGAAAATGAGTCGATCGACGCATTTTACGCCAGGCTACGACAGCTTGTTAGGCACTGTGCTTTCACCGATGACGACACCGAAATCAAGAATCAAATATTGCTGTCTACAACGTCGACACGTCTACGCCGGTATGCCATGCAGCATGACCTCGACTTGCAAGGAATTCTCAAACAAGGCAGGTTATTTGAAGAGGTCGAGCACGACATCTCTGTGATCGAGCAAGAAAGCCGGCAGTGTAAGGAAAACTCGGCGTCAGCGTCTACACTTGCAGTAAACTCCGAGCGCACCTCGCGACCTCATCAGCCGAAGCACCATGGGAAAGAGCCGTCACGCACTCGTGAGCCTCCGCGCCATCAACGGGCAAACGCGACATGCTACAACTGCGGAAAACCATGGCCTCACAGTAAGGGACGCTCTAGTTGCCCCGCTCTCGGCAAACGGTCTACTGCGTGTCACAAAACTGGACACTTTGCTAGCGTGTGTCCTTCATCACACAAAGCCGTACACGCAGTCGTGCGGGACAGCAGCCCTGACAGTGATGAACACGTTTTCATGACCTCCTCTCACTGTCACGCAGTCACGGGATCTCCACAGGTGGACGTCAAACTTGATGGCGAGGACGTCCGTTTTACAATTGATACTGGCGCTACCGTGTCTGTCGTCGGTTCGAACAGCTTAAAAAACCGTTTAAGCAAGGAAACGCTGTCCAAGACATCTAAGAAAGTATTTGCTTATGGGGCAAATTCTCCTTTACCGCTACTCGGAAAGATTGATGTTGTCATGACCTACAAGGAGAGCAGCAGCCATGAAACTCTCTACGTTGTGTCTGGAGACTGTGCACCACTGCTCAGTTTCTCTGCAGCTTCCCGTCTAGGACTAGTCCAGATCACGTATAGTGTGGGAGAGGTTACCAACAGACTGGATCCGAGGATGGCCTACCCAGACCTCTTCAAGGGAGTGGGCTGTCTAAAGGACTTCCAGGTGCACCTCCATGTTGACCCCAGTGTTCAACCAGTAGCGCAACCTCACAGACGCATTCCCTTCTCTATGCGAAAGCCACTGGAAAGAGAGCTCGAAAGGCTACAGTCCCTTGGCATAATCGAAAAGACTGAAGGACCAACCGCCTGGGTATCACCAATTGTGGCAGTACCGAAGCCACATGACCCCGAGCACATTCGAATGTGTGTTGACATGCGCTGTGCCAACCAAGCTATCCAGCGTGAGAGACATGTCGCACCCACAGTGGACGACATCTTTGTTGCTTTGAACGGCTCCATCTTATTCTCTAAACTCGATCTGAAAGATGGGTACCACCAACTAGAACTTGACGCATCATCCCGTGTGATCACCACTTTCTCCACACATGATGAGCTCTTCCGATACAAGAGACTCAACTTCGGAATCAACTCAGCAGCCGAAGTGTTTCAGGACACCATCCGTCAGGTTCTAACTAACATCCCCAACGAGCTCAACGTAAGCGATGACATATTGGTGTATGGAAAGACTGAGAAAGAGCATGATAAGGCTTTGAAGGCCACACTGGAATGCCTACTTGCAAGTGGTCTCACACTGAACGTCAAGAAATGCAAGTTCTACCAACGGGAACTTACATTTTTCGGGCATGTGTTCTCCACCAATGGTGTGCAACCGGACCCCACTAAGGCGTCTACGATCTTGGGTGCATCACCACCTTCCAGCGCCACTGAAGTGAAGAGTCTCCTCGGGTTCGTTAACTACTGTGATCGGTTCATACCCAACTTGGCCCACCTCATCTAACCACTCAGGAAACTCACGGCCAAAGGAGAGGACTGGTGTTGGACAGACATACAGCAAGACGCCCTGGACGAACTGAAGAGAAAGCTTTCCGAGGCCACAGCTCTCGCCTACTTCGATCCAAGAAAGAACATCACACTCATTGTAGATGCTGCTCCTCATGGCCTTGGTGCCATTCTCACGCAGACATCCGGAAGCGAAACCAGAGTGGTAGCATATGGGAGTCGTGATGTTTCTCCTGTGCAGGCACGCTACTCTCAAATTGAACGGGAAATGCTGGCCGTGGTGTGGGGAATTGAGCATTTTCACATCTACCTGTATGGGACAGCATTCTGCCTACTGACAGACCACAAGCCATTGGTCAGCATTCTCAGCAACCCTCGCTCCCTGCCTTCAGCACGGCTGGAGCGTTTGGCACTTCGAATTCAACAATACACCTTTGAAAGGCAACACACTAGTGGTCCAAGTAACCCATGCGACTACTTGTCCCGACACCCAGTAAACTCCACGTCACCATTTCGGTGCATGGAGTCTGTCGCCGAACAGTATGTGAACGTCATTGTGTCTCATAGCCTGCCTCGTGCCATGACCAGAGAGGAGGTAACCGAAGCAACGCTCGCTGACCCGGTGATGAACTCGCTCAAGAAAGCCCTAAAGCAACCCCAGCAAGGCAAAGATTGGAAGACCACAACTCTGATGCCCTTCTCTCGCGTTGCGACAGAACTGTCAGTTTCCAAAGAAGGCCTTGTATTAAGAGGCACGCGGATAGTACTGCCAGCACAACTTCACACTAAGGCGGTACATCTTGCTGATCGAGGACACCAAGGCATTGTCAAGACAAAACAGCTGTTGCGTGAGAAAGTGTGGTTTCCAGGGATAGACTCTTTAGTGGACCAGACAGTTAAGAGTTGCCTCGCATGCCAAGCGAACACACCAGTACACCATCGAGATCCCTTGCCAATCCAGGAGCTGCCTTGAGGCCCGTGGACTGAACTGTCGTTAGATTTTGCTGGCCCTTTCCCTGATGGCAAGTATGCCATGGCAGTGGTGGATGACTTCTCCAAGTACCCAGTTGTTAGCATCCTACACACTCTTGCAGCACCTACAGTCATCAAGCAACTGCGCACTGTTTTCGCTCAGTTCGGCTGTCCAGAAGTTGTAAAGTCAGACAATGGCTCACCATTTCAGAGTGAGAGTTTTCCAGAGTTCGCCAGCGAGCTCGGGTTCAAGCATCACCGCATCACTCCACGGTGGCCAGAGGCTAATGGGGAAGCCGAAAGGTTCATGCGCACCCTCAAGAAGTCTATACTCGCAAGTCGTGTCAGCCACTTGGATTGGACTAATGAGCTTCAGTCGTTCCTGCTGGCTTATAGGTCCACACCCCATAGTTCCAGAGGAAAATCTCCGTTTGAACTTCTGTTTGGGAGGCCCATGAAGAATCTTCTACCGACACTTGTCGCTGGTACTCACAACTCGGCTCACCATGAGGCCAGACAGAATGACACTAAAAGAAAAGCATACAACAAGTGGTACGTCGACACTCGGAGGCATACGAGTAACAACCAGCTGTGTGTGGGACAACAAGTCCTCTGCAAACAGGACAGGTCAAACAAGTTTTCGCCTTACTATGACCCACACCCATACACAATCACCAAAGTCAATGGCTCCAGAATCACAGCGTCCAGAGATGGAGTGTCGATTTGTCGCAACTCAAGTTTCTTCAAAGATGCAAGCACAGTTAAAGTGGAACGACATCAGGACCCGACCGACATGTCATATCTGGATGATGAAGCTGTGCCGAGTAACAGTGACCTTCCAACCCCCAGCATAGCTACTCTTAGCCAAGCCATATCAGCAGCTCCCAAGACCGTCTCACAGCGGTACCCCCAACGATCCAGGCAACGACCTAGGCACCTGAAAGACTTCGTGTTTAAGCAAAAGTGATTTTTCCTTCCCTGAGGGGATGATGTAGTGTCCATGTATAGCACTCTTTGGAATGAAGGAAGGCAACCCTGGGGTTCAAGGGGGCTTCCAAGATGGCTGCAGTTTCGTTGAAATAAATGTGTGTGCGTTCCCAACAGAATCGGCCATAATCAGTCTCAATGCTCGAACTACCATACGTTACATCGACTCGATGTGGAACGTCTGGTATTTGGTTCCTCTGTTCGCTTGTAGTCCTACCCAGTTTAGAATCTGCTGTCCGGTCTCGGTTAGACTCAGGCGTTCGAGTTGTGCCGTTCTCGTCGCTTCCGCTAACTCCTGCCATGTGTTATGTACCCCCATTTCCTCTAGTGCTTCAGTTGAGGTCGAGACTGGTAGTCCCAGGGCACGTTTCGTGCATTTCGTTATTATGACGTCTAACTTGTTTCTTTCTACTTTTTTGATGTTAAGGAATGGGGTTGAGTAGCAGATCCGAATTAAGATGAAGGCCTGGACCAGCCTTAACTTGTTCTTCTCCTTTAGCCCTCTGCCTCTGGCCGACATTCTTCTAATTATGCTTACCACTCGGTTTGCGTGCGTGTCTAGCTTAGCTATAGTCGTGTGGTTGTTTTCTGTTTTGCTTATGAACATGCCCAGAATTCGGATCTCATCTACATGAGGAATTTCTTTCCCGTCTACGTCTATCGAGATGTTGGGAGGAGATGCGTTGTCTGTCCTCGTCCTGTGCCTGATGATTAGTAGTTCCGACTTCGTCGTGGAGCAGCTCAGCCACCGCAACTGACTGGGATAAATTCAGGGATATCAGATCAACAGCAAACTTAGGCGAAATCGGAGACATAACAGAGTGGACCTCAACCGTCGTCACACACGTGAAACAGGCCACCGAAACGGTAGAGGGAGATGAGCTCCCATTCAGATTGCACAACAAGCTTAGAAATATGTGGAACCGAAAAACAACCCTCGAGAATAAGCTAAAGCGCCAGAAATGGAACCGGAACCTAAGGAAGAAAATAGGCGAGCACAATAAAGAGAGAGCTACGCCTTCAAACTAGAAGAGAAAAGGTGGGACCAAAAATGCGACGAGCTAGAGAAGAATATGAGCCGTCCCAACACGTGGCAGATGCTGCGCTACCACATAGACCCCACCAACACCAAAACCCACGCCAACATAAAGCAAATCAAGGCGAGATACAAATTTGACGGAACTGATGAAGAGCTCATCGATCGACTTAAAGAAATTTATATAGGCCTCGCGATCCCGGCAGCGGATAAAGAATATCAGGGAGCGGAGAATCCGCTATTGGACGAACCGATTCTAGTAGCAGAAGTCAGAGCCACGCTCTTTGACTTCAAAAGGAACACAGCCCCTGGCCCAGACAAGATCACCTACGGTATGCTAAGGAACTTAGACGACGACTCTATAGTTCACCTTGCAGCTTATCTGAACAATGTGTTGGAATCAGGGGAAGTACCTAAAGACTGGAAACACGCCAACATCATTTTAATCCACAAGAAGGGCAAGATCCCGGTTATAGAAAATCTCAGGCCAATTTCACTGACCTCGTGTCTAGGCAAATTAATGGAGAAGGTAATTCAGACGCGACTAACTCGATTCGCGGAAGAAAGCAGCATCTGGCCTCACGAGATGGTAGGTTCCAGGCCGCACCTTAGCGCTCAAGATACCATGCTAAGACTCGATATTATAGACAAACGAAAGACCAAAGATACGAGAGCAATATTGGGCATAGACTTAAACAAAGCGCTTGATAATGTCAGCCACTCGGCCATCCTCGACGGCCTGTCAGATCTTGACGTAGGGAAGAGGGCCTTCGACTACGTGAAATCTTTTCCCAAGGACAGAACAGCGACCCTGCACTTGCGGAGCCTCAGCTCGGAAGCGATTAAAACAGGGGCACCCCGCAAGGAGCCATCCTATCCCCCTTCCTATTTAGTTTAGTTATGAACGACATCCCGGGCAAGTTAGGAAGGATCGAAGGACTAAAGACGAGCGTCTACGCAGACGACGTCAACGTTTGGCTCAATGAGGGCAGCCATGCGTCTATCGAAGAAAGGCGCCCATGACTACAGCATACTGAGTTTGCACTTATCGCATCGCTAATTCAACGTCTTCATAAAACTGTTCTATTTCTTCATCGTCGTGAGTGGAGGTTGGACCGTAGGTTTGTACTACCTTTGTTCTATACCTCTTACTCAGCTTTATTGCTTCTACTGCTACCCTTTCATTAATGCTGTAGAATTCGTAAATGTTGCCCGCTATGTCCTAATGGATTAGGAATCCTACTCTGAAGTGCTTCTTATCTGGTAGTCTTCTATTTCAAAGGACGTGGTCATTAGTCAGCACTGTATAAGTTTCACCAGTTCTTCTAACCTCACTAAGGCCAATGATGTCCCAAAGAATGCCTGATAGTTCCTCAAAGAGTCGTGCTAGGCTAGCTTCACTCGAGAGGGTTCGGGTGTTAAACGTTGCAAGGGTCAATTTCCGTTGGCGGCCTGCCCGGGTACAGAGATTCTTAGCACCATCTGCTGCGTTACTGGTTTGACCGCCCCGTTGGTCAGGTGCTCCGCAGCTGCTGGGGACTGAGTGCCATTTGGTAATTGAGTGAGTCATTTGGGGAGGGAGTGGCCGAATATTACACCAGGAAGGCCAATTCCTGTTCTGGTGAGGTCTTCTTGAAGCTTAGTGGGTGTTCCTAATTTGGTTGTACCTGGATTTGTATAGCCCCACTTGCTCTCGGCGTTATTGCCGGTGTCAGGCGCCACTCCATAAGCCTAGCGTGTAGTGTGCTGCGGCAGGTGAGGTAGAGTTTCCCACCGTCATGGGGAAGGAACGCCAGGAATGTGGCAACCGAGCATCCAAGCTAGCTCAGTCAGATAACCCTGCGGACTGTCAGGCCACCTTATGTCGGATAATTCCAGCCCAGATGATCCTACGTGCCTGAAAACATACTTGAATTACCCGCGGTATACGGGTTTTGCTGATCGCTGCAGGTTGCACAACATAGCATTTCTCAATGTTTCTAACATCGTGGTAAATTTCGGAGTCACCCATACGCATGCGGCCATGAACGCGATTAGATACACGACATATCTTCGGCGAATTTTTTAAAGTAATGTGAACAAAAAAAAATGACACGAAACACTTTCAGCGCTTACCGGGAATTCAGGAGTCGCGTAAGGACGAAGGTACACCAAACACGATTTTGTGAATCTGTGGTTGCGTAACCTTTTTGTTTGCCTTGTTTGACTAATTATATATGCAGTGACTTTTGCTTAGATAAGTAGAGTTATTGGATACTTATAGATATATCTAAATTTTTGTTGCGAGGTTTTGTATATACATGCAGCGAACTTTGTTTCCGGTGGCACTTTCTTGCCCTTTATCAAGCTGTATCTTCGCATCTGTATATTCCATTGTATCTTCGCATTTCTAATGTATATTTGGCAGAACATTGTATATTTGTACATTTGTAAACTTTGTATATTTTGCAGAACTCCTTCTTTTTGAGGTGTGCTCTATGTCGCGACTATAATTTCGGTGCAGTTTCAATACACGGTTGGTGACAGCTGCTCCTGCGCAATACATTGGAACGAAGGACAGCGTCATTGAGATTTCTCTGGCCATTGCATATGTGTAAAAATGTAAACAAAGTTCTTGAATGACAGTTTCATTAAAATATTTGTTCTCAACTTGTTCATTTTATGGCCTTTTTACGTTTTTCATATCAGCAACATGCACTAGCAGCTGCTTTGCTGGTTTCGAACTGATATAATTGCAAAGTCATGTGATATTTTATTTACTTACTTTATAGGGAAAAAAGCGTGGAAACATTGATATCAGCTGTTTCTGGCACAATTTTTAGGAAATCCGGATATATTTTCATGAAAATAGACATATTTTACTGTCTGGACAGTGGATAGCGTTCAAGAATTCGTTTACAGCATCTTTGGCAATGGTAATGCAGTTATTATTCATGTATTTGATCCCCGGCAAATTCTATAAGGAGGAGGCCAAGCAGCAACGTGAGCCCCTCCCCCGCCCCCAAACGAAATTTCTGGCTACGCCAGTGGTGCTACGCAGCTTCGTTGGGCATCCACCTTCACAAAGTTGAATGGCTCGTGATTTTCTTTTCTTGGTATACCGGAAACAAATGAACCTTTGTTAATTGTGCAGCACCTTGTTCGTGCTTCAGTTTCGATCCGTGACCAATTCCAGAGCAGTTTTTCTTTAGAATTCTCGCAGGACAAACAATAGGCGCGGCATGCCGCGTTTCACTCAGGGCTGATTTGAAACGCAGATAGTACACTTTTGAGCTTCACTTGCTGCTCAACACATGTCGGGAAAGCACTCTTCTGACTGGTTGCTCGCTAGCACGAGACCGGGCAGTGAGCGAACTAGAAGGTGGTCCCTCTATACATGGCGGCATTTATCACCAGACTCTTCGTGCCGTATTATCCCCCAGCGGCAAAGACGCGAAGCAGCAAGTCGCGCATGCGCGCCTTTCCGTCTGGCGGCGGCTGCGCCTTTCCTTTCCGCTCGCGTGTGTGTCTGTCTACCGCGCATAGCGGTCGGTAGAGTGTGTGCGGCGGCGGTGAATTTTGCGGCTCTGCGGTGCTTATTTGTGGTGCTCCCCCCTCCCTTCTTGTTTCCTTCGTTCCACCTTTGGGATAACGCCGATCGCCTTCTGGACGTGCCGTCAAGATGTCGGACGACCACAACAATCACGAAGACTCCAATGAGATCCAGGACATACCGGAGATCGAGCTCATCATCAAGGTAACACGCCCGCATCCGCCGTCCCGAGGCAGGCGGCAGCGAACTGTCCGTTAGGCCTAGCAACGGCCGCGGCGCGCTTGCTCCGTGTCCCGCCGTTAGGGGTGGGCATACGGCGGCTCACTTCGAACGTTTTTAGCGACAGCTTTCGCACACACCGGACACGGGGCGTGAGAGGTGCGCCCGCGGTTGGCTTTTCGGCTGCAGCCGGCTCTCTGCCGTGCGTCGCGGGTGTAATCGAAAGTGTGTCTCTCGCCAGGGCAGTGTATTTTGACTCGCCCACCTTTTCGTTGACGTCGCGCATTCTGGCCGTTACCCGCGGCGCCACGGGAATGTGGAGGTTGTTTCGCTTCGGATCACTAATAAATTCCCGTTGCCCGCGTGTCACTACTGATACCGCCTATTTTTTTTTCCCCTTTACATTTTCATTCCCTGTCTGCCCACCCGGAGCGCGGCGCATTTCCTGCGAACGTTCCGTTGTCCCGGCGAAACACCTGTTTTGCGAGCAGGACGGCCCCGTGTTGGCTGGCATGCGTGGTACAGAAAGGAAAATGCGTAGCTCTGCCTGGTTAGGACACGCGCGCGCCAGGTGACACGGTGCGCGTAGAAGATGTGGCCCGAAACCCGGCAGTTTAATCCGTGTCGAACGATTTTGCGTTTGTATGTCACGGCATACTTTCTATTTCAGTCAGCCGGAAAATGCCGGAACTTGGTACGCAGACTGGTTGGTTTCCCTCTCTGAGGAGGTTGTGCCGCGGCGGCAAATGTCCTTGAGCAATATCGCCGGTCTGTGTTTTTCTTTTGTCTTCCTTTATACCGCTCTTCGTTTTTCCGCTCGCTGCTGTGGCTGGACTGTCGGTGCGGCGCTTCTCTGGCCGTAAGCGCCTTCACAGAGGCGCGATAGGCAGTCGGCGGCCTTTGCGCAACTGTTTGCCTGAGAAGGCCAGTGAAGACGGCGTCTGGCGATCCGCTTTCTCGCGTGCCGGCCGTCCCGTTTAGCCGGCTTTCTCGTTTCGGCGAGCGGCGGCACTTTTCCTCGAGCATTTCGTCGATTTCCCCGTTTGCCTCGCTTCTCCCTCCGTGACCCGGCGCGTCAGCTCGGACGTCGCTCTCTCGGAGCTCGCATTTTACCCCCGCTTTCGGGCGAGACGTCACTCTGCTCTAGCGGGACACCCCTCTCTCCCTTTTCGTGTCGTCTGAGTGTGACTGGTGAGGTTTCATGCGCTTCGTGCAGGCACGGCACTGGCATGCACCGAGTCCACGGAGCCTGTCCTTGTGGTCGGTGATGCAGCAAAGCAGCTGGCCGACCGCGAGAAAACGCCGATTCGGTTTATTCTTCGGATGACAGGGTTTCCCGCCGCCACGTTCTCGAGCGTCGGCTGTGGTCTCTCCTGCAAATTTGATTAGACAACGCCCGCCCCACTTGAGACGAAGCGCGTTATCGCTGCCGCTGCGAAGGAAAAAAGGAATATGCCCCCCCCCCACGACCTTGCGTGTCTGTGGGCGTCCCACTTACCTTTGCGCCTTCGGCTGCCCCAGTCGCTCTGTGGGCCAAACTTTCGCTGGCGCGGCCGCGTTCCACCGAGACGCGCGGGTTTGCTTTCGGGCTATCCCTTGCAAACGCGGGCCCCCGCGTTTCACGTCTGTTGGGTGCACTTTCGCATCATGCGCTTCGCGAGCCGCCATTGGCACTGCGGTTGCCTACACGGACACCAGCCGCTTTCATTTGTCACTACGCCTAGCTTCTACATCAGTAGCACACCGGAGTAAAGTTACTCAATCATTTAAAAGTACCGACAGGCTTTGATCCAGCCGACAACGCCTGCGATAGGCTGATCGGTGACATGTGACCTTGCTCCGCCCCTTTGCCGCCATGAAAGTTCCTGCGCGCCGGGCGAAGTGCGCGCGTTTCGCCTGTTGTGCTATGCACATCGCTGCGATAACTTCGTTCCGGGAGGGCCGAAATGCCTTGTTGCTGTGCGGTTGGGTGCCGAAACCGGATGAAGGATGGCAAGAAGTTATTTTGCATCGCGCGCGGCAACCAGAACCTAACCAGACGAAAAGTATGGTTACACAGAATTGCACGGACAGACTTTGAACCATCGGTAACAGCACGACTATGCGAGGCAAGTAACATACAACGATATGAAGGTGGGATAGAAAGTATACACGTGCGTGTGTCGAGCGGTGATAGTATTTCACTCGCTTGCATGAATGTTGAGGGCCGAAGTTTGTGGAGAATATTTATTTTAGTTCGCTGTGAGCCCACTGAATAGATCGGTATGGCCTAAGATGCGAAGGATCGAAATGCCTTGTTGCTGTGTGGATGGGTGCCCAGATCAGACGGAGGACGACAAGAAGTTATTTTGCATCCCGCGCAGCAAACAAAACCTAACCAGAAGGTAATTCTGGTTGCATAGAAATGGATGCAACGACTGAACCGTCGGTAACTGCACGACTATGCGAGGAAAGTAATGTAGAGCGATACGAAGGTGCGAGAGAAAGTATACACCTGTGTGTGCAGAGCTGCAGTAGTATTTCATTCGCGCGCATGAATGTTGACGGCCGAAGTTTGTGGAGATTACAGATTTTAGTGCATTACGAGCCCGTTGACTTAGCAAGTGCAGTATGACCTAGCATGCAAGTAAATAGTGGGGCAGAAACGCATTAACTCGCTGACAAATATCCGCATTGCGTTACGTGCGATAAAAAATAAAATTCAGCAGCGAATTCTACTTTTACACTTTCCTGTGTTTGTGCGCGCGTTGTTAACTGCACCTTACAACATGTCCAAAAAGTAATTTCCAATATCCTAATCGTATTTTGTGCATTGCATATGTGAATAAATATATTGCTAAGTGCCTGCATTACTCTGTTTTTAAAAACGAATACCGCATAGCCACAGCTACTGGCCGTCAAATAATAAAGCGTAATACAGTATGTCAAAGTACTTTCATACAGCTGCGAGCTCGTTCCTTCCAAGTTTCCCTTACACTCGAAGATGTTTCAGTAATCGGCAATGCCATTTTACTGATGAAAAACTCACAACTGCAAATGACACGCGGATGACACGCGCAACTGCACAAGCGTTACACGGATTGCCAGCAAAACACAGTGCAGTAATAGCTGGGCCAATCCGCGTGTGTTTCGTATAAGGGCCCTCTAATTCTTACGAGGCTTTAGCGGTGCACGAAGGGGAAAAGGGATAAGCACAACAATGCGCGTCATGATTCGAGTTTACGCGGTGACGTCGCACGGTTCACAAGAACAGTAAACCGCATTCACACACGCGCACACACTACGCTTGATATTCGTGTGCCGCGAGATCAGATCGCGCTGACAGCCCGAACACGATCGAGGAGACACGCTGACACGATCCATGCTGCCTCTTCATCCTGTCACGACAGTTGCACTGGCTCGTAGCATTGAACCACAAGACACAGCAGTCGTCGTGTAATCGCTACACGACAGACACACTCAGCGGCAAGAAGACTGTTGGCGCACTCGTTTCCACACACACGCAGGATGTTGTTTAGTTGCTGTGAGGGTTGCACGCTTTGAGAATCGCACGTTTCAGCGACGTTATGTCGAAAGTTTTTCGGTCCAAGCGACTGTCAGCCTTCATTTTTACACGACTTCTTCGTTCAGTGCAACCGCTATGTGTACGCAGCACACTTACATGCAAAAGATTTCACAGAGCATACGGGATTAAGCGCAAACGAACGAAATGTAAACATGCGGAATCGAGGCAATCAAGCCCTCATTACGCTCTCTTGAGCTATTTTCTTGGAGCGCTCATTTGAAATTAAAGGACTAAATTTAGCAGTTCGGGTCCTTTTGTTTTTCGCCACAGTCAGGCACCAGCAGGTTTTATTTCCGCGCGTATGCAGATATTTTTTACCTCACGAATGCCGCGGTTTAGTGTGGGCGCCGTCTGCTACAGGAACTTCCTAGGTGGCACGCGTGGCAGATGTCGCTACTTTGAAAATTATAGAGGGACCTTACACCGGAGGGCCGCGAAGCATGCCGTGTTAAGTAACGTCAACATGCGTGTGCTCGTGATATATGAACGCGAGTGGGTGTTCGTAGCCTGGTAGCGCGTCATTCCTCGCCAAACTACAATGCCCGTCTGGCCGCATCTCCGTGCCGTGACACGCATGTGGGATTGAGCTGCTTGTTGGAATGCGGCATTTCCTTGTGGCATGTGCATACAGCCAATGGCATTGTTTGCGGGTGTTCAAGTGCAGGGCGAGTGCACACATGGGAATGCAAGTAGCTGTACTGTTCGCAAGCCCACCATCGCGAGTTCTGTGCAGCTGCAGCTCCATTTGGTGTCGTGGACAAATTAACCTTGAAGTGACAATTTGAGAGCACGAAATAGGCAAGGATTTTATGAATTCGTATTGGATAAAAGCAATTTTGCCCCATAGTGAATAGTTTTCAGAATTTAATGTTCTTCAGAATTTGCTGGCAAGTCGAATTTGTCAGTGCCTCATAATCGGAAAGTGGTTTTGGCACGTAAAACCCCATAATTTATTACATGATATATATGCCCTGCTGCTATTGGGGGCTGCAACTCGTCATCGGAGAGAATGAAATGTGGCATCCAGGGCCACACAAATGCGATTCGATGAGCTTTTGCTGCAAGTTGAAAGTCTACAATGACCAATAGGGAAGACTTGAGAAAAAAAGGTGATTTATTTCATCAAAACTAGCTGTTTTACATGCTCTTCAAAAGACAGCAAGGGTGTAGATTTATCTATTAGATCTATAATCGCACAATAGTTATTGGGAGATTTGAAGTTTCCCATTTAGGGAGCTAAAAATTAAATTATAGGGTTTTACATGCCAAAAGAACTTTCTGATTATGAGGCATGGTGTAGTGGAAGACTCTAGAAATTCCGACCACCTGGGGTTCGTTAACTTGCACCTAAATGTAAGTACACGGTTGTTTTCGCCTCCATCGAAATGTCGCCGTCATGGCCGGGATTTGATCCCGCGACCTCATGCTCAGCAGCCCAACATCATAGCCAGAGAAGTTTGCCATTTAGGGAGCTGCTTGCGATAGTTCAAATATATGGCTTTAAGAAATTCAGGTGTCTAAAATTAGTTTCTTCATTTCCAGGCATGAAAAGTGAATCCTTTTGCAGCCAAAAAAAAAATCAAATGTCAGAAGAGTGTAATTACTTGTACTATTTTGAGCTTTGAATAGGGACATTTCTAGATCAAATATGAATATTTGAGAAGGATTACTTCAGAATACTGAATATTTTCTTATGTCTAAACAAAATTGAATCTGAAGTTTGTGGAGAGGGAGTTGGGTGAACAAGGGAGTTTTGTGTAAATTATTTGACACGTCAGTTATACCGTTTGCATTGACCTTCCTAGCACCTGAGGAGCTTGTAGTGAGAAAAAAATTGTTTGCACTTATCTCCTTGACAATCACAGAGGTGAAACAAGGGAACAGTCTAAAAGCATTTCTTGTTGGGCTAGTTCGTAGCTGTTCATTATAAAATATACACTCCAAATAAACGGACACACACAATAGAACGACACATCGTCAGACATGCATGGAGTCTTGTATTTGTGGGAGAAGAGTGAGATACTACAGCACCACACATTATTTTAAAGGGATGCAGGCAAGACTGGCCATACAATAAATCTAGGTGACATATTTGTACACAGGCTGCCTGAAAGGGGGCCATTCTGGTTGAATGACTGAATTATGGAGCAGAAGCTGTCTGATCCATGGGTCTACTCAGGAACTCGGGCCCCTGCAGAACAACCACAGCTATTTTGCAGCAAAATGTAATTCGGAATAGTCGTCACTTGCGTCTATCGCTCTTCCTTGAGGCTCCAGTAAGGGTTGGTTTGTACTCGAGCAATATTGAATATTTGGCAATTTTATTGTCTGTTCTCGATTGATTTGCAGAGAGACTGATTTGTATTTGATATTGCTACGAAACAGCCACCACAGTGTGGCTGCACTGAAGAGGAGGAAGATGACGTGGACCTGCTTGATATAGCGTTGCCATTTTGGCCTTCCGTTATCTTCCCTGTAAATAAATTGTATATAGCATTGGGCTTCAGCTACACGTAACATTAATTTGGTGGAGGTGGACGTTCCCCGTACCCGTCATGGAGCTTCGCAGCGGTCGCAACGGCGACAGTGCAACTTTGGCTCCTGCTGGCAGCACTTCATCTACACAACCGTCTCCGCCTGCAGCCCCGTCCTACGTCGCCGTTTCCCCCCTTCGGGATCCTGGTGTTTTCAACGGAGTCAGCAGTCCTGATGTTGACGACTGGCTCCACTTATACGAACGTGTCAGCACCAGTCACAGGTGGGATCCGACTATTATGCTTGCAAACGTTCTTTTCTACCTCGACGGAGCTCCACTTGCATGGTTCCAGACTCACGAAGAGGAGTTCTCGTGCTGGGATCTCTTCAAAGAGAAGCTCCGTGACCTTTTTGGCAATCCGTTCGGTCGCCAAGTCAATGCCAAAAAAGCCCTTGCCACACGTGTACAGACGTCGACCGAGTCCTACGTGTCGTACATTCTCGACGTCTTGGCCCTTTGTGCCAAGGCTGACCCGACCATGTCTGAGGACGAGAAGGTTAATCACGTCCTCAAAGGCATTGCTGACGACGCCTTCAATTTACTGGTGTTTACGAACGTCACCAGCATCGATACGATCCTCAAGGAGTGCCGCCGTCTCGAGCATGCTTAAAAGCCGCCGGGTATCCCAGCATATCACGCGACTTCCCAACACAGCTGCTACGTCATCCTGTGACGACCTCTTCCACCAGCCATCACGATGTGACAGCTTGACCCGCATTATTCGTCGTGAGGTCGAAGCGGCATAATCGGCGGCCCCTTCATTCCCGTCACCTGATCATTCTCCGGTGGCAATCTCCTTGATACAGGCTGTCGTCCATCAAGAGTTGTCCCAACGTCGGCCTGCAATCCATTTGTTCCGCACGCTCAGAACCTCTCTCTCCACGCACGTCCCCACCGCGTTCTTCTTGCTCTTATGGACAGTATTTATGGTGTATTTGACTGGTTCCCACTGTGCTCCCACTCGGTTTGCAGCGATAAGGGCTTCCTCTTGTGATTAGAGCCAGAGAAAGGCTGGCCCAGCCAAACATGCCGGCTGCTCTAAGCCACAATGCTCTGAATAGACCACAATGCTCTGAATAAACCAAATATTTACGAGCACTTGATTTGAACCAGCCCAATGTAACCTGCACCGAGAGTGTGCTCAAAAGCGGCGAGTATCCAGAATTATCAAGAATGCTACTCAAGTTTTGCATAAAGTTTTCTGTTAAACCACAATTTTGATAGCGAAGTCTATACAGCAGAAATGATAACTTGGACCTTTGTGGGTAAATGCAGGAATAGGTTTTTCTTTTGTTAAAAAGAAGCTAAAGCTTCCAATATATGTGGTGTATCAGCATTCTTGTTTCAGTGCAAGGAACTAGTGGTTGTCCGGTCATGGTTTGCAATCGTCCTTGAAACATTTGAACACAAGTCACCTTCGAGGCCTTGAGGACACTTACATTCCTTGCAGTACTTGCCATTTCAACCGCTTCCGGCCGACTATTAAATTTACTGCTCACCACTCTCCTAATCAAATCAACTTCCTTGACACAACGGTCTACATAGAAAACGGAGAACTGAGAACGACACTTTACTGGAAACCTACGCATAGCCGGCAATATTTATAAAACACTGCAAGCAAGGAATTTTTGTCGGGAAGCGAAATGAATAACAAGAATCTGCTTATGAAGACGATTATATCCACCACCTAAATGACCATAAAGCAATGCTAGCAGAAGGAAACTACAAGTTCCTCTAGACAGAGCTTATGACATTGCGTCAAGATCGGAGAGGCAGTCTGAATCAGCTAAGAAACAGCTTACACAAGAAGCTGAGAGACCACCAGCCTTTATAACAAAATATTCTAAATGCACTCCCAAACATAAACATCCTACGAAAACACCACCCAATATTATCAAGTAACGAGCGTCTGAGAAAAGCATTCTTGGTGGTACCAAATGTGACTTATTGTCCCAGCAGAAACCTTAGACATGTTAGTGCACAGAAAAGTCCGCCAACATCATTTCCCCATAATAAAAGCATGTTGTTGCCCCAGGTTCAAAACCTGCAGGTACCTTCAAACTGACATTAAAATTAAAAGCGCCCAAATAATTCTGCACACAAAGTGAAAAGTAACTTTACTTGCACTAGTGCCAATGTGATTTACATACATGTGAATCTTCCTTCTGTAAGAAACAGTATATCAGTGAAACAGGACAATCAATGAACGCCAGGTTAGACATTGCGCGGACATTGCTAAAAAACTTGCGAAAGCCACCATCAAGCATTTCAACCAACCAGGTTGTAACTTTGATGAACTTAAACTGAGCATCCTATAGTCACATTTCCATTCTGCACGAGACAGAAAATAGAGAGAATCATACCTCATCCATAAGTTCCAAGACATTCCAACCAACAGGCACAAACATATTAAATAGAGCTTTACCCCTGAATGTAGTGATCTAACTTGGCTCAAACTTGACTTCTAGCAATCTCAAGACAGCTTTGCCGCGCGTCTTAAATCGTACTCGACCTTGCGAATGATTTGCGAACGTCTTGGCTGGGTCGAAGTCCGCTCAAGTTTCAAGTCTGCTTCCAGGCTAGCTTGAAACTGACTTCGTGCGTTATTCCAACATGGCAGCCTCACGAACGGACGTTGCGCGGAGGTTAGCTGCTTTCGAGTTTGCTTGCCACACCATGGATACAGCATTTTCAGAGGCGCATCCCTTGCCAAAAATTCCATGACCTGCCATACGTGACCGAGGGAATCCGATGGAGCTGTACGACGACGAACAATTCCTCCGTCGCTACAGATTCTCGAAGAACGCCATGCGACAACTTCTCGCTATGTTGCCTATCCGGGAAAGCGGGGACAACAGAGGACAGCCTGTGGCCTCCCATGCTGCAGTTGCTGATGGCTCTGATGTTTTACGACACTGGCACATTTCAAACAGTCACCGGGCATCCGGTCCGCATTCCTCAGTGAACAACGCGCCGCGCAGTTGGAAAGATGACTCTGCACATTGCAAAGCACCTGCGCCCACTGCTGGTGCGCTTTCCACAGTCGTGGTAAGATTGATTGCAAGCGTATTTTCTTATCTCCGATGGTTACACATGCCATCACTAGTTATTAGCACTCACGACGATATTTACGTTCAGCATGCCGGACTGTCATGCACTCATCCACCAAATACAGAACATGCGCACGAGCATAAAAAGTAGCCCAAATGAGCCAGTCATGCAGAACATGTGCGCTTACCAGTTTCGTGGCGCTGTCGCTTTTCTTTAGCACTCTCCGCTTTTGCTTCAGGTTGTTCGAGCATTTATTCAGTTGCAGGTGATTGCGCCCCGTAATCCCGGGGTTGGCATTATATTGTTTTGCTATTTCATTCCATGTCTCATTCTTCTTGGTCAACGACGTGACATCAGTTTTCTTGCATTACACAATATGCTTGCAGTCGTTCACAACTGTGGTCAGTGGGCTCTTTTCGTCTTAGTAAAACAAACGAGGTGCCGTCTTGTGTTGTGCATTCTCTTGGGAGGAGAGCGTACGTGAGTGCGACATTTCAGCATCAAAGCCTGTTGACAGGACAACAATTTTGTACCACATGCGGCGCGGCCATCGCGCGAGCCCCACAACTTGTTTTCCTAACAGACGACACGCGCTGCCAATTTGCGATGTCTGACTGTGCCACTCTCCCTCTCGTTCTCGGCAAAGATTCCATGCGAAGTAGACAAATCGTGTGCACGTGTCATTTTATTTATTTATTTATTTTGTTTTTTATCCTGTGTTGTCACCCATATGGGTCTGGACAGGGGACGTTACGGTGCTCGGTACTCTTCATTCGCGGCACATGTTGCAGTTGTTTTTTTCTTTTCTTGTTTATTACTCCGGCCTAGCGCGTTCGAATAGGTTGGCCTTTTCTTTGAATGGTCACGTAGCCCAACCAGAACAAGGGCCGTCCCCTTCCTGCTGGAATGCCTATAGGCGAAAAAGGAATCACGAGCTCCCTCAGAAACCGACTGTATGCCTCATCTCGGCCTCTTGCATCCAGTTGCCGGCCCAGACGGTGCATGAACGCCTTGCGGCAATCGAGAACAAAAGCCGTTGGAAGCCCGCCATATCAACCAATCATTTTGTTCGCTTCTCTACGGCCAGTTATACAAACGCGCAACAAGACCTATAGGTTAAAAAGATGCTAAAGCTGAAATAAATGTGACTATAAAATTAATTCGCACTCAAATACACTGTCGCGTAAAAGTGGAGCACCGACTTGAAAAAATGGTAACCTGCAACTCAAAAAGTGCGCTTAAACCCACCGGTAACTGGCGTTTTCCGCAAGCAGCACTGCCCATCGTAGCTGCGGACATCGCCAGATGGAATAAATTTACCCAAACTCTACTTCAGCACTTATGCCCTGGTTGAAATTTGGAAAGATACATACTTTTTTGCTGTATAACGTGCTTTACGCTAATAAATTTATTATTAACCTCGAACACAGACAAGCAACCTACTTTTGCATTGAAGTACAGTCTTGACTTGAAGAAAGTCAGCTTGAGCATTTATGAAACACGAAAGCCAACTTGGCCGTTTTGAAGTCTGCTTCTTGCTTTGGGCCGACTTTGTCAAGTCCAAGCATGATCCAAGTTAGATCTCTGCATTCGGGGGTTAGAATCTATTCGCTATGCTAAATTTCAAGCTACAGGCAAACACAGTTATTTTTCATTGGGTTGCTTAGTGTCTTGCCTTTTCTTTTCTCCCTTTCTTTTTTTTATTTATACATGTACCATTTGATTATTTTTCCACAAGCACCATTTTATGCCACTTCTTTTATTTTGTTTTGCCTCAAGACCATAGTTCACTGACCTCCACTGAAAAACCCTTCCACAAAAGGCCCCTTCCACGAAAAAACACAGCTGGCTGATGCACCTCACATTCTTCCACCAACGTTGAATAGTGCACCTTTGTTTTAAATTCTAGACGCTCACCGCTAAAACACCCTCTGTCCTTGCCTCGCCCACCCGCCTCAGCCCCTCTCCCCTTTAGAAGAACCCTACCTATGTATACTGTGCCAAGGAAAGCATATGTCGCCTTGAAAAAGACAAGTCCACTTGTAAGAATGTTGGCTCCCACTTTTATCTTGTTCTTGTTTTGCCCATCTTGAATTTTTTTGTTCTGCCTTCCCCATGTTTTTCCTTAAAGTACTAAGAATTCGAAGTTCCATTTCAGTTAAGCTCATTGCACTTTACTTGGCTCCTCTGACCACAAAGTTTCGGCAGTCTGTAAGTCAGTCCAGTTGGCAGTACTATGATGGTAGTCAAGGGGTTCCAAGTGGTCGTTTTATCAAAAACTTTTGACAGTTTGTTTTCAGGGAAAAAAGAGACCTTTGCACTCATTCACCAAACAATGTACAGTCAACTCTAAGTTGTACGAACGTCGGTTTATCAAATATTTCAGAATAACGAACTTTTTAAAAGTCCCCCGCAGTTTTCTTATAGATTCTATGCAAAAGTGTTTCACTTAAACGAATTTCGGAACAGTCAATATTTCAGTTTAACGAACTCGCTCAGAGGACCAAGGCTTTTTACGATCAGAACCGATGCCCGCCCTCATCAAACCGCCGCTCGAGCGGCAGTACACCGTCGCTGGCGCTACAGCGCCCCTAGGGCAAAGCGGTGGCGCGGAAAACGAACGGCAGCGAGGCATGGCCTCCGAGATCGCCTGCACAAAACGCGCAAGCATGTAATCTTGGAGGCCATGAAAAAAGTAACATAGCTAGCGCTTACAACGCTGCCAGAGCAAAGCGGCGATCTGTCACACCACAAGCCACTTGGTTTGTGTTTTTTTTCCAACCGGCTAGTCGTGGCATGGTTGTCTCTTTCTTTCGAAGAAGAGGCAACTGCCGAGCCAGTTTCAAGCCCTATAACTCTAGCTGAGGTTGTATGGTACATAGGAAAGTTGAGACACTTTGTGTCTCAACAGCAAGCTGTGCCAGAAAAAGTGTACAAAAACATTGAGGCTCAAACAATGAAACGCTCCTTTCTTTAGACCGCTTCCTAACCTTACGTGAGGCCTCCTTAATGCAAAGGACCGATGGAGGAAGCAAGCGTACTGTGAAAGCTTCCTTCGCCCGTCCTCGCGTAAGGAACGGTTGCCGCATGCCTGGGTTCGAGAGGATCTCTTCAAAGCTTTACGCGAACACCACTATTCAATAGAAATATGTTGCGTCGTCGCATAACCTTCAAGTTGAAGTGCTATTATAGAGACGCGTGAACGCTTTCTTCTTGTTTTGCTTGCTAAACGTGTAAAAAAATACATTACAGCGCAAAACTTGATGTGCTCCAGCAACGCTGGCACGCCGGCATCATGCAACGCATAGCAACGTCTAGGAACGCCACTCATGCCGAACGTGCGGCTGATACGAACATGCTTGGCAAGGCGTACCGTGCCCGCGCTTCTATGCAGGCCGGTGACAGCGCCCATGCGCAAACATCCATCACGTGGCTAAGCAGCGAGGTAAAGCGCTCGTTCAGGGCCAGGAGCTGCGTAAGGACGCGTGAAGGTAGCTTCGGACCTACATTACGCTGAGGAAGCGCCAAGGAACCCTTCACTGAGGGCCCCTCAGTAGGGAAGCTTTCAGAGTGGCGTAAGGTGGCCTCACTGGAATGAAGGCTTCCTTACTGAGGTAAGGAAGATTTCATTGTTTGGCCCTGACTCTTTGGACAGTTTTGTTACTTCCTGTGCTTTAAATGTACAAGTGCAGAAGAAGATTACAGGTTTTTTTCTAAGTGAGAAAGGCAGCATTATAACTGGTGTGGAACCTTGTACTTGTTGTGTACAAATTCCATTTCACACATTTCTAACACTATGGATGCCATGTCTTTTGCTCCATGAATTGCACTTCAAACTTTTGACTCTGTATGCCATGTCCTATGTTGGGCTAGTGAATATTTAGTATAGTGAACTTTCAGTTAAGTGAACTATTTCCTTCGGTTGCTTGAAGTTCACTCAGTGAGAGTTCACTGTATAACTGCATACTGTATCATATGGTAATACTTGCCTCTCAAAATCATCAGGTCATTCTCATTCTTCACATCATAGCCAACTAAAAAAGTGCAGGCAAACCTTCGCTATTTTTTTTCTGTGCAGCTTTCAAGTGTAAGAATTATGAAAATGGCCTGTTTGTTTACAAACTTCTTGCGCATCGTCTGATGCACTGTTGTCGCACATTTCAAGAGAAATGATTTTGAGAGTTGCAGATGCTATGAATTTCAGGGCTGTAGGTAGCAAAGATGCTGGATAAATGTGTGAATTTCTTGTGTGTTAACAGTAGAACCTGTTAAGTGTATCATATGTACCCGGCGCGTCAAGTATAGGGTCAGTGAGTGTGAGAATGCCACCTTCCTGAATGTTACCAGATCCTTTTCTTTTTACTATTTATCCGAGGCATAGGGAAATAAGCACTTCCTGTTGTCGGACACCATTCAGGCGGTTGAGTCTTTCAAGCAGATGGAGGCCCTGACGGGTGAGAACCCTGAAACACAATTGTGGCCATTGCGGAGTAGCTTCAAGTAGCAGGCTCAACTGCTAAGCTTTCTATTCGTGATGTCATTATGTGCCTCTCCTAAAGTAATGGGTTTCCTTGCCTCCCACAGGGTATGCGTGACCCAATAGCAAGTGGGTGTAAACTTCAGCCAGGTCACCCGTCAGTGTGGTAGCTAGTAGGGAGGGATGGCCTTGTCATGCCATCTGTTGACTGTGTAGGATAACATATAAAGCAGAATGTGACTTATTACACTGAAAGAAGTATCCCTCATCACTGATTTGCAGCAACTTGCAGCACCAAGTAGGGAAAAGCGAGTTGCATGTGTTGCGTGGACAGTGCCATTTAGCAAATAACTAGTCTATCATATATAAATGAGTATATTTAAGGATTAGCTGCTCAGCTTAGGAATAAATGTGTCTAGTTCCATTATGAATGGATTGTGAGCAGTCTTGATGTCTAGGCACTAGAAATGCTGTTTTAGGTGGCAATAACAGGTGCAAAGCTGTCATATAAGGTGTATATAGGCACTATTATCCTTTAGTCGTGTATAAGCAGAAATAATAAACTTCTACTGTGTCTGAGCAACAATTATGGTTTCCTAAAAAACACAGCCCACTAAACCTGTTTTTTTTTTCTAATTCACACTATTCTCATTAAATTGAAATGAGGAAAGTTGCCTTGGTTAGATTTACCTAAACATTATTGTAACTAGACACAAGAAAAATAAAAGGAGCAACAAACACCGTCTCAAGATTTTCAGGTTTAATGTTTCACCTTTTTTTTATTACATATTGGTTTGTGCACAGGAAAGGTACGCTTATCCATTGAATTTAGGAACACATAATTGTGCTTGGTTGGATGATCCAATGCCCTTTGGAATTTCAGAATGTTCTTCGGTCAGAACTTTTACAGTCCTTTCACTACCGAAAGCCCAGGATTTTTGTCTGAAAACTGACTGTAGTTTTGAGCTAGCTCTTTTAGCAACAGGTCCATTGGGGATAAATGGGGATTTTCTTGAATGTCAAAGTGAATCCAACATTCTTGGTTTGAGTTTCACCTGAGCATTCAAGTTTCTCGATCATGGGTGCTAAAAACGGGAAGTGAGTGCACAAGTGCACAGAGTCGCCTTCAACTGTATAGTCAGTCGCATGGCATAGTTTGAGCCCTTATCACAGTGGTGGACTTGTCTGCTGCAAAGCAGTTATTAATAGCCTTTATACTTCCAAAGGTTCTGGTAATAAATAGGCTCCCTATAGCTGGGTTCACCAGCGGGTTTCCAGCAGCCAAGTTCCCCAGCACGTCGTAAACAAAATAAGGCTAGAACAAATCATGGAAAAAGAGCATTTGTAAAGTTTCAAAATCATATACTGCTACCGAGATTGAAATAGGCATCTATAGTTGCAAAAAAATTGGCACTAAATTTTTTTAGGCCCGTGGTCTGTGCTTATATGGTAAATAAGCATGATGAGGGCATAAGGAAAAAATAGGCATTTTGCCTAAATTTCCGGTCTCTGTTTATGAGCAGTTACAAGCCTGAGCCAGGAATGATGTTGAGTGCCCTTTTGTTCATTTTAATGTGATTAGCATTAGTTGCCTACTTTGGGCATATTGGGCCAATCTATCTAATATCTTATGACAGCCCAGTGGCCCAAGTTGTCTACCAGTTGGGTCACAAGGTCATGGTCGTGGCGGTGTCCTGGTCATTAAATCATGGTCATTCCAGCTTTGTCATCCGACTCTTGTTATGCTCTCGTCTTGCCATCATCCTCATAAGACATTATGCATTTGTTTTCACTGCCGTCGTGGTCGTTCCCACTGTTGCTAAGCTAGCTTCAGTTGTCAAACTCTGTGGGTGTTGCAGGGAACCGCCACCCATCCGCGCCTTCATGGCACTACAGTTGCATTCAGCTTCCTCACCAGCCAGCTACGCGGACAGGCCAGGCAAAGAACGCGGTGCAGTGTTTCTCTAGTTGGTTGCTGACAACGGATTTCAGCAAGCGTGTCATCCACAAAACTGTAGCCTTTGCCGCGTTAAGGCTATCGGGAGACGATGTCCGCATGCTATGTTCCTGGCTCCACAAGCAGCTATCGGAATGATGTCGACAGTAAGGTGCGACGCTTCGCTCTGCGTGGAACAGAGTGATTGCTCGTGCCGACTGGGAACTCTGTGAATTCCAAGGTGTGTGATTTACAATTTCATGAGCAGGACATCTTAAAGTGTTATGGGCATATTATCAACGGACGGATGGTTGAGGTTCCATGAAGCAAGTGGACGCTTGTCGAGGGTGTGGTGCCAAAAGTGTTCCCGAACCTTCCCTCATACCTGTTGAAGCTGCCAAAGAAATGCGAACGAAGAGAGCAGAACATTGGAAAATTAGCCGGCCTCACCTTGTCACATTCAAGTGAGAGTCAATGGGAACACTCACAAGAAGTGCACATCGTTTATAGCCCAGGTTCCTCTCTTGAAACTATGAAAGAAGTCACTTTAAGTGAAATTGAAGGCGTTCGGCTGCAGTCTTTGTGGCAGATGCTTACTCATGAGTACATCAATGGCAAATGTGTTGTTTTTCACTCTAGACACACAACGAAGGCGCCCTCAGATTTAAAAATGGGCTTCAGTGGGCACTGAGAATAGAGCCACGCCAAGTGCTCTTGGCGATGTGGTCTTGGTGTTCAAGGGCGTTAGCATCCGCACATTGGATGACCTAGTAGTTCTAATAAGCAGAGTTGACGGTCTCTGTGTCCGTCATTCGCTAGAATCTGTAAAAGGTACAAGCTTTTCGTGCAGGTGCAAGGTGCTCACTTCTGAAGCTATGTGCCAAGCTGCTGTAGATGGAGTTGGATTCCACGGGGGTGCATATCATTTGCCTAGACTGTCCCTTGTGACACTTTAGGTCATCTCGTCCTCGTGCTATCAACGTCATACTGTCTTTCTCTCCATCATCATATGTGTGGCATACAGTTGTTTTTACTTCATTTTCTTTAATAAAGTCTTCATTGGTTCTCAATAAAATTGTGCTGTTATTTTTGCAGATGATAAATTTGGTCTCGCTAGCTGGCTTACAACTGCCCCAGGCCAAAGTGTTAATTGAGTAAAAGCAGCGGGGAAACGTGCCAAGCTGCTCTGGGTGAAAAGTAGACTGCGCAAAAGGTTAAGACGACAGGAAGAAATACACGACAGAAATACAGCTTGTGCACTTTGTCCTATGCGTTTCTTCTTTTTGTGCCAGTTTACCCTTCTTTCAGTATCAGCCAACTAGCCCGATAAACCTTATTGCTGTAGGTGGATACCACTTTCGCACGGTATCACTAATTTGGGCAAGGCAAAACGCCAGTGAACATCATCATTAGCAGCAGCTTATTTTATGTCCACTGTAGGACGAAGGCCTCTCCCTGTGATCTCCAATTACCCCTGTCCTGCGCCAACCGATTCCAGCTAGCACCCCCAAATTTCCAAATTTCGTCGCACCACCTAGTCTGCCATCCTATAGACCGTTTTTTCGTAGGCGCCGCCATATTGTGAACACAGTGGCGCCGCCTATGAGCAGCGCCATACTGGCTTGGGTGAAAGCGGTCTTTTGCATGGCAGGTATACGCTCGGCGGTAGGTTCTGGCGTTTGTTTTCGCGGTCGTGCGTTCTGTTTAGTATGACGTGCGTCTTCTACGTGGTAAACGGTTCTGTGAGACGTGCTGAAGTGGTTTAAGGCGTCATGGCCGGAATTTCTGCTGGCGTTGAGGTGGACGGAACACGCAGCGCGATGTGTGCGTGCATATTTGAGCCTACGATCAGCCTCGGAGATCAATTGTGTATTTCTGAATGTTCCAATCACTAATGTGACCTTATTGCAGTATTATCCTCTATTTCTAAGCTGCGGTTTAGGAGCCATGAAGCATACGCGACGATCGTAACAGTGGGGGTACCGTTGTGCTACGATAGGAGCTGTGCTGTTGTACTTTGACAAGCGTTCAAACTGTTCGCAGCAGGTTATCTTGCGTGACTACTTGGTTGGATGGATGAGGTTTCCACCCATGAATAAAATAGTTTTGGCTAGTAATAGCGGCATAGCTAAGAGTCTGAATTAAGCTTGTCCAGCAAAGCGGCCGTTTACGAAATGCGCGAGCGTTCTAAGCAGTAGTATAGGTGCTGGATTACGGATATCTTTGTTCTATATAGCGCATGGTCCAAGCGGTTATATATTTCTAAACGTTGTGCGACGTTAGCCCGTTTTCTCTTGCTTTGATAGGAGGAGGATGATAACCGAATTTTTTTTTTGCAGTTGTGTTCGTTCAGTTCTCTACGACGCACTCACACGTATTACGGAAATTTGGCCCTCAAAAATAGCCATCGCATTCTTTTTATGCGAACCATTTCATATATTATGGCTGTATACTGGCCAAAAAGGCAATGCCGAAGTACACAGCTTATATATGTATCGTGCTGGCTCACCAACCGCAGTGATCGCTGTGTTGAGCAGCGCCATGGGCCTATGGTAATTTCAAGCATACTAGACTTGAAATGCGTGAGAACGATGCCAGTGTATCACAAACATTTGATAGCGCCTGCCGCTCAGATGTTTCGTGTTTGCCTTAGGTTGGCCGTGCACGAGCATGCGCTCTTATGTTTTATGTTTTACTCCCTACGGCAATCGATCAGACAGTGAGCTGATTTACCATTTAATGCTGGTAATACAGATACGCCGGTTTTCTTTGTTGTATTAAAATCGATATAAGCAATATAGTAAACAACACATACACGCATCGCGACTGATAATGCGCGCGTACACCGCGGTCATTATGCGCGTCACATTTTTGCGCCCCCAAGACATATTTCTGCCTACAGTAGTTACCGATGTACCGAAAGGCTTCCCTGACGAACTTATATGAACGAGCATGGCGTAAATTTCACAAAGTAAGATCTAAAACATCTCGAAATCGTTCCGCAGCACGCGATAGCAATTCTTTCAAGCAGCGCCACGCCGGATCGCCCAAGCCAGAGAGGAGGAAAGGCTCCGCGCGCGCCCTATCCTCCTCTCCCGATGAAACGGTCTATACTGTGCTTCCCTTCTCTTGGTACCCATTCTGTCACCCTAATGGTCCAATGGTTATCTAATCTGCGTATTGCATGACCTGCCCAGCATAATTTTTTTCTCTTAATGTCTATTAGAATATCGTCTATACCCGTTTGCTCTCTGATCCAAACCGCTCTCTGTGTCTTATTCTTATGCCTAGCATTTTTCGTTCCATCGCTCTTTGCGCGGTCCGTAACTTGTTCTCAAACTTCTTTGTCAGTCTCCAAGTCTCTGCCCCATATGTCGGCGCCGGTAAAATTCACTGATTGTATACTTTCCTTTTCCATGATAACGGTAAGCGCCCAGTCAGGAGCTCACGATGTCTGGCAGAACGCCAGTGAACGTGAAACATGCGAAAGCTGCCCTTCCGCACGAGCTCAAGGCTCAAGATGCGAGGCATCTGCAGTGGAGCTCGATGGAACGGTGCCACCATCTGGTGGCTGTTAAAGGAGTGGAGACAGCAGCAGTAAGCACATGTGCATAGTTTGACAACTGAAGCTAGTCTAATAAAGTTGGTCATTCCAGCTTCGCCATCCAGCTCTCCTCATGCCGTTGTCAGTCTTTGCAAGAGTCTTGTAGTCATACCATTGCAGTTATATACTCGTCTTCATCCCATTGTCCTCATATTATTGTCATTGCATTGTCGTCATACATTCATCATTATGCATTCATTGTGATGCCTTCACGGCCGTTCCATCATAGTCATTTTTAATGTCATTTGAGTCTCGTCATGCTGTCATCGTCGTGCTCCCTTTTTACCAGCGTCATCACTTCAGTAACATCATCCCATCGTTGTCATGCTGTTGTCACCATGCCTTTGTCGTTCCATCGATGTCAATCCTTCTTTATCATGCTAACCTGGTCTAACCACAGTCACCTAACCAGTCACTACGGCTTACACTGTACTGAGGTGGTAAGAGCTGTCTGCTGTAACAAGAAGCTGTTAAAAAATCTAATTAGGTATCGCTTCATCTGAGGACCAAGGTGTCTACCAACTGGGAAAATACGAAATTCTCAGCTATTTTCAGTAATCTGGAAATACTTCACAGAAACTTGGGGCATTTGTGCTTCTATCAGTGAAATTGAGCTGTAATTTTATTGAAAGGGAACAAAAGCCGCGCTAGTGCTGACTTAAGTAACAGAGGAATCGTAACGAATGATCTTCGACGCCGTTCATCGGCTGGAGGAGTTGCCAGTGTACAGCCCATGGCCGATTTTCAGGAGGCCAGATTTCTCGCTCAAGCCCGATAATTCGGACTGCTTCGCGACGTACCCCATAGAGTCAACGTATAAGAATGTCTGAAATCTTGGGCGCAAGAATACTTCGTTGTCTGATTTTCTGGACTTTTTTCCGTGACCACAAGTTCGAAACGGCATTAAAGCCACCACCGCTGCCATTTTGATTATCTTACCGCCTTGAACTGGTGCTTTCGCACGGCGCTCTCCACTGGCAGCCGTAGGCATGAAAGCTAGGCCTAGCTGCTTCGACTTTCGCTATTAAGCTTCTTGCCGTTCGGTGCCATATTTTCATTGAAAGAATTCGCTGCTGACAGCTATGGCACTGACTCCACCCTTGTCGACTGGCTTCGAAGATAGAAAGGCACTGCGCGTTGCATAATGGCAGTTCCTGAAAGTCAGCTTCGCCTCAACACAGCAATGTTACGCGGAGAAGCATACACGAAGTATTGCGGTGAAGCTTAAAAAATATGGGAAGGGGGCAATTGTCACGGGACACATCATGAACAGCAGGTTGCCATTATCCCTCAAGAAAAAAGTGTATAACAGCTGTGTCTTGCCAGTACTCACGTACGGGGCAGAAACCTGGAGGCTTACGAAAAGGGCTCTACTTAAATTGAGGACGATGCAACGAGCTGTGGAATGAAGAATGATGGATAAGAATGAAGAACGTTAAGGGATAAGAAAAGAGCAGATTGAGGGAGGGAACAAATGCGAGTTAATGACATCTTAGCTGAAATCAAGAAAAAGAAATGGGCATGGGCAGGACATGTAATGAGAAGGCAAGATAACCGACGGTCATTAAGGGTTACGGACTGGATACCAAGAGGAGGGAAGCGTAGCAGGGGGCGGCAGAAAGTTAGGTGGGCGGATGAGATTAAGAAGTTTGTAGGGACAGCATGGTCACAATTAGTACATGACCGGGGTAGTTGAAGTATGGGAGAGGCCTTTGCCCTGCAGTGGGCGTAACCAGGCTTGTGATGATGATGATGATATGTGTTCCTTAATTATACACACATGCACCCGCCATCTCCTGTCACAGTGCGAGCACCGATACTCCTAATTAGTGTACTGGCAGACCTTCAGAGCTTTTTGGACGTGCTCGTGGAGATTTGAGCCCTTGAGGGCAGCCAAAGACAGGCATTCAATTTTTCGGACTGCCCAATTTTCCGGGCGTTTTCGCGGCCTTTAGGGAGTTCGAAAAATTGGACGTTGACTGTACAGCTGACCAAACAGGATGCTTCAGATAGTCCGTGGGGGCGAACGCACGGCGGAAGGACAAGAACAGAAAGGACCGACGCATTGGGCAATGAACAGGAAAGAGAGCGTGCCGCCACTTCTTTGAAGGAGCTTGAGCTCAGAAAAAAGTGTTGGCTGACGCCGAGATGCAGGTGTCATCCAAACCAAAATAAACACTTTCAAGCAATGGAAAGCAACACTGAGGCATTGTGCATGGGTTGAGAGTATGTCAGATAGGCACGTTCCTTGTTCATTAAACACAGACATATCAATGACATAATTATCTGATTTCCAAAGTGAACTGCTTCTTCTTTGGACGTAAAGGACCTTTATTTTCAGTTCCCCACAATGAATTGTTTGTAGCAGTGCACGAAGCGACTGAACTCAATGGGATGTTCGTTTCCAAAACCAAGTAGGCATGAGTATTGGAGCGCTTTATCTGCCCCAGTGCTATGGAATATTTTCCTGGTAACATTGACAACCTCATTTCCACATCCTTGAACAACGATCCTATTGTGCATGTGTTTAGACAGGATGTTTTCTTTTTTAATTTTTTTACCCCTTTCATTAGGGGACATAGTAGATAATATAGCGCAGGATAATTTATTTTTAAGGGCTGTTCTCGGTTTAAATTTCACCTGTGAACTGCTGGATGACGAAGCCATAATGTACCTCAATTTACAACTAACTTTTCACAACAATGACCATCTGTGTGACCATCTGTGCTGGATGTTTTCACTCCAGACAAAAAAAGCACTAATGCCATATGAATCTAATCAGTCTAAAATTGGTCAAGAGGGGTGTAGCGGTTGGACGCCTTCTGGATGGAGTGCAGAAGAGTTGCTGCCACCGCATGGTGTGTAGCCTGAAACAGCAGGTTGAGAGGTTATTCGTAACGGATTTTCCTTTCTGTGTCGTTTGGGCTGTTGGTTGCTTAAAGCCGAGTTGCGGAAAGTGAAGGGTCTTGCAGGCCAAAAGTCGCCGACATCAGAGTGAATGAGGAAATTAGAAGTAATGCGATGTTTATAAAATCTACCACAGCATTAAGAGGGCTAAAAGGCAAGGTGCAAGCGTTTTTTCCGCACTTTGTAAATTGGCTGGCCTGTATACAAGAATTCTAAACAAGGGGAGAAGGAGAGGGGTGTGTAAAATCAACCACGTGAAACCCTTCTTAGAGTGCAAGACTGGCGTCGTTTATCTCATTCCGTTCCCATGTGGAAAAATGTACAAAGGCCAGACGGGCAGAAGTGTTAATAAGCACTTGGAAGAACATAACACATCCTTAAGTGGGGACCAGAGAAGCAATTTAGCAGTTCTTTGCTGCAGCTGAAAGAAGTGCAAAAGAATTCCGATGTGCGATCGTGTGGCCATTTTTGGAAGGGCAAGAACTAGGTATGAGCAGCAAATCTTAGAAGCCTGTCACTTTGGAAATCAGAAAAGTAATGGTCAGTGATATGTCCTTGTGTTTAACGAACAAGGAACACTCCTACCTAGCGGGTAGGTAAAAGGTGATCAAGCTGTTGGTAATGCACGTGTCACGGGAGCAGTTAAAGATGCACATGCGTTAGATGTTTTCATGCGGTAATGTACATTCCAACAAAGCACAGTTGAAAGTCCAGCGTCTGTCCGTGTCTAATGCCCTATTCTTGTGTATTCACTGTTAGCCCTTTCTCAAGTTGATTTTTGAATCTACAAGACCGTGAAAAAAAGGTCTGCAAGAGCAGTTAAGTGTGAGGTCGCTTCGCTCACTATTGAAAGCGCAGGTGATGTGAAAGTGTTTACTGCGGAATGGTGTAGTGCTAGCTTATTTGTGGTCTACAGACATTTCCCGTTTCAGGTACAACTGCTTGTCTAGCTGGCACAAGGAAATAAGTACAAAGTTGATGCCAGCATTGGCTGTCAGAGTGCGGTGGTGAAGGCTTGTAACACAGTAAAGTGCTTTTGTTCAAATGGCTTTCACTTGGGGCGCATTTTCTGGTGAAAAATAGCATCCCCAGCTACCATGCTGTTGTCACTGCATAATATTGCCACAATTGCAAATGGGAAATACCTCCTGTTTGCAGCATGCGCATTTGTGGAATAGGCGTCAGCAACACCTGCCGCCGATGACAGACCAGCCATAGCCATGAGGGGCACGTGTGTTGTGCTGCGAAGTGGTTCAGAAGGTGCAGCTAAATCAGGGGCCCAATAATTCCAGTTCCATTACTGGGCTTGATCAGTGGAAATGTATTGCAGTGTCCATCTGGAAATGTGTGCGCATCCCATACCTCGGACGTATAGGATGGACATGCTTTTCTGGGGTGGGGGAGAAGTCAACAGCTGAAGGTCCCGTAGTTTGTTTCCTCTTTTTTGTTGTCGGGTTGTTTTTCAAATGAAGTCCTCCATGTAGCCATTCCTTTTAAGTTCGTTGAGAACCCTTCTTTTCTTTCTTTTGATCCGATTCTGAAGAGGAATGAGTTTCGACTCTTAAATAATTTACAACAGAGACCTTGTGGTTTGCCGGATGGTCAGATTCGAAGTGAAAGTAGCGGCCCGTGTGTGTTGGTTTTCGGTAGACTTAAAATTTTTCAATGCCGTCTGTTCGTGTAACTTGTACATGTAAGAATGGGAGCAATCTGTTCTGTTCGCACTCATATGTGAACTGTATATCCGGGTCTATGGAGTTTAAGTGTCTCTGCAGGTTTTCGATTCGCCCCATCTTCACGATGCAAAAGCAATCATCCACGTACCTGAGGAAGACTTTTGGTTTCGGGGAAAACTACTCGGAGCTCTTACCTCGACATTCTCCATAGTCAAGTGAGCTATGGCAATGGAAATTGAGGCCCCCCATGGGTGTTCCTTAACCTGTCTGTAGTAGCTGCCTCGAAAAGTGAAATAGGTATTGAACAGGCACAGCTCGAGAAGGTGGCAGATCTCATCTACACTTAAGGGAGTTCTCTCACTGAGTGCATCGTTGCATTCCAGGGCATCCCTAGTTGCAAAAATAGCCAACCTAATGGGTACTGTGGTCACATCAATAGAGACTAGGCATTCATGATCTTCGATACATACCTTTGATGCGAGTTTGATGAAATTCTCGGAGTCGCACATGTGGGATGCTGACCTTCCGGTGAGTGGGGATGTAATCTGGTGCAAGTGGATAGTGATCGCAGTGGGGAGGGAACACGAAAAGTCTACGATTGGTCGTAAGGGGATTCCGGGTTTATGGAGTTTTGGCAAGCCGTAAAAAGCTGGGGCGGATCCATTCCTACACATTAATTTTAGGTAGAGATATTGAGAATTTGGGTAACTGCGGAATATTTCAACGAGTGTCTTATTCAGCACCGATTGGGTTCTTGTAGTGGGGTGTTTTAGTTTCTTGTAGTCTTGGCTGGTAAATAGGGCAGATGCCTTTTCCTCATAGTCCTGTATGTTCAGAACAACGGTTCAGTTCTCCTTGTCTGCCAGTAGGATTACAATGCTTGCATCTTTCACTATTCTCAGTGCTCTTATTTCGTCAGAAGACAAGTTTCGTTCTTTTCTGCGGCTGTTATTGAACCTTATTATGCCGATTGCGTTCAGTCTGACCTGTTCCTACATTTTGGAGTCCAGTTGCTGGATGCCGCTCCCAAGGGTGGCGATCATATAGGGGAGTCGTGGGTTATCTGTGGTAACATTGAATTTGTGACCTTTTGCCAGGATTGAAGTTGGTGTCGTAGATTTAATCACTTTCAGAAGTAGCGTTACAGCGACAGCACTTATAATTCACAAACAAGTTGTCTACATGTAGTTTGAATGCAGTTTCGTGGCCATAAACTGTTAACTATATTGAGTTTGCGATGCGAGTAGCATAAGATAATTCTTATTATTTAGGGAAGTTTCTTGCTTTTCATTTTTGCCCACAGGCAAGAATGTTTTCCTTTGATTTGAAGGGAGCCAGATTGATAATTATCAGACTTTCTCTTCAGACTCTTCCCAAGTTTCTTTTTCGTTGCATTCCAGTCCAAGGAACAGCAAGTTATTATGGTGCATCCTGTTATTTGTGTGATGGCTCTCAGCTTTCAGCAGCACTATCTCTTTACTGATTCGACTTGCATCATTTTGCCTAGCCTTGATTATTCCGTCTTCGTAATAATTTTTTAGCACATAAGCACGGTCTGTCAATGCTTCTGCTGGCTCAGTTATTTTGGCACACATGCCTGATATTCGGTCTTTTAGCTTTTTAATCGTCTGTGAAAGGGAAGAAACAAAGCCTAGATTAAGTTCATGTCTTGAGAAAGGAAGAGAATTAATTTGGACAGAAGTGCAAAGGTTACAAAGGCCCCATGTATTTTGTGAAGTTGTTTGATTTCGCAAAGATTTACCATATTTACTCGAAGGTAGGTTGAACACAAATGTACGTCAACCTTTATAATTCCCCGCAGGGGTGTCTGCGTCCGCAGGCGTTTGGTGTGTTGCGACACCACGGACCCGAGCACACAAGGGTTGGACCCTCCCGCGTGTAGCCGTGCGCGGCTTAGCCATGTCTGGGGAAAAGGGGATCCTGGGGGTTGAGCTGATGCTGGGTGTTTGGACCTTTAAGGCCCCCCGGCGGAGGCAACACACCTCTTCGGCCTCGGCTTCACATAGACGGCACCTCCAGACTGACCCACCTGGAGGACATCGGCAGTCGCCTTTTCCTGTCTCTCCCTCCTCGAATCTTCGTCTTTATCTCCCACTTTTTGACCTTTCCTGTCACCGTCTCTCTTCTTTTTACTTCCTTTCTCCTGGCGGCAAGGGTTAACCCTGTGTGGCTATCCAACCTTGGGTACACCATATTCGATTATAGTGACGGCGTACGACTGGCGTCGTGCAGACTTGTATGCAAGCTCTGTCGCGTCCCCTCGTTGGGCTCCGTGGTCGGCGCTGTTGCCAAATGTATACATTTTTCACGGAAACTTCTTTCCCCTCCCTTGCTGATCGCCCTCAGAAACGAGGGCACACCGAAGATGTCTTCAAGTTTTTTGGACGCCAAACCCAGAATTTTCCCCGCTTCCACGTTATTCATTCCGAAAAGCCAAACAAAGCAGTGCGAAACATTTCACCATTCCTTGTTTCAAAGGCCCTGACTGATGTTTTTGGTCCAGGTTACAAGGTGTCGAGGATGGCAAGCGGCGACCTCTTGGAGCTCTGCGATGTAAAACAATATGAGAAACTACCGCAACTAGTGTCATTTGGGGAGACCCCCATAACAGTAACCCCGCACCGTACAATGAACACCACCCGTGGTGTTGTGTCAGATGATGATTTGCTTGCGCTGACTGAAGCGGAACTCCTGAAGGGCTTCAGCGAACAAAATGTGATCTATGTCAGAAGAATTAAGATGAGGCGGGATGGTAAAGAGATTCAGACGAAGTACCTAATAATCACTTTTGGATCAAGTATCTTGCCCGAATCAATCGAGGCCGGGTACATCAAGCTCCGTGTTAGGCCGTACGTGCCAAACCCACTCCGATGTTTCAAATGCCAGCGCTTCGGTCACAGCTCGCAGAGCTGCCAAGGCCGCCAAACATATGCAAAATGCAGTGCCCACGAACACACATCTGAAGGTTGTGAGAATGCTCTCCACTGTGTAAACTGTGATGGGGAGCACGCCGCGTACTCGCGGTCGTGCCCATCCTGGAAAAAAGAAGGAAATTGTAACAGTTAAAGTAAAGGAAAATATAAGTTTCAAGGAGGCACGCAGGCGGGTATCGTACCTGCCCAAGAAAACCTTTGCCGATGTGGCGCGTCAGGGGGCAGCGTCACAACGCCCTCCGGCAGCTGTCCGACCCACAGGCAGCGAGTTGGCAGTTACGCCATCTGCCCCCGCGGCGGTTGCAGCTAGCGCTGCTCCATCAACACAGCAGATGGGACCATCGACCCCGAAGGTGGGCGCAGCCGAGGCTGCCCCAACCTCCCCGGCCCCTTCCAGCGCTGGCAACAGCCGGCGCAGCCAAATCCCGCAGGGTGCCCCATCGACCTCCGGGCTGGTGGGTGCAGGGGTCTTGCCCTCCAAGGCGGGACTCCCTTTGAAAACTCGCTCGCAAGAGCACGTGTCCGGAGCCTCACTAGAGGCAATGGACACACCTAACCTCAAGGCGCACCAAGCGCCTAAGGAGCGGCGAGGCTCCCTCGAACGCTCCAGAAAGGGCAAAACTCCCGTTACAGGGCCTCGAAAGGGCTCTGTAATTTAATCTCTGTAATTTCCATAATCACTACTTCTGTTTCTGTACACACAGCACCTATTGACCTCCAATATGGATACACAAATAATTCAATGGAACGTCAGAGGTCTTCTTAGGAACCTTGATGATGTGCAAGAGCTTATCCAAAAACACAATCCAAAAGTGCTGTCTACAGGAAACACACCTAAAACCACAACATACAAACTTTCTCCGACCTTATGTCAAGTTTCGCGAAGATCGCGATGATGATGTCGTAACATCAGGCGGTGTTGCCATTTTGATTCATAAAAGTATTTCCTGTCAGCGTTTACAGCTACAAACGCCCCTTGAAGCAGTGGCGGTTCGAGCTGTTCTTCTAAATAAACTCGTCACCATTTGCTCGCTTTACGTACCCCCACACTACAAATTAAACAAACACGAATTTCAGTCATTTATAGACGAATTGCCAGAACCTTATGTTGTTCTTGGCAATTTCAATGCGCACAGCTCCCTGTGGAGCGATTCTCGTGTAGATGCGCGAGGTCGTCTTGTTGAAGAGTTCCTTTTTTCTTCTGGTGCGTGCCTTCTGAATAAGAAGGAACCCACATATTACTCTCTAGCAAACAGAACCTCTTCTTCAATCGATCTCAGCATAGTTTCTCCTTCTATTCTGCCTGAACTCGAATGGGAAGTTACAAAGAACCCTTACGGAAGCGACCACTTCCCCATACTACTACGGACACCTAAAGAAAACGAATATCCACTACGGGCACCTAGGTGGAAGATTGAGACATCTGACTGGGAGAAATTTCGAACTCTTACTGGTATCTCATGGCATGACATCTCCTGGTTAGAAATTGATGCTGCTGTGGAGTATTTTACAGCCTTGACAATAGATGCCGCATCTAAATGCATATCACAAGTAAATGGCTTGGCATGTAAACGGCGTGTCCCGTGGTGGAACGACGATTGTAGGATCGCTCGTAAGAAACAAAACAAAGCGTGGGGGTTGCTACGCGCATTCTCCACTGCGGAGAATCTTATAAACTTTAAAAGAATAAAATGCCAAGGCAGGCGAACCCGCCGACAGGCCAGAAGAGAGAGTTGGCAAAAGTTTTTATCGGGTATCAACTCGTATACAGATGAGGCCAAAGTCTGGAACAGGGTTAGTAGGATAAGAGGGCGACAAACACACTCCCTCCCTTTGGTAAACGCACAAGGTGAAACACTGAAAGATCAGGCAGACTCGCTTGGGGAACACTTTGAGAGCGTGTCGAGTTCAATCAATTATTCCCAGTCCTTTCTTAAACATAAAGAAATAATAGAACGTAAACCAATCATACAAAAATCCAGGCAGAATGAACCGTATAACCGGCCTTTCAGTATTGCCGAGTTGAGAGCTGCTTTGAACACATGCAAAAGCACTGCACCGGGACCTGACAGAGTGATGTATTACATGATCAGAAACCTACATACTGACACACAAGTTATACTACTTACACTATTCAACACTATTTCGGCTTCCGGATACCTCCCATCCACATGGAAATAAGCGATTGTAGTTCCTGTTCTGAAATAGGGAAGAGACCCATCCTTGGCAGCAAGTTATCGTCCAATAGCTCTAACAAGCTGTCTAAGATTTTTGAAAAAATGTTTAACCGCAGACTTATACATTTCCTTGAACTCAACCATATGCTCGATCCCTATCAGTGTGGTTTCAGAGAAGGACGGTCGATAACCGATCATCTTGTGTGCATAGAAGGAAATATCCGCGATGCATTTATACATACAGTTTTTCCTATCGATATTCCTTGACACGGAGAAAGCGTATGACACGGCATGGCGTTACGGGATCTTACGAGACCTGTCGGAAATGGGCATCTTTGGAAATATGCTGAACACAATTGAAAGCTACCGTAAAAACCGGACTATAGGTCGGACCGGAATATAGGTCGATCCCCCAACTAACGAATCCTCAAAATGAAAAAAAAAAAAAAATATCCTTTTCAATGGCAAAAGTACCGAAAGACATGACACCCTTACCTTGAAACAAATGCGACTCGGGGGGTTGCACAATGGTGACAGTATTTATTTAAATGCTGCTCGCATGTGCACCAGGCCAAGTTTTTAGCGGTTTCGCGCGATCATCGACACGCGTGCTTGTCAACACCTTATTAATGGCGCTGAGCAGCGAAACAAACGAGACACGCGCATGTGTACACATGCCCTTACTTTCGCTATTTCGCCGCTCCGTGCCGTGATGATAAGGTGCTGACAAACACGCGGGTCGATGGTCGCGCGATACTGTTAAAAGTTCGTCGGGTGTACAGTACACAGAAGGGCACGAAGTGCGCAAGCGCTACTCCGAATCAGAGCAACGCCTTTGATCAGAGTCGGATGACGAGTGCTTCTCGCTGCCCAGTCCATAGGCGCGTGCGATCTCTACCGCTTTCAAACGGATGCATTCGGCAGTCACAAGCAGCGATCTTACACGCAGCTCGCGGACGGACTCCGCAACCTTGCCTTCCAGTTCTGCAGTCCACTGCGATCGGGCACGAAATGACGTTTTCTTTTGGTTGCTGCAAGTTGTAATACGTTGCTTTTGCCTCCGCCACTACCGAATGCTCTTTTCGGATACTTCAAGTTCGCGCTGTGCCGCCAGGTTGCCGTGGGCTTCCGCGTACTCAATCGCCTTTTTCTTGAAGGCGACGGTGAATTGACGTCGGCTTCCGCTCCCGCTCATTTTGAAACAAAATGAAAGTGCAGCCTTTAATTAATATAACTTTGCGACAATGGAAACGCAAAATGCCGGTGTCACAGGTGCCACAGCGTCGCCACGCCGCCATGCTGCTGATGGCGATGGCGAAGGCGGCTGTTTACTTTATCCGCCCATTGTTGCAAGACTTCCGTAGTTTTTCCGCCAATGTCCGGTATATAAGTCGAGGGTCGACTTTTCGCGATGGGTTTTTGAAAAAAAGTTCGACCTATATTCCGGTTTTTACGGTATTTGTCAAATCGTACTGTCACGTCCTTTTACGCAGGAAACTGGTGTACCCCAGGGAGGCGTGCTCAGCTGCACTCTCTTTATCGTTAAGATGAATACACTTCGTTCTTCACTGCCCCCAGCCATTTTTTATTCCGTCTACGTAGACAATATACAGATAGCTTTCAAATCCTGCAACCTTACAGTATGTGAAAGACAGGTACAGCAGGGCTTAAACAAGGTGTCCAAGTGGGCAGACCAAAATGGATTTAAAATCAACCCGCACAAAAGTTCTTGTGTTCTCTTCACAAGAAAGAGAGGCTTGGTACCTGATCCCTGTGTAGCACTGGGTGGACAAATTCCTGTTAACAAAGAACACAAATTTCTAGGTGTTATCCTTGACTCCAGGCTTACCTTCATTTCACACATAAAACATCTTAAAGAAAAGTGTCTATCAGTTCTATAAGTTCTATCCCTCACTACATGGGGTAGCGACAGGAGGTGCCTGTTGAATCTTTACGGGAGCCTAGTTCGATCACGGTTAGATTATGGTGCCGTAGTATACCACTGTGCCGCACCGAGCGCGCTTAAGATGTTAGACCCCGTTCACCATCTGAGTATCCGTCTGGCCACTGGCACATTTACGACAAGCCCTGTTGAATCTATATGTAGAGTCGGATGAGTGGCCACTCCATCTTCAGAGAACAAACATCAGCTTAACGTATTTTCTCAAGGTTCGCTCTAATAAGGAACATCCGTGTTTCACGACAGTAAACGACTTGATGTGTGAAACACTTTTCCGTAACAGACCCTCCATGAGACTTTCTTTGTCACTGCGTGTAAGAGAACTTAGTGAAGAAATGGATGTCGCTATACTCGAACATCGCCTAATGGCTCCTGTTAATCTTTTACCGCCGTGGGAGTGGCAGGTGATAGACTGTGATGTATCCTTTGTGGAGGTCACAAAGCATGCTCCTGACCTCGAAATCGCTATGCATTTCCGTGAACTTCAATCGAAATACTGTTGTTCCGAATTCTACACAGATGCATCAAAATCACATTCTGGTGTATCTTATGCTGCTGTTGGTCCCTCTTTTTCTAAATCTGATGTATTGAACCCCTTAACGAGTATCTTCACTGCAGAAACATATGCCGTACTGTCTGCAGTAAAACATATAAATAAATTAAAACTCGACAGAGCAATAGTATTTACAGACTCGTTAAGCCTTGTAAAAGCGCTGAACTCTTTACAAAAGCATACAAATCCCGTTTTCATAGAACTTTACTCGCTCTTATGCAATATTTATCTATCACACAGACACGTAGTAATATGCTGGGTGCCTGGCCATAGAGGTATTGAGGGTAATGTACTGGCTGACAAAATGGCCACATCACTTACATCACTAAACACTTTTCCTACAGCTGCTGTCCCTGTCGCAGATCTGAAGCCTTTCTTGCGTAATAAACTACAACACTGGCAACGCATGTGAAACTCAGAAATAAAGAATAAACTGCACGTTATAAAGCCACAGTTAGGTTTTTGGCCCTCCCCAACAAAATCACGGCGAACAGATGTCCTATTCTGTCGCCTCAGAATAGGGCACACATTTGGTACGCACAATTTTCTGCTTACTGAAAATGAACCACCAACCTGTGGTCGATGTGGTGAGAGGCTGACTGTCCTCCACGTCCTCTTGGAGTGTCGCAAGGCTGTATCTGAAAGAAATATTTTCCTCTGGCATACCGGTATTACATCCCTCTACACCCGGCAATGTTTCTCGGACTGGAACCGCTATTTAACACGAAAGCAGTCCTCTGTTTCTTAAATGATGTTATATTACATGTTACAAGTCCATTAAATTCGTAGAGCATCCTCGTTCCAGAGGGTGCCCCTGCGTCAGCTGTTTTGCATAGCACATGCCTCCAGGCCCTTGTTTTTTAAGGGCTCTAAGGAGGCAGTAGTGCTCCAGGTAATTTCACCATCTAACATATTTTCTGTATTGCATCATTCTTTCACGATGGATATTATTGCACATAGAACATGCCATTTCTCATCGACATAATCTTACTACAGATAGATTTTACGCACTCTAGAGCGACTATTTTTAAGGCCCCTTTACAGCCACTTTACATTAACCCCATAGAACTCATAACTACATTGCGAACTCATCACCACTGCCTTGGCGCTCTTTGGCCACACTTGGCCCTTGCGCCAATAAACACTGCATATCATCATCAACCTTTATCATTTAACTCGCTGAGAAATGAAAAATTATTATTGAAATATAGGTCAACCAATATCTTTTGAATAATTAAACGCTTTGAACATAACACCCTGTTATTTGCCGTAAGCTTGGCTACTAAATCTCGCTAGTCAATAAATGGTATTCTTTATTTATGGATGTACAGGGTACGAATATGGGCCTGCTCAAGCCAACAATGGCTTGTGGGGCAGTGCCCGACAGCAAGGGAGAAGTCGTGGCATACACCACTGTTGGTCTTCATCACAAAATTAACTGGACTGAGCAAGAATGAAAGGAAAAAAAAAATCAAGCATGCAGAATAAAGGACACACTTTGTCTTTCCAACTGCCTAAAGAGAACACACTAATTGGGAGGTCATTCAGAACACTTGGAACACAGAAAGCGTGAACACGTTCCCCATATCTAGTCTGCACTCTGGGCAAAATGAAATGATCTCGTAGATGCAATGTTCAAGCAGCAATATATGAGAGACAAAATTCGTTATTCCACAGGTACGTAAGATTAAGTTTCTTTAAATAACAACCAAAATGAAGGCATACATGAGCAAAGAAATGGACCATAATTGTTAATAATTTGAACACCATACATCATGGCATGAATTATAGATTTTACTAAGCTATCAGCCTTAATGCTCCAAAACACTGAACAAAAGTAAAAGAACAAATTCCGTAGCACAGTACACTGTATTTTAATGCATGAGCTGACATGAGCTTACATGAGCATTAATGCATTTTACTCCTATAAATTGGGCATAATGCTTTGATAGACTACATCAGACATGCTGTTTTATGCAGCCGTTCACAAATGTTAGCCAGTTGACTGTCCCAAGAAATGTTGGAATCAAAATGAACACCCAGATATTTGACACTCGAAAGGCAAGGAATAGGAAAGCAGGTGCAATTATTACACTGAAGAGAATGAGTAGAGGAATGATGACAGGAATATGTTTCAGGGGATTGTGGAAACATAAGAGTTTACTTTTATTTTATTGATAGAAATGAAGTTATTACAGTCATGTCATTTACTGTGTCAGTTTGTAATTTGCCTACGGCTTGATCATAATTAGCATGACTGGATACTAAAAGCGGGTCGTCAGCATACTGAAAACAACTGCAATGAAGAATGGGTTGGGTGAGATCGTTAACATAAAGTTAAATAAAAGTTAAATAGACTTAAATAAAAGGGGTGCTAAAGTCAATCTCTGAGAAACTTCACTGGACAACTGTGTGGGCTTACTTTTAATTTCCGATTACAACTTGAGTTTGGCCATGCAAATTCTCAGGGAAAGATAAAGGCCCTCGGAAGCCATAGCTATGAGGTTTACAAATTAGAACATCATGGTTTACGGAATCAAAAGCCTTTGATACGTCTAAAATTACTGTGCAAGCTTATGCATTGTTTTCGAGAGCATTATTAAGCAAACAAGTTTCATCTAACGCAGACCTAGTGCCGTGCCTGGAGGTAAATCCATATTGGTTGGGTGATAGGTGGCTATGTGCATTAATGAAGCTTTGTATTACATGAAAAATACACTTTCAAGTATCGGAGCAATGCACGAAAGTATTGAAATAGGTCTAGAGTTTGTGACAGAATTAACCAATCCTGCTTTTGAAAAGGGAAGCCACAAGAGTTTCTTTGAGGCCAGGTGGCATGATTTATGTTGCTATAATGTTGTTTACGATTGCTAACAGAACACTCTTCAGGGCCTCAGTTTCTGTGAAGAACGTCCACAGACACGATCTAATCCCACTCACTGACTTGGACTTTGAATGGTGTTGGGCTGCTAAGCACGAGGCCGTGGGATCGAATCCCGGCCATGGTGGCCGCATTTCGATGGAGTGCCTCATGATCAGATCATGGCTTTGGCACATAAAACCCCTTGATTTTTTGTTACTGTTTGAAGTTGAATTGGATATAACGAATGTCAGTGCACTCTTGCAGAAAGGCAGACTCAGCCACTCGTCATATTACCAGACAAGTTTGTTGCAGCAGATGAAAAAAATGATGAAATTTGTCTGCTAGAAGAATAGATGGAGATCCAAAATATTTAGCAGTGGTTTCATACACACCTTTATGGTGATGACCCCTTAATTCGTTTATAGACAAAGCCTTAGGTGGATTATTCCTAGACTCAGAAAATTTATTGTGGAAGTGTTTTCATCTTCGACCTCTAAGCACGCAGTAATTTTATTGTGAGCCTTCTTATAAGCTCCACAGAGAAACTTATTTTTACAGGAACGACGATAACATGCCCAAGCTGATTCTTTTTCTGCTATGACGTACAAAACATATACATTTATCCATGGGCAACCCAGTTTTCGTTGTTCTATGACAACCACCCTTTTACATGAGTGCACTATGTGTGCGTAGACAGCAGTAAAAGATGGACACAGTTTACTCGCAGGAACTTCCTCAAGGAAAGATCGCCAATCGTAATGCTGTAGCGACAAGTCAAGGCTTCTGTTATCAACAACCTCTATTTCTGATATCAGTTTTTGGTCGGTAATATGCTGTGACGATAAAAAGGCCACAAAGAAGTGATCGAACAGGCTTTGCTCAACGATAAACGGAAAGACCTGGTCATTCTCGGTGCGGACACTTATGTGATCTAGACATGAAGACTCGGCACATGTGCCCAAAACTTCGACATGTGTTGGAAGGTTGATAATGGCTTCTATTCCAATGTCAACAAGCGTGTTCAAGTATTAGCTACAATGTGCCGTTTTTTTTTCTTCAGCAATTCAACGTTAATGTCGCCTATCATGCATACTTGACCAGATGAAAAAGTAGATGCAACTCGTCCACAAACTTTTTGACGCTTTGGTGATGAGCAAAGTCGTTACAAAATATTGTGTGTGAATATGGAGTGCTAGCGATTCAGTGTTTGTAAAGGTTATACTCGGAGGACTCGAAATCCAGTAATGTTTGATGAAAACAATTCCACCACCACGGCAACCTTTGTGCATAAAGAATTATTGTGATAACCTTGGATGGAAAACAGACCAATATGCTCTTGCTCAATATTTATTTCAATTAATGCAAAAACATCAGCTTTATCATGCACAGCACCAACTTGGAAACAAAATTCATTCCAGTGCTTGTGAGTACTGAACGCATTTACATAAAAAACAGTGTAAGTTCTTCTGCGAACTTTTGAAAAGATATTAGAGAGAGAAGGAAAATCGCGAAATTGTTCACACAGCCATGAAAAAGACAAAATTACAGCAGACAGAAGCAGAAAAAGAATTTAAAGAAAAAAGCGATCAGGCCAGGCTCTGTCAAATCAGAAGGACCCATTATACATACAATTGGGTCACACTCCCTCTTCCGAGCATAAATTTTGCCATGTTTCACCCACGTCCTCTGTGCTGAAGAGTGCATTGAGTATGCAGCCTTTCTTAAAGCCAGTTTGGATAATTTCATGACTGGTTTCATGACGGGCATGACTCAGGAACTCCGTTAGCTCTGTACTATTTTTGCATGTAGATTAAAATTTGTTGTTCACAAATGCAGGTCGATAGCTTATTTTGGGTAACATTCTCAAAAAAGAAAATAAAGGTCGACCTATATTTGAATAAATACTGTAGTCATTCCGTGGGGGTTGGTATACTTGTACAGTGTATTGAATGATCAAGAGTAATCCTGCTTCTGATGCTTGCCATGATTCGATGCTTGAGCTTTGTCTCAAAGTAATAGGCATAATGTCAAAACAGGAAATCGGCAGTATCTGTTGCAGACCAAGAACTGGTAGCTGCCAACTCTCCCAAATCTTTCAAAAATTCCTCAAATTAGGGCTTGTTCTACAATTTTACAAAAGTTGCATCAGTTTCACAAAAAGTGAGTTCTGTGGTCAAAAAAGGTTCAGAGGTTGAAAGATGGGTGTGCCAAGATAGCATAAAAAATAAGCACACAAAAAAAGTTGCGGTGGTACCCATGCTGCTCCCGTAAGGCAACACAAGACACTGTATGCAGAGGGTACCTGCTTTTTTATTAAGCTCGGCCACTGACGCAAGCCAAGTCGAGAGCAGCCACTCCAGTCTTTGTGCATAGAGGCCTTGATGGCTTGTCGCTTCCTGCTCCAAGTTTGCTGCTTGTGTGCTGCCTGTTAAGTTGAACGATTTAACAAGGTCCACACGTATCCTATAAAACATGAGCGCTCATGGCAAGCATGAAAAAAAAAACTGAATTTTAAAAATTAAGATTAGAAAGTGGGGTGATATTGTAACTCATAATGTAAGAGCACGAAAGAAAAAACACGGCACAGAAAAAGTCATGGGACGAAAGGAAATTGTAGATGCGGGACAAGTGCTTGTCCCGTGTCTACCATTTTCTTATGCCTGTGTTCTTTTTTTCAGTTCGTAAGTCACGTCATATATGCATCAACTAGGCCTTCTAAAAGCCCTTTTAAAACTGATATTGTATTTATTTATTTAATACTGCCAGCAGCCTTCTTGCAGCCAAAGCAGGAGTGGTATAGGGAGAAACACGATAACAAATACTAAGGTAACAAAGATGGTCAGAGCAAAGAAGCAATACAGGCGCCGATGATATTCTCTATACAAAAACTAAATAAGGCACTAAGTCATTGCACGTGTCGGGTACAAACAGAAGTGGGTAAACAAAAATATCTGCTTTTTTCTTCCTCCCTCTATTCTCCACATTTTCTTCGAATTTCGTATTGAACGATAAACAAGGAACCTTACTACACAATATTAGAGGCGGCTGATAAAAAGGATGCAGGTCACGTCATTTGTGTCACCTCACGTGGCAAATAATTCTATTCTGATATTATATGTGGAAAGAAAGAATAGGTAAAGGTTGGTCCTTGTTTGGGGTATTAGTAATCTTTTCTCATGTTTGCCTTGAGTGTGTCAAGTGCTATTCTTATGTGGTTCCCACACAGCATTGGCATGTTCAAGCACCGGTCATGTGATGCTTGTGTAGGCTACTAATTTAGTTTTACTGGTGGCACACTTCAGCCGGTGCTCCAGCAGCCAACATTTTTTTAATGCAGCCTGCACTGTGTGGTCCACATGAACGCTCCAACTTAAGTTTGAACTGATGTGGACGCCTAAGTACTTGAGATCACTGGCTGATGCAATTGGACTGTTATTGATGATGTATTTGTGATGTAATGGCTGTTGCTTTTGTGTCAGTCATCAGGTGCATTTAGCAACATTAAGATGCATATCCCAAGTGGAACACCTGTCAGCGACAACTGCCAAATGACTGTTGAGAATATCCTGGTCTTTCTCGGATTTTACGCCCATGTACAGAACGCAGTCATCTGCGAAAAAGAGGCTTTTCCTGGGAGAGTCCAGTGATAAATAATTTCAATAAATCGGAAAAAGGCCTTAAAACTTCGCCCTGTGGGACTACTGACAAAACTGGTAGAAGGGTCTATTTTGATTCGGCTGTCTGAACATATTAGGTTCTGTCGAAAAGGTAATGCTCAGCCACCGCGTGATCTTATTGTTCTTTAAAAGGTTTCGTGACTTTAACGTAAGCTTGGAATGCAATATTTTGTCGAGAGCTTTCTCAAAATTAAGAAAATTAATGTGTACTTCACCGCCTTTATCAAGAGCGGCCGCAAAGCCAATGATGGTAGGAATTGTGTTACTGCCGATAAGCCTCGGCGAAAGTTGTGTTGGCCAGATTGGAAGAAGTTGTTCGCTTCCAAGTGAAAACATAGGTGTTTGAAAACAGTGCCCCTGTAGTTTGCTGTAAGTACACAATAATGAAATATGTCTGTAATGCTTTATGCTGAATTTGTCACCCGACTTGTGGACCGGTACAACGTTGGCGGTTTTTCGGTCATATGGAATTTCACCTTTCTCTATACTGCCGGTAAATATAAAGATGTTTAGATTCACTGAATGGTGCTCTGAATCAGAATACATTTGGTATGCCGTATGCCGTTTTTCGTGTCTTAAGCTGAGTGGTGCTTCGAAGATTCCCTGCCTACCGATGGAAATGTTGGGTACACCCAAACTGGAGCACTCAAATGCAGCTGCAGTAGAACTGCTGCGTAAAAACACGGAAGTGAGGTAATCATTGGAACACGACACCACAGCTGAAGCATCCGTCAGCAACTTTCATGTCGTAGTTTTGTCGCATGGTCCTTGTCAGATAAATGCAACCAAATTTCTTTGAGTTGCTGAATAGGTAGTTATGCATTTTCATGTTGACAAATTGGTACCTAGAGTTTTCTGCCGTCAGCTGTTCGGCAGGCTGGACAATACTTCTCTTTTAAGATTCAGTTGTATTGCGTAATAACCATTTAATTCATCGTTTAATTCGAAATATGTCACGTGTAATTCAAGGATTTAAGTTGGTCTTTTTTTTCTCCATGGACTGATTACCATGGAATGCTTTCTTGTGGGTCACGTAACACATGAAGCAGATGATGGGTTGCCTGTTAGAATTTCGGGATGTGTGCAAAGGAAAGGGAAATGCAGTTCACGACAGAGTGCGTATTGATGGGATGTGATAGAAGTTTGCAAGAATAGGATGGGGTTGGTTGATCCAAGATGGGGACAATGGGAGATCACTGGTGTGGTCTGTCATCCTACTGTGGACTTGAAGTGAGCTTGTGGCCAGCTTGGCTAATGATGTGCCCATCAAAACTCTCCTGCAGGCATCCACAATCGATGGACGGCGGAAAGGGGCCTGCCTCTTCTGCCAGGAGTACTTCATGGACCTCTACCTGTTGGCAGAGCTCAAGACCATCTCCCTCAAGGTTTGTGCCACTGACTCGTATCGCATTTTTACCCACCGTGGTGGCTCAGTGTCTCCAGTGTTGTTGCTCTGCTAAGCATGAGGAGGTTGTGGCTTCCAATCCAGACCGTATGGCCACATTTAAATGGGGCTGCAGTGCAAATGCGCTCTTGTGCCAAGCATTTGGTGCAACCTTAAAGAACCCCACTGCAGTGCCACTTCGAGGGCTGATTTGGAGTCCCATTCAGTTGTTTCCTCTGGTTGCTGATGCCGGATTTGTTTCTGGAATTCCCAAAGTAAACTAAAGACTAACAAGAACAAACAATTGGTAGCATAAGGACTGGTTGTCAGCCCCTTCAAGTGTAGCTAGATATGTGTTCTCTCTCTCTCCGTACACTCCTCCTGGCCCTCGACAAACACCATGCGCTCAGCCTTGGTCCTCGTGGCATCGCCACATCTTGCACGGCGCTTCTGCCGGTGTGCGGGATGGGTGGCTGTGCTCTCCCCACCTGAAGAAGGACAGCAGCTAAGAATGTCTGAATGAGGGGGAAACATTTTGCAGGAACTGTGACCTGTCATTTTTGCCAATGTAAATAGTAATTATTGACAGCTTTCTATTGTTTCCAAGGAAAGAAAGTTAAAATTTCGATTTTATTTGTGTTTATACTTTCCGAAATTCTCCAAGAAGGGTAGTATCGACTAACTATTTTTCGTCGTAATCGAGACAGTAGCTCCTCATGTCTTCCGTGTGTGCCAGTACTGTAACATTACGGTACAGTAAGTAAGATTGGATGGTTATGTAAATTTATTTACAGCAGTTTCTTGATAACAAGAAATGCAGTACATAATGAAAGGTGTCCATGTCTGCGTGACTTACCTTCTTTCATTCCGAATCCCTGTCAACTGGCTCAACATTCTGTAGTTCTGAACCGGAACACATTTGTTCAGGCGCACACATACTACTTGTGGACAACATTCTTGTGCTTATGCAAGCAAGGCTACAGAACCGAAGCTCATGCTTGAGATGAGACCACTGCAGAGCATAGTCCATAGTTACTGCCATTCATAAAATAATTGTTATAGAATGCAATTTACTTCAACTGCTTTTAGCATTTTGCAACTACTATTTGCGGGCGTTCACATTTCTCTATGGCAAAAACCTAAAGATATAGGGGTATTCAAAAACGAGTCTCGTTAAGTATGGTGGTACCCCATCCTTGCCAATAAACCATAAATTCGCCATCAATCTCTAGCTGTGTGCTCATGACACATGGATTCTGCCACGGGCTTGTGCTCTCTTCCACATAGCCTCTAACACAAACCCAGAGTGATAAAACAACTTTTTAAGAATGCATCGTAATTTTGGGGGGAACTAAGCCTGGTAGTACTTCAGTAGTACTCATAATGGAAACATGAGACAAAGTGGCACATGCAAAATATAAGTTATTTTCTATAAAGATGTGCAACGCTAAAGGAGCATTATATAATATATTATGCCTTGTCAGTTGTATTTTTTTCCTTGTTGCAATACAAAATAACCATATACCTGCCAACCTCTAAAATCAAGTTCGTTTATTTACCACATACATGGAGATTCACGTAAGTGGTTAGGTGTGACGAGGGAAGAAAAGCTGCATTAAGAACAGCTTGACTAGCCCCACGTACCCAGTTCACTAAGGCAGCATGGCAGTAAAAGAAAAATACATTTCAACGTCGGTGTCAAATGAGAAAACACACGACATCCACAGAAAACATATTTTACAAAAAGTGATATTTAACTATAAACATTTTTAACACGGCATGCTTGAAACAGAAGTGTTAGAGTGTGCGAACGGTTTCATTCGTAATCTTGAAATCAATCAATCAGCTTTATTTCCTTGAAATAGGAGGAGTACGGGACTAAAAGCTTGAGCAGCTTGACGAGGTCCCGACCCCTTTACAGTTGGCAAAACAGCAGGATGACGGTCAGTCGTGCTCAACGAGTTCAAATAAATCAACGAATATTACATAACATTGAGCAACAAAAGAAGTTTTGTAACAAAGCGCAAGAACAATATAAACCAATTGCATAGACTTGAAATGGCATGAACATAAGAAACAGTGATCGACAAGTAGAGGGAAAAGAATTCGAAAGGATGTACTATTCCTGAAAATAAATGGACTGGGCGAAACGCTTAATGAGAGAATTTTGATTACACGAAGGATCAAAATCTTCATGGTTTAATAGGTTCAGAAGGGAAGCTTATAGGACAGTAGCTTATAGGACAAAGATAGTTCATCATAAGAAGTTCTAGGGGTGGGTACAGTCCACATTTCATTGTGCCTGGTAGAATGAACACTTGTGTCTGCTTTTAACTTAGCAAGATTAATTATGGTATTGGTACCCTACCTAACGAAAGCTTTATAACGCAGCATCAGCCTATAATTATATAAACAGAACATTGGAAGAATTTCATACTTTGTAAAAAGAAGTTTTGTAGAAGCATAATGTACAGCAGCACTGTCGTATGGCTTTTTTCTGCAGCAAATACAGCTTGCGCAAATTTGTTACGCCAGTAGTACACCACACTATGCTGCAGTACTGCAACATAGAGGACACCAACGCATTGTAGATCATAATCTTCACCTTTGTAGGAAGAATACATCGCGTACGTGCAAGGACATCAATGGCAGACGACATCTTTGAATGGAGGTTTTCGACATGTACATTCCATGCAAGGTGCTTTAAAAAATGTATTCCAAGGGTTTTAACAGAATCCAGCAACTGTAACTGCTGAGAGCCCAAAAATAAATTCAACTTCTTTGTCAGCATTTTTTCCTTTAGGCGTGTACATCATAACTTGTGTTTCTGAAGGGTTTATTTTTAAAGAATTCACCGTGGCCCAGGCATCTAGGTTAGACAGCGTTTTGTTAGCCATAGCTTCTATCTCTGTTTCGAAGTTCCCTGTAATAAAAACTGTCGTGTCATCAGCATATGAGACGAATGTTGCGTTGTCTGTGCAGTGTACAATATCATTTATGTAAATAAAAAATAGGAGTGGCCCTAGAATGCTTCCCTGTGGCACACCAACAACGACCGGCTTCCTTGCAGATGTATCATTGTTTGTATCTACAAATTGTGTCCTGTTTGAAAGATAGGATTCTAAAAGCGCATGCGCTGTTCCATGCACACCATAGTTTTCTAATTTACTAAGAAGGATGGTATGATCAATTAAGTCAAATGCCTTGGAAAAATCGACGTATATGCCTAATGCCATTTGATTGCGACTGAATGCATCTATAATTATTTCTTTTTGAGTCAAGAGGGCTGTTTCGGTAGAGCGATGCTTGCTAAACCCATGTTGAAAGTCTTTCAACAAATTGTGGTGATTAAAAAATGATAGCAATCTGATATGCATTAATTTCTCAATACCTTTCGAAAGCACTGGAATTTTTGAAATGGGTCGATAGTTGTTTAGTGCCCCCTTATCACCATGCTTGAAGACTGGAACAATGTGTGAAGTCTGCATTTGTTTTGGAAATATGCCTGTAGTTAATATTAAGTTATAAATATGGGTAAGAACAGGGCATATAATATCAAGCACAAAACTTCCTATTTTTTTTATTGTTTAATGTCTTCAGCAAGCAATAACTTAAATGTTTGAAAGCCATAGTTTGTGCTTTATGAAGTGAATCTGGATGCCATCGGCGTCCAGGGACTGGCTGTTATGTATATCACCGATTCAAAAAAAGACTTCTGAGGGGCAAGTTGGGGCAAGAAATAGTGTTACTAAACGCGTTTACAGGCAGGAACTGAGTATAGTTGTTGAGGCCATCAACGTCATTTAACTGTGGTTTTAATGTGAAGATTTCGTTAAACGTGTTTGGTATAGCATTTCCGGAAAGTTTCTGCCCGTTATGACACAAAACATCTGGAATAGCTGAAATTGAATTGGGCTTTAGCAAAGAATTCAATTTGCGCCAGAGAACATCACTTTCTTGATTGGCTGGGTCACTAAATATTCCCACGTAATAAGCATCCCTAGCAGCCCTAAGCTGATTTGTGAGATTATTTCTGTATTTCTTAAACTCTCTGAGCAGGGCAGGATCTCTAGATTTCACAAATTGAGCATGCATGGCATGTTTGTGTTTAACCATACCAAGAAGCTCGGGTGTTAGCCAAGGTTTTCGTGCTTTGGATGGCCGTGTCATTTTTTTCATGGGGAAGTGTTCATGGTAAACAGTTTTGAAAGTGCTCATAAAAGCATATACGCCGTGTCACCATCTTCTGCTCGATAAACGCTATTCCAAGCTACTTGAGTAATAGCCTGGTGAAATGCTTCAAGATTTGATGAAGTAATGCATTGAATAAAGACTGGTTTTTTAGTTTTACTAGCAATGCAGTGAGTTCTATTTACTAGTAATGTAATACCCAAATGATCACTGATATCAGTGTACACAGCTTCGGCCTCTAATGAATCAATATTAATGTTTGAAATGAATACATCTAATAGGGATGCACCTTCAATAGTCACACGCGTTGCACTAGATATTGTGTTTGAAGAACCATAGGTAGTAATAAGAGATTGAAAATCTTTTTGTAGCGGGGAAGACAAAAACATGTTTATATTGACATCACCGCCTAAGATCAGATTGATCTTCTCTTCTAATGTATAACTGAAAAGTTTTTCAAGAAACACTAGAAATCGGGTTGCGTCGCCTGATGGGGGTCTGTACACAACGGGAAAACATATTGCTATAACTCTGCATTGTTAACACCTCGTAGTTGGAAGTTATAGCAGTGAATTCATCTACGGGCTTAGCCACAATATCGTCCCTGTGCAAAAGCGCGACGCCGCCCCCACGCTTAACCTGACGACTTCGGAAAAACGGTTGATAGCCAGGAGGCTGAAACATGTGCCATGTGGGCGGCAACCAAGTTTCAGTTAACATTATTGCTGTAAACGGTACTCCGAAAGTGTCGATTAGCAAGGTCAAGTCGTCTATTTTATTTGGAAGTGATCGAACATTTTGATGAAAAAACGTCAGTTCCGGCTTTTTAACTGACACTACTGGTTTTATTTCCGATGAAACAGCCCATTATTAAGCCAAGTGAAGCATGGTTAGTCCCAATTAGCAAATTTTAGTCCCTTGCGCTTCCAATGACACACACTCGGCTAACTTCAGTTTCCCTCGCCTTGATGCGGCAACCATCGGTCCAAAGAAACTTTTTTTTTTTAATTGTTTAATGTCTTCAGCAAGCAATAACTTAAATGTTTGAAAGCCATAGTTAGTGCGTGGCGGTGGCACATACCATTGTCCCAAGTGTCTGTTAGGTGCGAAGAAGGATTTAGTTGCAAGTTAGCTACACTGTGTATATAACGGCTAGTTTTTACAGTATCAGATCTAAAGGAAAGGAAGGGTGTATTCATATAGCATGTTTCATTTAATTACATTGTATTTAACGAATAGTTCTGAAGTATGTGCATTAAATGGTAGGTTTGCACCAGAACGTAGGGCCTTTTTTTTTTTTTTTGTAGGATAACAAGATTATTTATGCATTGCTGTGTTCCGCTACCCCAAATGAAGTTACAATAACGCAGATGTGATGAAACAAGTGCCTTAAACATCGAAAGCATTTGAGGAACTGGCAATACACGCTGACATTTTCTCAGTACGCCCGAGACCTTGCAAAGTTTGTTTTGTAGAAGTTCCGTATGGTGATCCCATTTCATATATTCGTGAAAAATTACACCTAGATTTTGCTGTAGAAGAAAATTCAATTTTATTATTATTCAACATGAGATTATAAGAATGAGTAAGCTCATAAAGTGGGGATTTAGGGCGAAAAAGGACAGCTTTAGTTCTTGAGCAGTGAATTTGTAAAGAATATCTAAGTGTCCAGCTGCATATTTTTTCTAATGTCAAGTTAGCTAGATTCACGAAATCATGTATATTTGTTCCTGACAGGAAAAGACTTGTATCATCAGCATAGATTATGTATTGAGCTGAAGGGTCAACATTTACAATATCATTAATAAATATAATAAACAAAAGCGGCCCCAATATGCTGCCTTGGGGTACTACGTATATAACAGCTTGCATAGAAGACAGAGTTCCGCTCTGTCTTCTATGCAAGCTGAACCTTGTAGTCAATATCTTTTCGCGGTCGCAGCAGCGCTGCTGAACTGCTTCGCATTCCAACTACCACACTCCGTAGTCAGTAGTAGATCCCTGTCACGTGCCAGCACCCACTTCGTGCCACATTCGATAGCACGAATTATGTCCCATTTTTCTTCTGTGCTCAGCACCCGGTGTTTTTTATCGGAGCTTTGGCATGACGCGAGTCCTAACTTGCATGATTGCACAACGCTCTCCAGCACGGCGCCGAAATGATGTTGATGCGGCTTCAAGTGCATGGGGCGCTTGGAGGCCGTTCTGATCTCTGAGGCTTGTTGTTCTGCTGGGCCACCCGATGGGGACGACACACCGCCGTGATTGCGCGATGAAAAGTGTAAACACTACGTGTTAACCGATACGTACGCGATAAGCGGGCACAGTTTATGCTGATACAAAATGCATTATGTTCAGTGGCCGCTGAGTTGGGGATTTGTCTTTGCAGTGAAACCTCATTACTACGAACACCACATTAACGAGCTATTCAGAAATCCCCTGATGACTTCTTATAATTCTAATGTAAAAATATTTTAGTACACGAACTTCAGAATGCCGAACTTTTCAGAATAATGATCGTTATTCAGTTTCCCTGTGATGTTAACAATGCCTCTGTACTACAAACATAATCCGAAATCTGGGGATTCTTTACGGTAGCAAAACAGTAGGCTAGCAGACGACAAGGCGCAGAGAGCGGACGTCACAGCGCATGGGTTCGGAAAACCTGAGACGGCGCCCCAGAAAAAAAAAAATGCGGGCAAGTGGAGGAGACGACACATCAGGCTTTAGGAGCACATGCTCCGTTTGGAAAAGTGTCACCTAGCAACGGAGGCACGTGTCTTTCTGTCGCGCTTCTTTCTGCAGCCACTCTGCAGCCATGTGGTGAAATGTAACCTCCATAGCCATGGGGATGCCACACGGCCGCACTTTTCACTTTCCCAACAGTGTTGTTCATGGGTGCTTTCTCTGACGTAGTTCAGGCGTCTGCCTCCAGCGAGATACTTGCGGTGTCCACGGCAAGAAATGTGAAAAACAAACAAAAAGCAAGAAACATTGCGTTTTCGAGCTGACATGGAGCTCCCTTTTTGTCACTCTTATTATGGGGTCCTTTGGTGGTGCATGGCGGCATAACCTTTGGAAAATATCAACAGTGCATGCCGAGAGCTCACAGCGACGTCTTCTGTATAGCTCACGTGATAACTTATGAACTGATGGGTTGATGGGCGGAATGCTTACTTTTGGGGCTTTCACTATAATGAACAATTTGCCACAGTCCCCTGAAGCTCGTTATATCGAGATTTCAGTGTGCTACTTTAAAACGAAAGTACTGTTTAAGCTGGTATGGTTTAACGAGGTTCTACTGTAACCGTTTTTGGCATTACACAAAAGCATGTGCCATACCACCACTCGATCCACTCCACACCATGTTCTGATGTCTTGCGGCAAGGCAGAACTATTTCTAATATGTAGAAATGGCTCTCAATATAGACCACAGTGGTTCGTAGCTCTGGCGTCTCCATACGGTGTGTTGGTGAAATGCATTTCCATGCCTTTCACGCACACTCTTGAGACATTAAAGAAAGAATGTATTTACGAAAGAATGGGCTACTTTTTGAAATTTCAAGCTTGATATTGCAGAATGCATGTTTTTTGTGATTGCTGCCATTAATTAAAGATCTGCAGATACTATTACCAAAATTTGTAAGCACTAGACAGTTTCTGTATAGGGGTAATCTGCTTTGAAATTCAGCTTAAGATGTTGCTTAAGACCGTTCAAGAATCAAGAATCAAGAAGTCTTTATTGAGTAACACAAACAAAATGTATACACAGATACACAGTATACACAGTATACACCGTTGAAGTACGGTGCTTGTGTTGGTTTATTCTGTGTTCCATCACGGTTTCGAAGTGCACTGCAATATTCCATATTGTCACGTGTTAAGGACAGTCAAGAACACAGCAGCAAAACTGAATGGTGAAATACTTTTATTGGGCGAACCTGTGCCCAGAAAAAGAGGCCACACGCAAAGCACAACAATTAGCAGTAAACACCGTCAGCAATCGGCTAAAGTCTCATCTGCGGGGCAAGCATGTCAGCTTTCATACATGAGTCATCGAAGGTTCCTGCATAATCGCTGGTACCCATGCGTCTTCCAGAAAATACTACACAATTCGCGTCGCGCATGCAATCAGATTATACAAGGTTCGGTGGCAACATACAAGGGATAGAACAATTGCTAGCATTCGAGAAACTTACGGTACATGCAGGCATGTCCTGTGCTGAGCGACGATGTTTAACCCTTGTTAGCTGCTGAAAAAGCACTCACCCGAGAAAGATAAGATATTGGTGAATAAACATTAATTCCATCAAAATTCAGATTGGCCAGTTCCAAACTGCTTCAAAATGAAACTTTATCTGTTCTAAATTTCTCCAAAATAAAATTTAATTTGCTCCAAGCTGCTACAAAATGAAATTCTGTCTGCTTCGATATGCAAGTTTACTTGCTCCAAAAATTGCTCCAAACTGACATTAGGCAGTCTGCCCCTGATAGTGGCAATAACTGAAACATTGTTTTAGCATGAACCATGCATGCAATGCCTTAAACATGGTGGAAATAAAGTTTCTCCCTTGTCAACTGGCAAAGAACCACATTTTTGTCGACAGGCTCCCAACGAAATGGCACTAGTTAGGCTTGGAAGCCTAAGCTGTATGGGTGGTGGATTGGCTAGGGATAAGCTGTCGCGTGAAGCTCGCTGCCAATATGATCACACTTGCGAGACCACGATCGAGCGTGATGTCAGATACACAGTTAAAAAAGAGTAACAGCAAGGGACAGGATGGAACAGGAGGTATGTTCACCCTGTCACTTGCGCTGTTAGTATATTTAACCATGTACCAACTGGCTTAAGTTGCTGGTCGAAGCTTTTGTTTTATTGATCTTAAAATCGGCCTTCAACGGATAGTTTGAACTTGACTGGTCAGCACGCCTCAGTCAGACGAGTGCAGTAGGCTGGTGCTCTGTAAAACAGGATAAATCATTTTTTAACATAAAGCTGGTCTTCATTTCAGAAGCACACAAGCAAGCACACATCAGATTAAGTTTTGTAAAATCTTGCTCAGATTTACACTTCCATAACACACTGTCAGGTACACAGCTCTATATTAGTAAGAGGCTACTGGAAAAAAACGTGGGGGCAAAGTATTAGCTGCGCTGCATCTATTCAACACACAGCAAGGTCACCTATTATGCTTAGCCCCAGAAATTTCCTCAATGGGCTCCCTTTTTGAAGTATCAGGCTTAGACGACAGCTGACCCCACGCTTGCAGCTGGTGTGTTGACAACTGCGAGTCGGCATCGTCGATACAGGTGCAGGTTGTTCTGGACAATTCATGCTTTCTTGTCAGCTTTGAAGAAAGCGAAATGTGCATTACGTTTGCTGATAAGGTTCAAAACACCACAAAGAAAAGTGCACAAAAAGAAACTGCATTCACCTGAGTCAACGCACCACGAAAGAGACATTGCAAAAAATAGCCGAAATGACATGTCTCACCTACGAAAGCTGTAGCTACCGATTACGTGATGTGCTTCTAGGAGGCAGATACTTTTCAAAACATTGCAATGAAAGGCGCACGAAAAGGAACAACTTATCAACTGGAACCTAACAGAGTACGAAAGCTGTAACTACCAATTACATAAAAGTGTTGTGCTCATATAATAGCTGCCACTATGCCAAATGCATCCTCAGTTATGCTGAGAAACTAATTTTATATGAAAGGGGCAACATAATGTGCACAGTGCATCTTTAGCTGAGCTTTGTGTGCTCGAGCTGAGCATACAATTACATGTGCTTTCACACCGTATGATCATAAGCTTGTTTAACCTTTCGAGGGTTGAATTATTTTGTAAAAAACTTTCCCAGGTGGTCAAATTACTTTATTGCAGATCTTGAATGTACAAAATGTATAAAGTCGGCAATGAATACTAAAAAAAAAAAATAGGAACAGTATTTTGGTGTCGGCATCACTGAGAACTGCAAAATGTTCAATAGTATTTCAGAGTGTCGTACTCCTTGAAACACTGGTCTACTCACAGCGCCTTATCGCAGTCTGCACACCTTAAATGCGTGTCTGTTCTCCTCTTGGAGCAACGAGTTGTGTTGGCGCACACATGACATCGTCTCTGCATGCGACTGCCTTGGGCAGAGCTCGCTGCCAATATGATCACACTTGCGAGACCACGATCGAGCGTGATGTCAGATACACAGTTAAAAAAGAGTAACAGCAAGGGACAGGATGGAACAGGAGGTATGTTCACCCTGTCACTTGCGCTGTTAGTATATTTAACCATGTACCAACTGGCTTAAGTTGCTGGTCGAAGCTTTTGTTTTATTGATCTTAAAATCGGCCTTCAACGGATAGTTTGAACTTGACTGGTCAGCACGCCTCAGTCAGACGAGTGCAGTAGGCTGGTGCTCTGTAAAACAGGATAAATCATTTTTTAACATAAAGCTGGTCTTCATTTCAGAAGCACACAAGCAAGCACACATCAGATTAAGTTTTGTAAAATCTTGCTCAGATTTACACTTCCATAACACACTGTCAGGTACACAGCTCTATATTAGTAAGAGGCTACTGGAAAAAAACGTGGGGGCAAAGTATTAGCTGCGCTGCATCTATTCAACACACAGCAAGGTCACCTATTATGCTTAGCCCCAGAAATTTCCTCAATGGGCTCCCTTTTTGAAGTATCAGGCTTAGACGACAGCTGACCCCACGCTTGCAGCTGGTGTGTTGACAACTGCGAGTCGGCATCGTCGATACAGGTGCAGGTTGTTCTGGACAATTCATGCTTTCTTGTCAGCTTTGAAGAAAGCGAAATGTGCATTACGTTTGCTGATAAGGTTCAAAACACCACAAAGAAAAGTGCACAAAAAGAAACTGCATTCACCTGAGTCAACGCACCACGAAAGAGACATTGCAAAAAATAGCCGAAATGACATGTCTCACCTACGAAAGCTGTAGCTACCGATTACGTGATGTGCTTCTAGGAGGCAGATACTTTTCAAAACATTGCAATGAAAGGCGCACGAAAAGGAACAACTTATCAACTGGAACCTAACAGAGTACGAAAGCTGTAACTACCAATTACATAAAAGTGTTGTGCTCATATAATAGCTGCCACTATGCCAAATGCATCCTCAGTTATGCTGAGAAACTAATTTTATATGAAAGGGGCAACATAATGTGCACAGTGCATCTTTAGCTGAGCTTTGTGTGCTCGAGCTGAGCATACAATTACATGTGCTTTCACACCGTATGATCATAAGCTTGTTTAACCTTTCGAGGGTTGAATTATTTTGTAAAAAACTTTCCCAGGTGGTCAAATTACTTTATTGCAGATCTTGAATGTACAAAATGTATAAAGTCGGCAATGAATACTAAAAAAAAAAAATAGGAACAGTATTTTGGTGTCGGCATCACTGAGAACTGCAAAATGTTCAATAGTATTTCAGAGTGTCGTACTCCTTGAAACACTGGTCTACTCACAGCGCCTTATCGCAGTCTGCACACCTTAAATGCGTGTCTGTTCTCCTCTTGGAGCAACGAGTTGTGTTGGCGCACACATGACATCGTCTCTGCATGCGACTGCCTTGGGCAGAGCTCGCTGCCAATATGATCACACTTGCGAGACCACGATCGAGCGTGATGTCAGATACACAGTTAAAAAAGAGTAACAGCAAGGGACAGGATGGAACAGGAGGTATGTTCACCCTGTCACTTGCGCTGTTAGTATATTTAACCATGTACCAACTGGCTTAAGTTGCTGGTCGAAGCTTTTGTTTTATTGATCTTAAAATCGGCCTTCAACGGATAGTTTGAACTTGACTGGTCAGCACGCCTCAGTCAGACGAGTGCAGTAGGCTGGTGCTCTGTAAAACAGGATAAATCATTTTTTAACATAAAGCTGGTCTTCATTTCAGAAGCACACAAGCAAGCACACATCAGATTAAGTTTTGTAAAATCTTGCTCAGATTTACACTTCCATAACACACTGTCAGGTACACAGCTCTATATTAGTAAGAGGCTACTGGAAAAAAACGTGGGGGCAAAGTATTAGCTGCGCTGCATCTATTCAACACACAGCAAGGTCACCTATTATGCTTAGCCCCAGAAATTTCCTCAATGGGCTCCCTTTTTGAAGTATCAGGCTTAGACGACAGCTGACCCCACGCTTGCAGCTGGTGTGTTGACAACTGCGAGTCGGCATCGTCGATACAGGTGCAGGTTGTTCTGGACAATTCATGCTTTCTTGTCAGCTTTGAAGAAAGCGAAATGTGCATTACGTTTGCTGATAAGGTTCAAAACACCACAAAGAAAAGTGCACAAAAAGAAACTGCATTCACCTGAGTCAACGCACCACGAAAGAGACATTGCAAAAAATAGCCGAAATGACATGTCTCACCTACGAAAGCTGTAGCTACCGATTACGTGATGTGCTTCTAGGAGGCAGATACTTTTCAAAACATTGCAATGAAAGGCGCACGAAAAGGAACAACTTATCAACTGGAACCTAACAGAGTACGAAAGCTGTAACTACCAATTACATAAAAGTGTTGTGCTCATATAATAGCTGCCACTATGCCAAATGCATCCTCAGTTATGCTGAGAAACTAATTTTATATGAAAGGGGCAACATAATGTGCACAGTGCATCTTTAGCTGAGCTTTGTGTGCTCGAGCTGAGCATACAATTACATGTGCTTTCACACCGTATGATCATAAGCTTGTTTAACCTTTCGAGGGTTGAATTATTTTGTAAAAAACTTTCCCAGGTGGTCAAATTACTTTATTGCAGATCTTGAATGTACAAAATGTATAAAGTCGGCAATGAATACTAAAAAAAAAAAATAGGAACAGTATTTTGGTGTCGGCATCACTGAGAACTGCAAAATGTTCAATAGTATTTCAGAGTGTCGTACTCCTTGAAACACTGGTCTACTCACAGCGCCTTATCGCAGTCTGCACACCTTAAATGCGTGTCTGTTCTCCTCTTGGAGCAACGAGTTGTGTTGGCGCACACATGACATCGTCTCTGCATGCGACTGCCTTGGGCAGAGCTCGCTGCCAATATGATCACACTTGCGAGACCACGATCGAGCGTGATGTCAGATACACAGTTAAAAAAGAGTAACAGCAAGGGACAGGATGGAACAGGAGGTATGTTCACCCTGTCACTTGCGCTGTTAGTATATTTAACCATGTACCAACTGGCTTAAGTTGCTGGTCGAAGCTTTTGTTTTATTGATCTTAAAATCGGCCTTCAACGGATAGTTTGAACTTGACTGGTCAGCACGCCTCAGTCAGACGAGTGCAGTAGGCTGGTGCTCTGTAAAACAGGATAAATCATTTTTTAACATAAAGCTGGTCTTCATTTCAGAAGCACACAAGCAAGCACACATCAGATTAAGTTTTGTAAAATCTTGCTCAGATTTACACTTCCATAACACACTGTCAGGTACACAGCTCTATATTAGTAAGAGGCTACTGGAAAAAAACGTGGGGGCAAAGTATTAGCTGCGCTGCATCTATTCAACACACAGCAAGGTCACCTATTATGCTTAGCCCCAGAAATTTCCTCAATGGGCTCCCTTTTTGAAGTATCAGGCTTATACGACAGCTGACCCCACGCTTGCAGCTGGTGTGTTGACAACTGCGAGTCGGCATCGTCGATACAGGTGCAGGTTGTTCTGGACAATTCATGCTTTCTTGTCAGCTTTGAAGAAAGTGGAATGTGCATTACGTTTGCTGATAAGGTTCAAAACACCACAAAGAAAAGTGCACAAAAAGAAACTGCATTCACCTGAGTCAACGCACCACGAAAGAGACATTGCAAAAAATAGCCGAAATGACATGTCTCACCTACGAAAGCTGTAGCTACCGATTACGTGATGTGCTTCTAGGAGGCAGATACTTTTCAAAACATTGCAATGAAAGGCGCACGAAAAGGAACAACTTATCAACTGGAACCTAACAGAGTACGAAAGCTGTAACTACCAATTACATAAAAGTGTTGTGCTCATATAATAGCTGCCACTATGCCAAATGCATCCTCAGTTATGCTGAGAAACTAATTTTATATGAAAGGGGCAACATAATGTGCACAGTGCATCTTTAGCTGAGCTTTGTGTGCTCGAGCTGAGCATACAATTACATGTGCTTTCACACCGTATGATCATAAGCTTGTTTAACCTTTCGAGGGTTGAATTATTTTGTAAAAAACTTTCCCAGGTGGTCAAATTACTTTATTGCAGATCTTGAATGTACAAAATGTATAAAGTCGGCAATGAATACTAAAAAAAAAAATAGGAACAGTATTTTGGTGTCGGCATCACTGAGAACTGCAAAATGTTCAATAGTATTTCAGAGTGTCGTACTCCTTGAAACACGGGTCTACTCACAGCGCCTTATCGCAGTCTGCACACCTTAAATGCGTGTCTGTTCTCCTCTTGGAGCAACGAGTTGTGTTGGCGCACACATGACATCGTCTCTGCATGCGGCTGCCTTGGGCAGAGGTCTGAGGCATCCTCTCACATAAGCATGTTGCCGCAGACAGCGAGAATACCTCGTGAGCGATGGTGATAAACAAGCTAAGAGCAGCGCCAATCAAGATAGAAATCAACTTCCACCGCCCCTGCGAGAGCGTGCCGACAAAGAGAAAAATCACGTTTCGTGCGCCTTCGTTGCGATGATGCGGCGGAACCGAAACCGCGAAAGGGCGTTGCTGCTGAGAATGAGAATACCTCCCAAGCGGCGGTGATAAACAAGCTAAGAGCAGCGCCAATCAAGATAGAAATCAACTTCCACCGCCCTGCAAGAGAGTGTCGACAAAGAGAAAAATGATGCTTCGTGCGCCTCCGTTGCGATCACGTGGTGAAACTGAAACTGCAAAAGGGGTATTGCTGCAGTCTGCGCAACGCGTTGAAGCTAGAACTCAGTTCTGTTTATCTCCCTAAGAGGTGGCAGCACCTCCCAGTAAGCATGCATCGTCATTATGGCGCAAAATTTCAAACGGAGGGTTGAAACCGTACCCGTATGGCAAAGACCTTGCGGGACAGAAAACCTCCGCCGTACATGTACGGCAAAAACCTTCAAAGGGTTAACTTGCGAGTGGAAGTTCGCTGCAACCTATGAACTGGTGTTTGCCACCACACACTGTTGTTTTTCCCCACCGTAAACATACATTGCAGCAGAGAACTTGCTTCAATTCGACGGCGCACACTCCTCGAACATGACACTGCTTGAGCTGTAAAGCAAAATATGTGGCATTACTGCACACCCGCTATGCCAGACTGCAACTGTATGCAAGCTCCCAATCTGCTGTCTTGGGCACTGCTCAACGTTCTGCACAGTTCATAGAAGACAACGCACATCAAATGGAGCGGCCGCAGCCACGTCGCGGCCGTTTGTTTGCTTGAACGAGGCGCAGTAGCCCTGTCCTGCGAGTTTTCTAGCCAGCCCATTCAGTGGCACCATGGGGCACTCTTAGGCACGATACTTGGTGAATGCTGGTTTTCTATTGGCATACCCTCGAAAGCATGTTTGTGTTTTCTTGAGGACCTATCGGTTGCATATCCATTACTAATTCATTCAATGCGCATCCCGTAACTGTAGGCACGTGATCGTTCTTGCCAGTAAGGCCGGTAAGCCAAATGGGTAGAGGCCTTGCACAAGTATTTTGGCCATGTGGTAGCCTTGACGCATCGTCATTGACCCTTTGAGGGTCAATGACGTAAATATACGGCGCCGCGAACAAGTCCAAGAATGGTCGATGCCGTATATTTACGATGCCGTCTGTACATTTAAAAAGGGCGCCAATTTCCTTTTTCTTTTGTCATGTGCTGCCACTATGTGGGAATACAGGGAATTTTTTTTCGCACACCTCCCTCTCTCGGTTTTCGTTGCATGGCTTGTTTTAGCGCATTTGCCCCCGCGGGTCAATATACTACCGCTCATGCATTGGTGCACGCGGGGGCGGGTGGTGGTTTGGGCTTCGTTCCGCGGGCGGTTTGGGCTTCTTGCGCTACCAAACTGATGACTATCTCTTTACTAATCGCTCAAAGGGCGACCGCTTGTTTCTCGCTCGTTTAGTGCTCACAGGGGTGCGCGCGCATAAGGAAGGATGCCACTGTGCATGTGTTTCTGTTGCATTCTTTTTTTTTTTTTTTGACACTCGCAAAAACTAATTGCCTCTGGTTGGTGATAAGATGAAGATTAGCAGAAGTTTGTCACACGTTTTGCTTTTTTGACAGGCACACAACCACACAGTTTTCTTGAGTGTGCGCACCTAAGAATTTCGATAACACTATGGATGTACATATTAGCGTAAGAGCAAGAACATTTCTGTCTTGCAAAATATTCTCATGTGCGCGTTTTCAAAGCCTTGAACTATGTGTATAACAATGCATCAAATTTTTGATTCTTATAAGTTCATTTACTTCTTTATTGTTATCATCAATAAAGAGTACATGTATCCCAACGTAAATTTTTTTTTTTTTTTTTCACTTTGCGGTCACCTTAGAAAAATTACGGTCAATTTTTTTCGAAATAAGTCCCTAAGAAGAACTGGAATCTGTAATAAAAAAATCGACCCTGGGTGGTCGCATGTGGCGAAAAAATCTACCCTCAAAGGCTTAAGCTGTAAAAATTGGCATGTTCAATGTGGAAATGCAAATGAAGGAGCAAAATGCATGGGAATGTTTGTGTCGATTGAGACTGCTATGCGCAAAAGCGCTTGTGCTGGAAGCCTGATTGGGTGCCACGTTTGACCATGTTGATAGCCGTTTCTAAAGCATGCGACGGCAATGCAGATAAGAGGATCCACTACTGCAGCAAGTGCACCCAGTCACTGACGGTGTGAATGCCAAATTAGTGCTCCATATCTTCCGCATTTACAGGAGAAAAGCACACTTGTAAATTAATTTGGTAATCGTTGAAGACACATTTGTTTAAAAGCATTTTTCGACACGTAGTGTGCTGTTTGAATTATTGAAAGAATGGCTGCAGCGTGCAAAGCTGGAATCTAGTCAAACGTGAACGCTGTTGCAGTTCTGCTGCTGTACTGGCGTCAGTCGGTGCCCACCAATACATGGTAACTGCATGCATGTTTCTGCATTAGTGGTAGGCTGAAACAATTGAGTTTGCTTAAGTAACCACCTTGCGCCTTTGTGCACTTGAATATCCAGAGTTTTCCAGTTAAGTGTCTCCCATCGCTACGGGGCCCAACATGCAGTTTGAGTTATCCACAAGTGCGAATTGTGGGATGTGGGAGTTGGAATTATTGGGACTTCAGTGTATCTGCTGAAAACTAAAAACCGGAACACAGCAGTTTTCTGTGCTCTCTCAAGTAAGATCTATGGCAAATGTAAGGCGGTTTTGAAAAACACTGCAGAACTGCAATAAAGAAATGGCTTAGTGTAAAAGTTGTGATCGCTTACTTGAATGATGTGCTTCACATTTTTAGTATTCTGCCACAACTAAGCTGTTCCACCTTTAATATTGCTACGGAACAGCTGCCACAGTGTGGCTGCACTGAGGAGGAAGACGACAACGTGGACCGGCTTGATATATCATTGCCATTTTGGCCTTCCGTTATCTTCCCTGTAAATAAATTGTATATAGCATTGGGCTTCAGCTACACGTAACATTAATTTGGTGGAGGTGGACGTTCCCCGTACCCATCATGGAGCTTCGCAGCGGTCGCAACGGCGACAGTGCAACTTTGGCTCCTGCTGGCGGCACTTCATCTACACAACAGTCTCCGCCTGCAGCCCCGACCTACGTCGCCGTTTCCCCCCTTCGGGATCCTGCTGTTTTCAACGGAGTCGGCAGTCCTGATGTTGACGACTGGCTCCGCTTATACGAACGTGTCAGCACCAGTCACAGGTGGTATCCGACTATTATGCTTGCGAACATTCTTTTCTACCTCGACGGAGCTCCACTTGCACGGTTCCAGACTCGCGAAGAGGAGATCTCGAGCTGTGATCTCTTCAAAGAGAAGCTCCGCGACCTTTTTGGCAATCCGTTCGGTCGCCAAGTCAATGCCAAGAAAGCCCTTGCCACACGTCTACAGACGTCAAGAGTCCTACGTGTCGTACATTCTCGACGTCTTGGCCCTTTGTGCCAAGGCTGACCCGACTATGTCTCAGGACGATAAGGTTAATCGCGTCCTCAAAGGCATTCCTGACGACGCCTTCAATTTACTGGTGTTTACGAACGTCACCAGCATCGATACCATCCTCTAGGAGTGCCGCCGTCTCGAGCATGCTAAAAGCTGCCGGGTATCCTAGCACATCACGCGACTTGCCAACACAGCTGCTACGTCATCCTGTGACGACCTCTTCCACCAGCTGTCGCGATGTGACAACTTTACCCGCATCATTCGTCGTGAGGTCGAAGCGGCACAACTGGCGGCCCCTTCATTCCTGTCACCTGATCATTCTCCGGTGACAATCTCCTTGATCCAGGCCGTCGTCCGTCAAGAGTTGTCCAACATCAGCCTGCAATCCATTCGTCCCATACGCTCGGAACCTCTTTCTGCACGCACGTCCCCACCGCGCTCTTCTTACTCCTCTTATGGACAGCGCAAACCCTCCGAATGGCGAACCGTGGACTACAAGCCGATCTGTTTTAACTGCCAACGCATTGGACATGTCGCTCGCCACTGCCGCAGCCACTAGACTTCTCCGACACGCTATTTTCCTGATTATCACCCTTGCCCCTCTAGCGCATCCTTTTCCTTCGCCCCTTCTATGCCCGCTCCATCATCTGACCCTGCAACGCCTTTGACACGACCCCGCTACTCCCGCTCGCCTTCTCCCTCCCATCGTCAACCTCGTTCGCCCCCGTCACGCCGTGCTCCTTCTCCGACCTACTCGCCGCACCCCTGACTGGGAAAACTAGACAGCGATGCTTCTGGAGGAGAAGCGGCATTGACAACATTGGCACGAAATCCTCGCTTCACCTTACCCTCGAACAAGAATCTTTTGGACGTTCTCGTCGACAAAATTCCTGTGTGCGCATTGATTGACACCGGGGCGCATGTGTCCATTATGAGTGCTGCTCTTCGCCGTCGGCTCAAGAAAGTTCTGACGCCTGCCCCGAACCGAGTTGTACAAGTCGCCGACGGAGGGACTGTCGCTATTGTTGGCATGTGCTCTGCCCCACTCACCATTGCTGAGAGACACACCATCGTTCTCTTCACCGTCATCGAGCATTGCCCTCACAAACTAATTCTCAGTCTGGATTTCCTTGCCAATCATTCTGCCCTTATTCACTGTTCAGGCAGCTCACTTCGCCTTGACTTGCCCCTTCTGGCCGACCCTGTGGACCTGCCTCCAAGCCGTTTGAGCTGCGTGGATTTTATTCGCCTACCGCCTCACTCTGTGACACACGTCGACTTGTCCTCACCAGCTGTACCTGACGGTAATTACGTGGTCGCACCAATTCCGGCAGTTATACTTACACGTGGTGTTACCGTGCCACACACTGTGCTGACAATTACTGGCAACCACACCTGCCTTCCCCTTGTCAATTTCGCGCTAACCACGCAAGTTCTGCCTCAGGGGACTTCATTGGCTATAATTAGCGCTTTGCAGGACGATGAGGTCGAGCCATTCACAGTGGAAGATCGTCCTAGCTCAGCCGATACCGTGACATCATCGCACGGTACGGATGTCGACATTGAGAAGATGGTTTCCTCTGACCTTACACCTGCTCAAGCTGAAGCTCTTTGCCGCATTCTTGAAGGCTATCGCGACATTTTTTACTTTGACAATCGACCCTTAGGTCAAACGTCCGTCGTGACCCATCGCATAAACACTGGCGATGCGCGAACCCTATTCACCGACGTCCATATCGTGTTTCTGCGTCGGAACGAGCTGTTGTCCAACAGGAAGTAAAAAAGATGCTTGCAAAGGACATTATCGGCCCTTCCTTTAGTCCCTGGGCATCTCCCGTCGTACCTGTCAAAAAGAAGGATGGAACGTGGCGCTTTTGTGTAGATTATCGCCACCTGAACAAGATCACAAAAAAGGACGTGTACCCTTTGCCACGTATTGATGACGCTCTAGACTGCCTGTACGGTGCCACCTATTTTTCTTCTATCGACTTACGGTCCGGCTACTGGCAGGTATCCGTCGATGACATGAACCGAGAGCAGACTGCATTTGTTACCCCTGACGGCCTTTATCAGTTCAAGGTGATGCCTTTCGGTCTCTGTAACGCACCCGCCACCTTCGGACGAATGATGGACTCTTTGCTTCAGGGGTTCAAGTGGTCCACCTGTTTGTGCTATCTGGACGACGTCATCGTTTATTCGCCCACATTTGGCACGTACCTAGACCGTCTTTCAGCGATTCTTGACGTGTTCCGCCGCGCCGGTCTCCAGTTGAACTCGTCATGTCATTTCGCTCGCCGCCAAATCGCCGTGCTTGGACACCTCGTAGACGCCAGAGGCGTGCGACCCGATCCGGACAAAATTTGCGCCGTTACGAATTTTCCTGTTCCGAAGTCTACCAAGGACGTTCGTAGTTTCGTAGGGCTGTGGTCTTATTTCCGACGCTTGGTGAAGGATTTTGCGACCATCGCACGTCCCCTTACCGACCTCTTGAAGAAAGACACCCCTTTTCCTTGGGGTCCTGACCATGCCGCATCTTTTTCGCAGCTGACTAATCTCCTTACCACGCCTCCAATTTTGGCCCACTTTGGCCCGTCTGCCTCAACAGAAGTTCGAACTGATGCCAGTGGTCACGGCATAGGAACAGTGTTAGCACAGCGCCAGCGTGGACATTATCGCGTTATAGCCTACGCCAGCCGACTTCTATCACCCGCCGAGCGCAATTATTCAATCACAAAGCGCGAGTGCCTCGCTCTTGTGTGGGCTGTTGCGAAGTTTCCTCCTTACTTGTACGGACGCCCCTTCTGTGTCATCGCTGATCACCACGTACTCTGCTGGCTATCCTCACTTAAGGACCCCACGGGGCGACTCGTTTGCTGGGCGTTATGCCTGCAAGAATATACCTTCTCCATGGTATATAAGACGGGACGCTTGCACCAGCATGCCGATTGTTAGTCCCGCTACCTCCTCGACGAACCGGCTGATGCGGACGCCATTGCTTGCGTTTTCTCTGTGTCCCAGTTGCTTGAAATCAGCAACGAGCAACGCCGCGATCCTTCATTACGAGCCCTCATCGACCATCTGGAGTCAACGCCTGGCGACGCCTCTCTTCGTATGTTTCTCCTTAAGGAGGGGACATTATACCGCCGCAATCTCGATCCACACGGCCTTGACCTTCTGCTCGTAATTTCATCACACCTGCGTTAGACTGTTCTGCAACAACTTCACGACGCTCCCTTGGCTGGACACTTGGGCGTCTCGCGCACATACGACCGTGCGGCGCTACGTTGCCGCTTGTGAGCCCTGTCAGCGCCGGAAGAAGCCCTCCACACCTCCAGCTGGATGTCTCCAGCCAATCGACATCCCACCGGAACCCTTTTTCTGTGTTGGTCTAGACCTGCTTGGGCCGTTTCCTCTCTCGGCCTCCGGAAATAAATGGGTCGCCGTCGCTACTGATTATGCTATGCGGTATGCAATCACCAGAGCCATCCCGACAAGTTGTGCTACTGACGTTGCTGACTTTCTGCTCTATGACATCATCTTAGTGCACGGTGCTCCACGCCAATTACTCACTGACCGTGGCCGCAGCTTTCTGTCGGCACTTGTCGAGGACATCCTCCGCTCCTGCTAGACAAAGCACAAGTTCAGCACGTCCTACCACCCTCAGACCAACGGCCTCACGGAGCGCCTCAACCGGACCATCACCAACATGCTTTCGAAGTACGTTGCAACCGACCACCACGACTGGGATCTTCACTTACCATATGTGATGTTCGCGTATAATTCATCGCGTCACGACACCGCCGGCTATTCACCATTCTACCTCCTATATGGCCGAGAACCCGCGTTGCCCTTAGACACTTTGTTGCCCTCGGCCACACATTCAGCCACTGAATACGCCCGCGACGCGATCGCACACGCCGACCACGCGCGCCAGCTCGCCCGCACCCGTCTCGAGGCCTCACAGGAGCATCAGAGACGCGTCTATGATTGCCACCATCGCGACGTGCACTTTACTCCGGGTTCTCTGGTGCTTCTCTGGTTACCCGTTCGACTTGTGGGCCTTTCCAAAAAGCTGCTGTCGCACTACACCGGCCCATACCGTGTGGTGCGACAAGTGACCGATGTCGCGCATGAAGTCATCCCCGCCAACCTCGCAGCGTCATCGTCGGCTGCAAGTGACATCGTTCACGTGGCAAGACTAAAGCCATACCACACACCTTTCACCGCGGATGTGTAGTTTCAGCACCGGGACGGTGCTTCTACTGCCGGGGGTGATGCTACGGAACAGCAGCCACAGTGTGGCTGCACTGAGGAGGAAGACGACGACGTGGGCCGGCTTGATATAGCATCGCCATTTTGGCCTTCCGTTATCTTCCCTGTAAATAAATTGTATATAGCATTGGGCTTCAGCTACACGTAACAATATTTTCGTCTCTTAAAATTAACTTTTTTATCCTAATAAACTGCTCTAGCCTGAAAGAATTGTGCTCCGGAGCAATTTTTCTGATCCAGAAATTGCTCCGAGGGTTGTTTCAGCTGTCCCACCCCTGTCTTACATACAATAAGACATGCTTTGCACTGTCATTCACTCACAACTATGCAACGTTGACTGTGATGACCAGGGTGTGATTGGTGTGGTCTTGTGGGATCAGCATGTTCGCTGGCTTGCTTTAGGCCAGCCAAGCTGTACATCCAGAATGCACGTTTCTGCACACCAGATCATTGGAAGTATCCGAAGAGCTGCTGTTACAAGTTACTCTTGCTGAGAATTCAACATTTGTGCTACTAGAGTACATATATTGATCAGTGAATGAAAAAGCACACTCTGCTGTAGCAGATATGCCATCAGATATTGCATTTTCACTTTTGTCATAGCCTTTTAGTGGGAGGTGTGCCTAACCAGATCTTACCTTACATTGTTGTATATGGTAATTCCTTGTATTAGTGTTCTTTATACTGGGTCTGACTTTGAAATCAAGTCTAGAAACTGTTAAATTAGAGTAGATAGGTGTCGTTGTCACACCAGACTTTCTGTTGAATGTCCACATTGACTGCATTTTAACAAGGTGGTTACTATCCCTTGGTTCATATATTTTTTAATTTCACTTGAGCAGTATGTCTGTTTACTAAAATGTGCATGTGCATGTTATAGTATGAACGTAGGTAAGCTAGTTAATAGGCAGAGATCTGAAACGGCAGTTAATTTCATAACTGAATCATAGGGCATCAAGTATGATGCTAATTAGCTGTGATGCCAAAATGAACATGGTAGGTGAAATCTCAAGTTACAAGCTGTTTCATACACTTTATCGCATAGGAGATGTGGATATGCAAAATGAATACAAACCGCCTCAGCATATTTGAAAGAAGAAACCAAGGTATTCATTGGTAGTGTGTGAAAGATATGCCCAGTTCTTGTCTGGTCAAACATGCCTATATGCTGTGTGCATGGGCTGTTTACGTGACACAAAAATGGAAGGGCACAGTTGGGTTTCTGTTCTCAGCATCATGTGCTTTGCAAATGCCATTTGCAGTGTCGATGTCCTCTGTTTTTTACAATGCAGCCTATCTGCTTGCCTATTAGCTGGGTTATCTTGGAGTAGTCTTTGTGCCGAACAACGCAGGCGAGTGCCTCTTATCTTGAGGTTATTCACATGGAGTACTGTATAGACTCATGTACAAGCCACCCCCATGTAAGCTTGCACTCTCCACTTTCAGGCATGAACATTAAAAAAAAAAAAAATGCGCCTAGTCCCACAAAGCCCTTGTGCTCGACAGCTTTAGAGGGCACCTAACAGACCAAGTGAAGGCTCGGCTGGCCGACTGCTAAACGGACTTGGCTGTAATTTATGGTGGCTTGACAAGTGTACTGCAACTGCTCGCTCACTCGATGTTTGCATAAACTGCCCATTCAAGATGGAATTTCAGCAGTGCTACACCAAGTGGATGGCCGTGGACAACCACGAAACAACTCCAACAGGGCGTCTGAAGCGAGCGTCTCATCGGCAAGTGTGCGGTAGGATTACGTGTCAGTGGACACCATTGCAAAGAGCTTTAGAGTCACGGGGATATCAAACGCCATGGATGGCACAGAGGACAACCCGCTTTCGTGCCCAGAGTTTGTCCGAGAGTGATTAGCTTGCAAGTGGTGATAAATAGCGAAATAAAATGTTATGTCACCAGTTTTTTTTATTATCTGACACGGTGGCACTACAGTGTGTTAATGTGTAGCTATAGGCCTGATTCGTGTATAACCCGCACCTGAGAAAATTTTATGAAAACGAGTGTGGCTTATACACTAGTACATGCGGTACTTTCTTAGTTTTATTTGCAGTACTGTCTTTCTTAGTACTTGTCTACAACTAGGGTAGCATAAGTGAATTTCAGCATCTCCAAAAATGTGTTTGCTATGCTATGTGAAGGGACTTCCAGCCTAGACTGATAAAGTATTCTTTGAAAGTTGTTTGCCTTTATTTAGCAATAATTGGTTCATTATTGGAAGGAAAAGTGAAGGTCAGAGTTCAATTTTCTTTATTTTGCACTGATACCCCATGCCAGTACATCAATGTGACGTCACCAACATAAATGTACTTTTTTATTTTTTTTTTACATTTGGACCATGGTTGCTAAGTAAAAGTTATTGAATGTTTTAATCTCAGTCATTAGCCCTTTTAGAATACAGTGTAGTCTACCTCACTATCGCCCATCAATACACTATATTGATGGGCGACTTCAATGCCAGGGTAGGCAAGAAGCAGGCTGGAGACAAGTCAGTGGGGGAATAGGGCATAGCCACTAGGAATAGCAGGGGAGAGTTATTAGTAGAGCTTGCAGAACAGAATAATATATGGATAATGAATACCTTCTTCCGCAAGCTGGATAGCTGAAAGTGGACGTGGAGGAGCCCGAATGGCGAGACTAGAAATGAAATAGACCTTACACTCTGCGCTAACCCTGGCATCATACAAGATGTGGATGTGTTCAGCAAGGTGCGCTGCTGTGACCATAGGATGGTAACAACTCGAATTAGCATAGACTTGAGGAGGGACCGGAAGAAACTGGTACATAAGAAGCTGATCAATGAGTTAGCGATAAGAGGGAAAATAGAGGAATTCCGGATCAAGCTACAGAACAGGTATTCAGCTTTAACTCGGGAAGACAACCGTAGTGTTGAAGATATGAACGACAATATTATGGGCATCATTAAGGAGTGTGCAACAGGAGTTGGTGGTAACCCCGTTAGACAGGATACAAGTAAGTTATCGCAGGAGACGAAAGATCTGATCAGGAAACTCCAATGTATGCAAGCCTCTAACCCTACAACTAGAATAGAACTAGCAGAACTTTCCAAGTTAATTAACAAGCGTAAGACAGCTGACATAAGGAAGTCTAATATGGATAGAATTGAACATGCTCTCAGGAACGGAGGAAGCCTAAAAGCAGTGAAGAAACTAGGAATAGGCAAGAATCAGAAGTATGTGTTAAGAGACAAAGCAGGCAATATCATTACTAATATGGATAAGATATTTCAAGTGGCTGAGGAGTTTTATAGAGGTTTATACAGTACCAGCGGCACCCATGACGATAATGGAAGCGGGAATGTTCTAGAGGAATTTGAAATCCCACAAGTAACGCCGGAAGAAGTAAAGAAAGCCTTGGGAGCTATGCAAAGGGGGAAGGCAGCTGGGGAAGCTCAGGTAACAGATTTGTTAAAGGATGGTGGGCAGATTGTTTTCGAAAAACTGGCCACCCTGTATACGCAAGGCCTCATGACTTCCAAGTGTACCGAAATCTTGGAAGAACGCTAACATAATCCTAATCCATAAGAAAGGGAACGCCAGAGACTTGAAAAATTATAGACCAATCAGGTTACCGTCCGTTGCCTACAAAGTATTTACTAAGGTAATCGCAAATAGAATCGGGAACACCTTAGACTTCTGTCAACCAAAGGACCAGGCAGGATTCCGTAAAGGCTATTCAACAATAGGCCATATTCACACTATCACTCAGGTGATAGAGAAATGTGCGGAATATAACCAACCCTTGCATATAGCTTTCATTGATTACGAGCAAGCATTTAATTCAGTCGAAACCTCAGCAGTCATGGAGGCATTACGGAATCAGGGTGTAGACGAGCCGTATGTAAAAATACTGAAAGATATCTATTGCGGCTCCACAGCCACCGTTGTCCTCCATAAAGAAAGCAACAGAATCCCAATAAAGAAAGGCGTCAGGCAGGGAGATACGATCTCTCCAATGCTATTCACAGCGTGTTTACAGGAGCTATTCAGAGACCTGGATTGGGAAGAACTGGGGATAAGAGTTAAAGGAGAATACTTTAGTAACTTGCGATTCGCTGATGATATTGCCTTGCTTAGTAACTCAGGGGACCAATTGCAATGCATGCTCACTGACCTGGAGAGGCAAAGCAGAAGGGTGGGTCTCAAAATTAATCTGTAGAAAACTAAAGTAATGTGTAACAGTCTCGGAAGAGAACAGCAGTTTACGATAGATAGCGAGGCATTGGAAGTGGCAAGCGAATACATCTACTTAGGGCAGGTATTGACCACGGATCCGGATCACGAGATGGAAATAATCAGAAGAACAACAATGGGCTGGGGTGCGTTTGGCAGGCATTCTCAGATCATGAACAGCAGGTTGCCTTTATCCCTCAAGAGAAAAGTATATAACAGCTGTGTCTTACCTGTACTCACGTACGGCACAGAAACCTGGAGGCTTACGAAAAGGGTTCTACTTAAGTTGAGGACGACGCAACGAGCTATGGAAAGAAGAATGATAGGTGTAACATTAAGGGATAAGAAAAGATCAGATTGGGTGAGGGCACAAACGTGAGTTAATGACATCTTAGTTGAAATCAAGAAAAAGAAATAGGCATGGGCAGGACATGTAATGAGGAGGGAAGATAACCGATGGTCGTTTAGGGTTACGGACTGGATTCCAAGGGAAGGGAAGCGTAGCAGGGGGCGGCAGAAAGTTAGGTGGGCAGATGAGATTAAGAAGTTCGCAGGGACAACATGGCCACAATTAGTACATGACCGGGGTAGTTGGAGAAGTATGGGAGAGGCCTTTGCCCTGCAGTGGGCGTAACCAGGCTGATGATGATGATGTAGTCTACCTTGACAGATAAAACGTGAACTGGGCCTGAGCCATGGAGAAAGACTATTTAGGAGGTGAAACTCACGCCAGCGCGGGCGATCGCAGGCGACCAGATAACATCACAAATGTATGCGCTGATGGGGGCGTATGCAGTGGCGGCGCTATGCGGCGCGTTGTACAAGGTGCCGCGGAAAAAAAACTGCAGCGCCTGGGCAGGCAGCTCGGGCACACTTTCTTTGGCGACGCCCGCTCAAAGACAAGCAGACGACACAGGCGTTTGTGTCAGCGGGCATGCCGTAACATATTTGTGCACCCTTAAGTCAAATAGCAGCAGTTCTTGTTGGTGTCTGCTCAAGGGCTACAATACTAACTGCGCTGCTACGCGCAGTGTGCCCTTCTTCAGAATTTGCTATACTAAGGATGGGACACAGGTGTCGTTTAAAACTGCAAAAGCGGTTACAAGCGTTGCAGGGAGAAGGTGAGCATCTTCAAGGCTCCGAATGATCCTGAACGTCTGCAAGCATGTGCTGCGACGATTGGTGGGGGCTGGTGTCAGCTCACATCGAAAGATTAAGTCTGCGAGAAGCATTTCACAAGCAACATGATGAGACGTGATAAGTACTGCGGTGAACTTAGAGGCAAGGTAATCCTTGACCACCCGAAGAAACCTAGACTGCATCCAGAGGCTGTTACCTGCATCTTTCTTCCATCTTTGCCATCTTCAACATTCCCGAAAAGGAAGTGGACTCCCCGGGAAGCATCATGTCATGCTACCATCAAAGCACCAAGTATGAGTGTATGCGACAAGCCAGGAACATTGTCAGTGAACGTAAGCAATGTTGACACAGTGGGTGAGGCCCATGAGCTTGAGGAAAACCAGCTCTCATTGCATTCACCTGACGTTCTTTCATGTGCTTGTGCCAGCAGGTCTGACATGCTGTGTGCCTTAGAAAAGCAGTGAAAAGCTACCACCATTCCTACGACTGGCATGCAGTCATGCAATTCCTCGTCTGAACAATGCTTGCTTCACAAACTCGTGAAAGAGAAGCCTGTCAGCTTGCCGAGCCCAGCATGGAATCGCCATGAAATAAGTATGCAAGGCATCGAAAGTATTTGTTTCGCAGAGCTCGGGAAAGCTTCAGCAGCTTCACCAGCTATTATGATCAAGAGTTTAGAGAGCTAGCAATGTGTGGAGAGGGGCTGAAAGTAAGCCAATATGTTTTCGAGCGCGAAGTGAGCAGTAAGGTGTTCAAAGTTCACTTTAGCCTCCACAACGACCCAGACATCACTGAATTGCTTGCCGCGTTTCATAAAAGCATTGTCTGGGGTGGGGTTCCTGTAGAGAGCAAGTTTCTTGGTATCCAATTAGAATGCGCTATAGTTTACAAACTTGGATTCTGGAGGCATACGAATTGTTCCCTGCTTCTTGATGCGTCTGAAACACAATGCAGATCATGCAAATCCTTAGACAACACGCTGCATATTCACAAAGCGGGGAAATAAAAACGAGTGAAAAAGACATGCATATGACTTCTAGTGAGTCTTTTGAAGAGACCGAAGTTCGAAGCATTGCGAAGGCAGCCCTACCGCTCATAGTTAAGGCTCCATAAAAGGAAGAAAGAAATCGTCAATGAACTGTGCAAGTAAAAAGAGCAAGTTAAAGACCTAGACGACAGCGAAGTGGAAGTCTGGCAAAAGAAAATGTGGCTCCCATAAACGCACCATATGCTATTATTGGAGTGCATAGATGCCACGAAAGCTACGTCAAAACAGGAAAGGCGTTACACGGACAACTGGCTGCTACTGTCTTCTGCTGTACATTCGTTCACCATTAAGGTACAGGTTTCTTCGGGAAAGCAATGTATTGCCTTTGCGCTGCGTTAGAACCACAAGAAATACATTGCTACCATAGGGCTAAAATCTGCTTTTGATTTGGATTTCGTTACAGCACTGAAAAAGAAATTAGATGTGAAATCTAACTTCCAAAGGCATGGCATGTTTCTCTTCGACGAGGTGCAGGTGAGGGAAAGAACCTGTGGACTTGAAAACGCTAACCTACATCGGCCTCATTGACTACGGTGAGGGTAGTGGTGAAATGTCTGCACTGGCCAACCACGGACTTGTGTTTATCTTGTTCCTTTGCAGAAAATTATGCACAATCTATTGGGATGTTTGCATCAAGGGGAGCGCCAAAGGGAACTGTTCTGAGCCACTTGGTGCTACAAACGATAGTGATCTTGGAAAACACAGGTGCAATTGTTGACGGCATTGTATGTGATAGCGCCAGCAGCAACAGAAAAATGTGGACTGAGCTTGGTGTCACTGGGAAACTGAACACAGCCAAGCACTTCTTTGAGCACCCGATGTACAGAGACTGAAAGCTGTACTTTTTAAAACTGATGGTAGCGCTAGAAGGGATGAACACACGGTGAAAAGACAACATGACGACAAGGGAATGCTACTGACAACTGGTTGAGTTTTTAAAAGGGTTCAAATTTAAGACAAGCACAACACATGCGCACAACTGAACTGCGCCAGCCTTCTACAAATAATGATATTGCAATATCGCTAGCAGTCACAGGAAATGAAATGATAAAATCAAGCAGCAAGAAGTGAAACAAATGACAAATAAAAAACAGCTACGGACGAAAAGCCATATGTTATGGTTTTACACATCACTGCCGAAGTGTGCGCTCAGCCGAGTACAAATTTATCGAAACATCACTAATGCACAGACCCACCTTTTTTTGTATGTGAAATGCTTCCAGCAACACTCTCGCCTTTGCACTTGCATTTCTGCGCAGTATCTTTGCTTTTTTGAACCACGGCACGCACTCACAAACCATCACATGCGAAACTAAATTCGCAAGCTTGTCTTGGTTTGTTAAATTTTGAGAATGTTCCCTTAAGCTGTCATTGAGGCAACGCCTCGTCTGCCTGATATAGCACTTGCCACAGGACGGGGATAAAGTATACCACTCCTAGGGCGCACCTGACGAATACATCTTCATGCTGCTTTTTGCAACCATGCTGACCTTCACCGCAGATGAGGGGGCACAGCTTCAGTTTGTTTGGCGCAGAAAAAATAAGCGTCACGTTGTGCCTGCTGGCCACTCTTTGAGGGTGTGTGAAACCTTATGATTGTAAGGCATCACCTCAGGTTTGGTCTTCACGTGTTCAGGTGCAGCCTTCATTCGTCGGGGACCAAATTTCTTAAGGACAGTTTCAGCGACTGCTAAAAGGCATTTCGTGCAGGCACGACTTTTGAAGCACCGATTCCATGCAGAGCGATGAACTTGCTCTTTTTACGGTCTTTGAATGAGACGATTCATAGGGCAAAAGATTTCTTTGCACGTGGGAAATACACCCGACAGGTGTGTCCCTTAGTTATCCTCAGCCTGAGGTCTAAAAAGCGTATCTCGCCATTTTGCGGTAGTTCATGAGTAAAAGCCAGGCCTTTGCCATGGTCGTTAAAAGTACTTAAGACCTGTCGTACAGAATGTTCAAAAGAGGTGTCATTAGGAGCTTCTAAAAAGATAAAAACAGCAACATATCTAAATACCTTTAAAACTGGGCCTCGAATAAAATCTCAATCCAAAAGGCAATCAACAGGAGCTAAAAGGATGTCGCACAAGATGCATTCAACACAGGACCCTATACAAATGCCATTGCACTGCAGAAAAGGCTGCCTGTCAAAAAGGATAAAAATGACACTCGGATAAAATTCTAAAAGCTTTAAAAAAATTATGAAGAGACACTCCTGCTGTGGACTAAAAAAAAAGTTCGCCTGAATTTTCGACAGATTCTTTCACAGCAACTAAACGTTCAGGTTGAGGGACGGAATAAAATAAATCCTCAACATCCACAGAGAAGGCGCAGCCGACACGGCAGTTATTCTGGAGAAAGTTTGAAACTTGGGATTTTTTTGTCGGGAAGGGATTGTTCACTTTTATCGACTTAAGCTTACATACCGTAAAAACCGAACTATAGGTCGGACCGGAATATAGGTCGATCCCCCAACTAACAAATTCTAAAAATGAAAAAAATCTTTTTCAATGGCAAAAGTACTGAAAGACACCCTAACCATGAAACAAATGCAACTCATGCACAATAGTGACAGTATTTATTTAAATGCTGCTCGCATGTGCACCCGGCCAATTTTTAACAGTATCGCGCAACCATCGACCCACATGCTTGTCAGCTCCTTATTAACGGCGCCGAGCGGCAAAACAAACGAGATACACGCATGTGTACACGTGCACTTACTTTTGCAATTTCGCTGCTCTGTGCCATAAGGTGCTGACAAACACACGGGTCGATGGTCGCGCGATACTGTTAAAAATTGGCCGGATGTACAGTACACAGAAGGGCACGAAATGCGCAAGCACTACTCCGAATCGGAACAACGCCTTTGATCAGAGTCGTCCGAACTAGAGTCGGATGACGAGTGCTTCTCGCTGCCTAGTCCAGAGGCGTGCGCGATATCTACCACTTTTAAACGTATGCATTCGGCAGTCACAGGCAGTGATCTTACACGCAGCTCTCGGACGAACTCCGCAACCTTGTCTTCCAATTCTGCGGTCCGCCCACGGAATGGCGTTTTCTGTTGGCTTGCTGCTTCTGCCTCCGCCAGTACCGAATGCTCTTTTCGGATACTCCAAATTCGTGCTGTGCCGCGAGGTTTCCGCGTACTCAATCGCCTTTTTCTTGAAGGCGACAGTGAATTGCCGTCGGCTTCCGCTCATTTTGAAACAAAATGTGAAAAAGCAGCCTTTAACCAATATAACTTCGTGACAATGTAAACGCAAATTGGCGGTGCCACAATGTCGCCACGCCGCGCTACTGCTGATGGCAATGGTGAAGGCGGCTCTTTACTTCATCCGCCCATTGTTGCAAGACTTCTGTAGTTTTTCCGCCAATGTCCGGTATATAAGACGAGGGTCGACTTTTCGCAATGGTTTTTTGAAAAAAAGTTAGACTTATATTCCAGTTTTTACGGTAGTAGAAAGTGGCTGACACATTGCTGCCAGGTTCCATTCTCACTAATAATGGTCCTAAAAGGAATGCCAAGTTTGTGAGTTTTTGCTGTGAAAAAAGAATTTAAAAAGTTACCTCTGCAATTAGAGATATTATTGCCTAATTTTGTCAGGTTCCACTCTTTACAGAAGTTCATGAACCTGCTTTTTACACACACATCGCTTTTTTTCACTCGCACAAAGTCCTTCTCAACTGCTTGCAAGGCTTTTTTCTTGTACATGCCCGCATGCATGATGACGAAGCCTCCGTCTTTGTCCGCTTGTAAAAGAGAGCTTGTGTTCCTTAAGATATGTGACGATCTTGTCTAACACACATCTCGAGATACGACTGGCCGTGTTGGGAACAAACTTTGCGATGCTGTCTACTCCCTCAAGAAGGCACCTCTCACGGTCTTTTCCTTTGACCTTCTGGGCGATGTTTCTGTTGGTGGGGAGCAGGCTGTGAGCTGGCACAAATGAATCAACTGCATATTTTGGCTCTATTTGCAAAACTCCCCTACAACCACAACTGCCTTCTTGGGTGCTCGCTCATTTCTTGCAACATTACTGAGAAGGTGCTTAAGTAAGAAGGACCAATTTAGCTCTGTGATCTGAGCAGCCTGGGACTTGAGAGTGCGAAACATCCATGCAGCGAGCCACTCAGGGTATTGGGTATTGCAGGCCAGGTGTAACCAGTCCTGGAAGAGCCTTACTTTTCGCCAGATCTCTGCTCTGAGAATCTAGCATAGTCTTTTAACATGGCCCGAGGAAGGCTTGATAGGACTAAAGAGCGCGACCAGCTGTCAGTAGTGTTCCCTCGTCGTCGTGTCGTCTTTTCACCGTGTGTTCGTCCCTTTTAATGCTACCATCAGTTTTAAAGAATGCATCACCAACTAGCCCAGCACTAAGTTTTATTGGAAAGGTGCACATATTTTCGGACGTGCCGCACCTCTTTAAGTGCATTAAAAATAGACTATTAATGCAGTGTCTGCTCAAAGTAAAAGGAGAGTGGGTGAAATGGTGGTTTGATGTAGTTGTCCACAAAGATCTGAAATATGCCGGCGGCTTGAAGGTATGCCCCAAAATAACAAGCCACCATGTACACCCCTCATAGACTTCATGCATGTGAAACTCGCAACGGAGGTCTTCAGCCTATCTATGGCTTTGGCCATCAAGTACTATATCCAGCAGAATGTGTTCAATGCACTGGAGGCGGCGGGTACTGTGGAGTTTACAGAATGTATCACTGACCTATTTGACTCAATCAGCAGGTGACACCCCGGCGACGCCGTGCACAAAGAAGGGAAAGACATTCCTGTGATTAAAGAATCCCTACAATGGCTGAACGACTCGAAATGCGATCTTAACTCTGGTGTTATCATCAAAGAAATAAATGTTCCTTACTCCATTAACAGCCAAATGCCTCGGAGTATCCATCTTATCTACGCTAGACCTGACAGAATATCTGCTAACCGATTGCGGCTTAAAATATGTTCTCGCTGAAAAATTCAATCAAGACCCTCTAGAACGATTCTTTGGAAAAGTCCGACAGGCAGCTGGTGAAAATTGTCACCCCGACGTGGCAATGTTCCTTCAGCTGTACAGAATGCTCATCGTGTACAGTCTGCTGAAACCGCTTAAGCTCAGCAACTGCAAAGCGCCAGAGGAAGTGCGTGTTATTGATTTGGATGCCTTTAGAGCTGTATTTAAGAGCAAGAAATCAGACGGACCGAACATAGACATGCTCAAAGCAAATCTCGACAGGCTCTTTGAAATTGAAGAATGGGACTGTGATGACATCGTGCGACATGACTACCGCAGTGCCGATGTTGTCCATGCCATCCTGTACTATGCAACTGGGTTTGTCCGCCGAAAAATGGCGAAGTTGCTTCCCTGCGCAAACTGCAGGCAGTCTCTCTGTCACAGCCGGAGGCCGGAGGCAGCGCAGACGCACTGCGAGACACGAAGTGGTCTTGCGCACCCCAACTCACAATTATATGAAATGCTTCGCTGTGCTGACAATTTCTTCTCAAAGAGCATGAACGACTGCGATCTGTTCTGGAGGGCCATTGAACACGTTTATGACAATTTTGCACTGACCTTTTCATGCCACGAGCACAAGAATGAGGCCGTTGCAAAGATACTGCGGTATTACGTCGCTATGCGCATGAGACAACACTGCCTCTGCGAAACCAGGAACAGTGTGAAAGTCTCGCAAGAGAAAAAAAAAAGCTATCGAGGCTGCACTAACCGAGTGCTTGAACTACTATGCACATTTTTGATTGATTGATTGATTGATTGATTCTTTATTGGTTTATCACATAGATGTGATGGGAGGCGAAGGGAAAAGCCATTCAAGTCAAGGATGGCTTGACGGAGTCCTTCGCGCCCATACTGGCAAAGACAACAGCAGAGGCACACACCTTTTGTTCACATGGTCCCACATTTTAACAAAACTATCATATTAAACACAGCATTGTCATACACTTTGACAAAACCATAAAATGAAACACATCACTAGTTACTGTCTGACGTAGGGCATCATGCGTTAACATACGTAACTTCACCTCAGCGTCAAATGACATCACAACATTTCAGAACATACGCGTAGTAATAATGGCATTGGAACAATACAATTAAATACCAATCATAAGCAGATCTAGACGTCAAATGTTAGGCTAGAAAGAATGTGAGATAATTTTACTTCGCGAATATCAATTTGTTTTTGATTAAACTCATTTAGTAGACATAGCATTTGCCGACCATAGCCAGTTCGACAATACGGAACATTCCATATTTCTGTTGTTCTTGTGTTATGTGATACTTCCTTCGGATGGAGATTTACTAAACCCATGAAGAGAGAATTATGACAGTCGTAGTTAGGGCGATATTCACGCAACAATTTATACTCATATGTGTCTTGTACTGTAATTATTTTAAATTCCTTAAAGAGCTCCACAGTAGAATATCGGAGTGGCACATTCTCAATTGTTCTCAAAACTCTTTTTTGCATTACTAATAGCCACGAGAAATTCGATTGTTTAGTAGTCCCCCAGACCAAATGACAATAGTTTAGATAAGAAGTGAAGAGGGCATTATAGGTCAGCAATTTTATTGACTTCGGAATTAAGTAGCCGTTTCGGTTCAGAATTCTCGTTATTGCACCTAATATGTTCATCCCGCTGCAGAGATTCTGAATAATGCGCACCAAGTACTTTAATAGAGCTAACCAGCTCTATCTCTGAGCAGCAAAAAACTAGGTTACCTAGTACTGAAACCTGCCTACCTATAGAATGAAACATCACAGCTTTTGTTTTCTTTGTATTTATCTTTAATTGGTTATTAGCTGCCCACTTGCTTAATTCCTCTAAAATGGCATTACCTTTATGGAAAAGTTTGGCATCTGATGAAGACGAAACAAATATGCTAGTGTCATCAGCATAAATTATAAATTTACCTTCTGAAGATATATGGACTACGTCATTTATATATGAATTAAAGATCAAAGGCCCGAGAGTGCTGACCCTGTGGCACCCCTGAGATTATTTGCTTTCTGTCAGATACTATTTCATTCATCAACACAAACTGACGTCTTTCCGAAAGATAACTTTTCAGTAGCATCAGGGGAAGCCCACGAATGCCATAGTGACTTAATTTATCAAATAAAATTTTATGATTTATGTAATCAAAAGCTTGCGTAAAATCAACAAAAACACCAAGAACAAATTGTTTTTGTTCAAATTTCTCCAATATATATTCTTTCTGGTCGAGAAGAGCTAGTTCTGTTGATCGATTCTTTTAAATCCAAACTGGCATTTTGTTATGTGCTTGTTACAGAAAGGATATAGTCGATTATAGATTAGTCTCTCAAAACCTTTAGAAAATATAGGCAGTATTGACACTGGTCTATTATTATTATTGAAGTCTTTCTTGCCTCCTTTCTTATATAAAGCCACTACACAAGCCACTTGCATTTTGGATGGAAAAACACCCATTGAAATACATAAGTTATATATATATATATATATATATATATATATATATGTGTGTGTCTGCACAGGAGCAATTTTATTTATTACGTATTTGACTGGCCTTACTTGCAGCCCATCAGCATCGCAACTACGGCTGTTTTTGAAGCCCAAGAAAACAGCGCAAACTTCATGCTGTACTGTTGCTTATAAAAAGTATTCACATTATGAGGATCTAGAGCTGTGTAGGATGCACGTGGCCCAGTGTCAAAATCTCTCTGCACGAAATAGTTGTTAAACACATTGACCACGGTCACCACTGACTGTTCCCCCACCATGCGACTTCCATCACCGGTTCCTTCCTGTCGTTCCATCTTATAAGTGAATTCAGCTTGTTCCATGATACATCTGTTCGTTTAGAACAGGAAGAAAATAGATTGAAGTAATACATTTCCTTTGATTTCTTAGGTTCCTTATCTAAGGCATTTCGAAACTACTTAAATGCAATCAGGTCTACTTCTTAATGCATACGCATAAACTTCTTAAATAAACAATCCTTTTTGTCAATCTTGTGCAAAAGCTCACGTTTCATCCGTGGTTTTCGACAGCCTTTCATCCTTTCTGGACGTTGGTAGATGAAGTGTTTTTGTATACTGCCGAGAAACAACTAAAAAAAAGGTATCATATGCCTCATTGGCACCAATAGAACGAAAAATATTGTCCCAACACACGTTACTTATATACAAATAGAAAGCATCCAGAGCTGTTTGCGAGACACACTGGAAACCAGAAGCAACATCAGTGTCCACTCTAGGACTGCCGATCTTAATACAATAGCTTATTGGCCTATGGTCGCTGATGGGGTACAAAAGCACTCCTGTTGTAACTAGGGAGTTATAATAATTTGTTATAAACAAATCAATAATAGTCGGCGAACATGTGGTAACCCTTGTAGGAACATTTACGTTTTCACAGTTGTAGCATGAAAGCAGATTTTCGAACTCATAAATTTTTTTACGTTATCGCAATTCATATCTATAGTGCAGTCTCCGCCGATGACATTATACTGATTTTCATTTACAAATGTAAGCAAGTTATCTAAGAAAACAAGAAAAGGACGCATGTTGCCATCTGGAGGACGATAACAGGAAACAGTGACGACATTGCTATAAAGAACACACACTACTTCATAATCAGCAGTTACACAAGAAAACTCGTCAACTAGAACTGCTTTAAAAGAACTATTGACTAACAAAGACACGCCTCCACCTCGTCGGGTTAGCCTAAGCACGAAGAACGTTTTCATGTCGGGAATTTGAAAAACATCCAAGTCGTTTGATTGCCAGGTTTCTGTGAACATAATATCAAAGCAGTAATTCATCCTCTTAAAAAGACATTCAAGTTCCATGACTTTGTTTTCAATGGACTGCAAATTTGAGTGAAAGCACCAAAGAAAACCACTGTGCTTGTTATCAAATTCGCTGACTAATTCGGTGAGTGTAATACATCCTAAGGATAATCCTAATACATCCCCGTTCTTTCTGCGCATCAGGACTTTCCCGTTCGAGTGCCATGCATAATCATACCCAACCCTTGTAGCCCGTGCTCCTGCTATCCCAAGGGGCATCCTTGCATGCCTAGTCATGTTCCTCTGTTATATAGAGGCCCTCACTGGACTGTCTGAGAGCCTTCCTCCTCTCCAGCCAGATGTGATGTGTGTCCTGGTGCGCAAAGCGAACGATCACTCCCCGTATCTTGCCCAACTTGGATGCCATCCTGTGAAGGGCGGAAATGTCTGCACAAACAAGTTAACCGACACACAACTTTGTAGCGACATCATTGACTTTAGATAGAAGGTCCTCCCCCTCTTCCTCAGCTATTCCGTGGATTTCAACATTCAAGTGCCTACTGCGCCATTCAGGGTCGTCAATGTCAAGCTATAGCTGGGCAAGACTTCTAGCATTACAGGCTTTCTCAATTTTATCAACTCGTCCATGAATACATTTTATCTCGTTCTCGTGCTTGTTTAGATGCTCCTGAATGTTATCAAATTTATCAGAGAGCAGTTGAGCTAGCCTTTCCACTTTGTCGGTCAAAGGGAGGAGCAAGGTTATCTTCTTGCTCATGTCTACTATCATGTGTTTGATTTCGGCATCTCCCAACAGTTCTACGTCAGGTGCATTGCCCTTCGTACCACCCGGTCTGCAATCCTCGCACTTCCAGTTCTTCCTCTTAGCTTCTTCTTCTGTCATGCCCGAACAGACCATGCCATGAAAGCTAAATTCACAAACGCTGCATGTAATAACATTCTTGCTTCATTCATTACACTCCAGCAACTGCAACACTTAGGCATGCTTGCAAATCAAAGTATCAGCACAATGGCACAAAACAACACAGTGGATTGCAGCAGCTACAGTAAAAAAAAATGAGCTAGAAGCGTGCACACAGTACACGAGAGTCACCAACCTGTAATGTACAAGAAGGTCAGACGGTACATGAAGTGGTGGGCAATATAAAGTGCTTTACACCCTTTCCATTGCAATCTCTTATTCTACTGACCAAGTGGTAGCCGCTTTCTACCTTCTCAGTTGCCGTGTGGTCGTAAACTCTGTGCCGTACGACGACCGCATTCTCCCCCAGCAGATGAAACTTGGCTTGGTCGCATACTCGAAGGAAGTGAAGGCACGTTTGCCTTCGACGAAGGCCAGCAGCGCTTATGCCCATCCAGTCATAGTCATCACATGGGTGTCATACATTAGTGCCGCGTACAACCAGAAGCTACAGTTATTATAGTGGTCATCGAAAGGAATGCATTTTATTTTTTACTGTGGTGAAATGGTTGAAGCGTAGCACCAGTCACTCTCCAGACTACCAGCGCTAAAGAAGTGCGCAAAAGTGCCCTCAGTAGAAGTCAGGCGCACGCAGCCGAATGGAAGCAACATACACGACTGGTTGCCTTGGCAGCCGAAATGGTAGCAATTTCTTTCTAGGCCGCCAGCATGATAATGGCTCTGCAGGCTTGTGACCTTTTCTGGTTGCCGCAAACAGCGGAGTTTCCACTCCTAAAAGTTTCTTGCTCCGTGGCCTGAGCTGACGCTGTCAATAATCCAACATCGCAGTGAGCTGGCATGGGATCTTCAAGGCACCAGCCATCTTTTATTTTTACATCTTTCCTGGCTGGGCAAGCATCTTCTCAGGGATGGCTTTTTTTGGTACAGTCGAACCCGACTATATCGAACCCGTTTGCATCAAATTATTCCATATATCGAACAATTTCTGGTCATGGTATAGTTACAATGAGTATATATAGCAAAAATTACGCTTACATCGAACAAAACTAGTAGCGACTCCCGATATATCGAACGCCAAGCGGCGGAAAGTGCCCCGGAAGTTGACTTTCCCTCGCGGTGGCGGGAAAACCCGGCGGCGAGGCTCCATCCAACCGCTCTCCCCACGTGACCGCGCTACCTCGGCGCCGCTGACACCCCCCTTAAAAAGTTATCCTGGCCCGCCCGCACCGCTTGCTCAGACAGCCAATCAGAGGCTCTTGTGCCCTTGTCGTGCAAGATGGCGAAAGTGCAAGTTGTCTCGCTGCTTTTCTGGTTCATTGTGTGCACCTTGTGGGCCTTCTCTTGCAGTGTTGCCGTGATGAAGCGGCAGAATGCGCCTTTTGTAGTGAAGCTCGAAATCATAAATCGGGTCAAACGCAGTGAGAAGTCGGATGTCCCAGCAACGTACAAGATTCCCAGGTGCACTCTCGGCATGATCTTGAAGGGGGAAATTAGGGCTAAAGCGGCCTAACTCGCAATCCGGTGCCCGCGGCGCCCGACGTGTACGCGCGGCCTAGTACGAGTGTTTCATCCAAAATAGCTTCAGCCGTACCGACTTCCGCGTGCTCGGTGGTGACTGTAAATTCTGATTAATGCGACGAAGCCGTTGCCGAAGTTTGGAGCGAGCTGTTGACGAATCAACGGTGGACGAGTTTGTGAGCGCAAATGATGGTGTCACGACCACGGGAGAGCCCGGAAACGAAGACTACATTGCCGACATTGTGCCGTGCACAAGTGAAAGTGGGCACAATGATGAAAGCAACGACTCTCCTTGGCCCACATCCTCCGAAGTGATTGGTGCGCTCGCACTAGTCTGGTGCTTCTGCGCGAATGCAGAAGGTTGCGGCCTCAGCTGCTCAGACTCCTTAAACAAAACAGAAAAGTGCGTGCGTTGCACGCAGCAGAATTGCCCAGCAGAAGAAAATGCAGGTCTATTTTGTGTGAAACTAAGCTAGTTTCATCAATAAAGTGATTTTATAAATGGTATGTGCTTTTATGACATCCAATTATTTAGCAGGCTTATATCGAATTATGCTCTATATCGAACTGATAAGCGTATTTTTGAGAGTTCGATATAGCCGGGTTCGACTGTATTGTATAAGGGTGATATACTAATGCAGCCCAAATTATTTTTCTTTTTGGTGCCCTAACCCAAAGCTGTGCATTGAAATTGGTCTTGCTTTCATTTGCAACTAATTGTCCCAGATATGCCAAGCTGGCTCTATGGCTATGGACATCTGGCTGTTGAGCTTCTGATCGGCGGTTAAACTCCGAAGTGTATGACTAATGATTGTCTTCAGTGCTCTCGCACAATTGGTGGGAAATGTGCATAGCATGTTTATCACATGCATAGCAAGTGATGAGCATAAAATTTAGATGGCTGCTCGTGACAACAGCACATGTTGCACTCATTGTGCAAATTTTGAATAACAGTCCACCATCGTTGATATGGCAGGCTTGCTAAAAAGGATTGTTAGTTTATTTCCAGTAAACAGGTACGAATTGCCATGTCTGATAGGCGTGCATCATGCATAGATGAGTCAACCACAGCAGCTTTCAATGCAGCTGGGGCTGTGAAGATTTGGAGTGGTCCTAAGAGGTTTTCAAATCTGATAAAAGTGTCTTGAGTACCAGATGGCTGTTTCAATTAGGTGCACAATACCTTGCGTATCACTAAATCTGAGAAATAGCTGAATATCTGCGCAACCTCGCAACACAGCGTAGTATTCCCATTTGCAGCCTCTATCAGTAGATGTGGACAACAACAACATTGTGATGTTTGGTTTTGCTGACTACTGTTACAGGCTGCTCAGAAATTGAGTTTTCTGAGATCCCGTGGTCCCTAAGCTTTTGTGGTCGACTGTGTACTTCAAGTGCTAGACTGTAGGATAAAGTGTAATGGTTTTGTTGTTACAATGCGGGATTTTGATGTTGCATTTCTTGAGAGGAACCAGCACATGTACTGGTTCTACAATGATTTATGTGGCGCGTATATATTAGAATAAATGTCGTAAAAATTTCCTGTTTCTGAAGGAGTCCACGTGTATGGGCAGAAAACATCAAGTAGCACTCTACCTCTTTGCATATGTCGCAGGCAGTGCTACATCCCTTACCGCACTCATTGAAAACTACATTTTTTAGGCATCATTGGGTTCTGGAAAAATTAGCTCTGAAATGTTAGAATGCTACACTTCGTAATAAATGTGCAGTTGGATTGATGGACACAGGAGCTTGTGCCCTAGAAAGCCATGTGGGACGTATGTTCGCAGGTGACGACGGTGGACATGCTGAAGCCTCCGCCTGATTTCCGCTCGAACTTTGACTCGACGCCACCGCCGATCCTGATTGATGGGGGCGAGGCAGTGTTGGAAAATGAGAAGATTGAGCGCTACATCATGAAGAACATCCCCGGTGGGCACAACCTTTTTGTGCAGGACAAGGACACTGCCACTGTCATCGAGAACCTTTACAGCGTGAGTCTCTGTGGCCACATATACCTTGCCTACATTGTCTTGGCCAAGAATTGGCCTGCAGTCCCTTCTGCCTGATTATCTTTATGCACTCTTTTATATTTACTTATAAGTTCTGTGGTCCCCCAAAAAGTATTTTTGCAGGGTGGAGTTACACAATTTAAAAAAAAAAAATTAGATACAGGACACATCGTAGCATTCCTTCGATCAATTGCATGTCATCAGGTAAACAAGCATAAATCAAAACTGATTTCTGGCTGAGGTCCAATGTAAAAATATTCTGGGCGGGCTGTAACACAACAATGTTTGAGTTGAGCCCAGTCAGTGTCCTGGCAAAAAAGACTATATTTAAAACTATGAGCAAAACGTGAACAAGGTGAATGCAGGAGCCAACGTTTCGACAAGTGGACTTGTCTTCTTCAAGTCCACTTGTCAAAACATTGGCTCCTGCATTCACCTTGTTCACGTTTTGTTCATCGTCTTGAATTTCCATCTCCCGCATTCCCCGTCTTTTCTCCATGTTTAAAACAGTTATTGTGGCTCGAAAAAGGCGTGATTGTTAGTGTGTGCCTTTCTTTAGTAGCATATCCCACAGAAAATAAAAAAATATGAGGGGCTGATTTTGTAGTAGCTGTTAATAGGATGCTACAGGAATTTCAACCACAAAGTTCCATTTCTTTGAGTTAGCAACTTGGGTGCACTTAAAAGGCCTGTAATTGATGTGTGTGTGAAGTTATATATAAACCGTACTACCCAATCCTGATCAGATGGTGTGCTGTACACTTGCCTACTGGTCATTCAAATTTCACGGGGACCTTCTAAAAGTCTGGATTATTTAAGTGCTGTGATGTTGTGCTGGACTAATTGCACCAAGAGGCAAACCCTACTACCTTTTGGCTAAATAAAAGAAATCTGCACCCAGATGTGCCAAAAGGGTTGCTCATGCTTTCGAAACCAGGAACGAACTATTCAAGTACTCTTTCCTCGCACTATTGAAAGCAGCATATCATGTTTCATTGGCGGCATTGCAGCATGGTGAACTGAGCCAAGCCTTGCCAAGCGATGTCGTAGAATAATGGCGATGTACTCTAGTGAATTTTTTTCAGTATTTTCCGCCCCACTGCATGTGGATTGTCTCCAATCTATCACATCGCACTTGCTCGCTTGTTCACTGCCTCTTTGTTGTGTCCTCGTGCAAACACTGTAAGTTGTCACTGTGCCCTTTGCACTGAGCCATTCTTGTCTTAGAATACGCAAGCTTTTTAAATTTTGAGATTAAGATTTTGCTCATTCATATTCAAAGACAACTCCAGTTCTTGAAGCATACCTCAGTTCCGGGATATAGTTGCAACAAATATTTTTTTCCATGAGGCACTGCCATGTGTTCTGTATTACAAATGTATGACAGTGACTGATATTTCTGATGTCATATAGTCTGTCTCACGATTTTTACTTGGCAGGGGCATCCGATTTTTACTTCGCAGCCGCCATTTTGCAACATGGCGGCCATAAACAAAACTGCCACCATTCAGGTTGCCATGTGTCCCCAAAGGCACTTTCATTAACGAGCAGATTTCGTGGCTTTCAAAGGCCCTCGCCAGTATTCGACAATGCAAACAAACAAGCGTGGCTCATAGGTGATGCAGTGGCAATCGTGTTCGCAAAGTTTGAGACGACTGTGTGGCATGAAAACGGTCAAAATTTCAAACGGAATACTGTGCACTCTTTGGCTCGGGGTAGCTGCACCTTGAGCGAGAGAGTCGAGGTCACACGCACAGATGCCTAGACACAAGACACATTGCCTCAAATGTCACCAACCACAGTATGTGACTTCAGTTGATCATCCAATCCAATGCAGAAGGTGCAGCACTGGCAGTGGAAATGCGCTGCGGAGCAAGACAGGAAGAGAAGAAAAAGAATGGTGGTGCTCATCACGGGAATCCGATACAACCCTAGCCTACAGTACAGTAAAAGCGTGTTAATTTGAATTCCACGGGGATGCTACAAAAATTTACAAAATTCAAACTAATGAAAGTCGGAGAAAAAAAAAGTAGCTCAATTAAGGTACGTATATAGTCCGATGTAGCGTGAATGCGTGCATGCACACGCCACATCACGTTGGCATGAACGTCTGTAATTCGAAGCACTGGCACAGCCAGAAGCTTGATGTGGGCGAGTTGGTTTTGCATATTTGAAGAAAAGAGCGCTACGAAGACGTGGATTAAAAGAGGAACATGTACGACGGCACAGCCAACATAACTGGACGCGGCCAACGCGGTCCGATGTGCCAGACATCGAGACGGCTCCATCCGCCCGTTCATTGTGCCGACTGCGCAGACCAACAATGCATGACGCGGAGAAAAAATTTTGCAGTTTCAACCCAAAGGCGAAGCATTCATTACGATAGCCAATTAGTAGATAGCTATTTGAAGTAAGGATAGTAGTTTTATTGGCCATATAAACTTGTAGACATTCGCTTACTAACTAAATGAACAAGCATGGCGTCAAGTGCGCACAGGTAACTGAACACATCTCGCTCGATGGACGGATCACCGTGGCCACATTGAATTATCCGAAATCTTGAATTACCAAGCTGCGAATCAACGAGCTTTTGCTGTATGAGAGAATGCAGGGATGTAATCTTGCTTGCTGATGAGGCAAAGGGTCTCTGTTTACAGTGACGTGCATCTTTTGGCAGCGTGGTTTTGGAAAGCTGTTTCTTCAATCTCCTGCAATACTGAACTTATTCAAATGATGTCTGCTGTAAAGCGCTCCCTTAACAGTGCCTTAAATCTTCCAGTGTATAACCAAAATTTGCAATTGGGCCTGCTGAGAGGCCCTTTAAAAGTGCTATACGACTGCTACTAAGAAAATCGCATCTTTCACTGCTGAATCCTAACAGAATGATGCTGCCTAGGCCTAGTGTATGCGCACGGCCGTGGCGAAAATTAGCGACCAAAGTAACAAACCAGCACAGAAATCTCGCCGCCAGTGTGCTTGGAGCAGTTGCCCTTTTCAGCGATCAAGTGTGACTGGTGGGGCTAGGGGTAGACTGGTCGCACTAGAAAGTGAGATCAGGTCTGTGGGTGATAACTACACCACAAACTCCTGCGTAGTTTGTGTACTTAGTGGATGGAATGGCAAAAGCATGCATATAAGCACAAAGCTTCCAACTGCAGCCCATACGATGGTGTCGCACAGTTATGCACTGCCAAGGCTGCATGCACAAACAAACCTGCACTTCACAAGGGCTTGCAGCGAGCAAGAGCGAAATGCCTCTGCAGTCTCAACCATTAAAGTATTTCAAGTGGATATTATTTAGTGAAGCATGACACGGGGCAAGATTAAGTAAATTTGCCTTACCGTTGCAAAAATCAACAAAATGTACTTTGACGCTGAAGGTTTCCTTTCTTTTTTCTTGTTCTTTATTTAAATTTGTGAAATTGGTGATTTTAAGAAGTGGAGGTAAGAACTGTGACCGTTAGAACACACCGGAAATCTACCGTGTTTACTCGCATAATGATCGCACTCGCGTAGCAATATCGCACCCCTAAATATTGTCGTCAAAATTCGATTTGTTTTAATTTCCCGTGTAATGATCGCACCCCAAACTTGCCGCAGCGATATGTCGTGTGCCAAGTCTAGCTAATAATGAGCGGACTTACCATCTGTCGAATGCTACGCGAACGACTCTTCCAAGACGAACCAAGCGATCTGCATGCACCAAACATTCTTAAGTAGATGCCTCATTTCATTACTTTCATCACTTTCCGCACTTCCATGACTAAAAGAAAGCTGCAACCAAACTTGCCTTTATTATGTGTGGGCTTTATAATGGTTGTGATGAACAACAACAAAGGCGCCTTTCAATTCTTCTCATCTGCACTCGTGGGCATGCAACAAATCGCAAGCGGCAACGATAGTAGCCACGTTTACACTGATACGTTAAAAGTGTACCCTATTCATACGTCGACGCTTGTAACGCAGCTAAAATATTCGCCCACCCTTAGCTGAAACGTGCCGTATTAGGATATTAGTGAAGACAGATGCCGCAGTTTCCACAGCATGCCAGCCATGTGTTTCTATGTCACTGGCAGCTAAGCGCGCCCATCTGTTTCTGTCCCCTCAAAGTGAACATGGCTACGTTATTGTTGCAAACTTCTCGATATTAACGATATTACTCATTACTGACACGGAAGAAACTGTTTCAATGCACGTAATCTACTTGCTAGAAGAAAAAAACAATCGCGTTCGGCTTGCTCCGCCGGCGGCCATTCTTGTTTTTGTGTCCAGCAGCAAACACGGGATGAAAAAACAATTTTTTCTTTTCGCGAGAAATTTAACCCGCGTAATGATCGCACCCCTGATTTTGCGTCAATTTTTCTGACAAAAGAAGTGCGATCATTATGCGAGTAAATACGATATATCTGAGCGCGGCCGTGACGCAACGGTTCGGAGTAGAAAAGGGAACTTAGTGGCAAATGCCTGTTGATGTGCCGGGGATGCACTTTTGCCGTCTGTGCTGAAGTCAGATGAATCAAAATCATCTTGCGAGTCGATGCTGCTAACACCATCACGAAATTCTGGCTCGGATTCCTCTGAAGCCATGGAAATTCACTGTTTTCGAAGGGCAGCTGAGCGCAATGTCGACGCCATGTCGGAGGCTACGAGCGCTCGTCACGTGCAGCTAAAAGGCGGTTTAAAGATCCCCCGGCGGTGTAAAAGAAACACAAACGCAAAAGTAAAAAAATAGTTCCTCTGTTAGGCACCGCATTGTGCTAGCTGTCCAGAAGCGTTCCAAGTGCAGCAAAATTTTTAAGTTTATATAATTGACAAGTATAGGTGTGGACAGGAAAGTGTTGAATAGGTACTATGTCTCGAACAGCCTTGCTGTACGAGTTCCTCAGTCCCTCGGAATAGAGCAAAATAAAATATGGCGTCAAGCGCTGCGTTGGTGAGTGCCGTGATGTAGCGAGAACGCAGGAGAGTTGCCGAGGAAACCTGCACTTGTTCGTCTCGTAGCCGAGCACAGCTGACCTCTGGTTCAGGTCATCCAGTGTACGGCAGCCTATCTGTTGCAGCATCACGATGACTGTTGAAGTACAAGTTGACCAGCTCACATGCAGACGTATCTTTATGCAGCAATGTATTGCCATGCTTTCCTGATCACTTGTGGAGAATACGTGTCATTTTTAGTGAATCCACATTCTGGCGACTTCACTCGAGACTATTCAAACTGCTAGGTGATCTTTGCCAATTCCAAATAATTGGTCGGCAACTCTCTTGTATATTAATGGGACTTATAACATTTATGAGCAGAGCTTCTTGAGCACGCAGCCATGATATCAGTTGGGAACAGCCAGTATATAAGCACTCATTCTGAATGTGTTGTGCTGGATTAGTCAAGGCATTGTGCTCCCTTTGTGGCATTTATTGCATATGTCGCGGCATGTGTTCCACACCTGTAGAAAACTGCAAGTCATCAAGCAAAATGGGGATCTGAACGATCTGTTTATGAGTATGAGCCAATACCTCAAATGCCCTGATGTGGGCGCGTTACATAATGTGTGCACCATTAGAAGTATACCAGAGCATGCTTTCTTGCGGTCACAGCTGGGACCAGGCTCATGTACTTTTTCTGGTCCTTTTGGTGTAATTTTGTGGTGCAATTTTAGTTGGTGTAGACCAGTTGTCATTATAAGTATGCTACTTTCGATTTAGATATATTTTATTCTTGCCTTTATTTTTTCTTCTCAGTCGCTCACTGTTCTTTCGGCCTCTGTAGTTTTCTAACCATTTCATATAATGTGCTTTGCTTCTTTTGTTGTATAAGCTTGAAGTGCAATTTTTTTTTTTTTGTCAGTTAAGTGTATCTTTGTCTCTTTTCTTTTTTTCCATGTAATGGGAGGAAGCAGCACTTAGTCAAGCTACAGCTCTTTCTCTAGCATCCTTCTGTTTTGTACGAAAAGCGATTGAATAAAGGTTGAAGTAGTGAGGGACAGCTGCATTTCACGTGCCACCAAGGCACTCAGCTGTGGTAAAGAGAAGCACTTTTTTTCCATCAGCCCTGTAAATCACATTGCATTTTTTGGGACTCTTGTGTTCCTCAGGCTAAGAGAAGTGTACCTTGTGTGTGTGTGTGCTGACAGAAATTCAAGCTGATGCTGACGCGTCGGGACGAGCAGTCCAAGAAGTCTCTGCTGAACCAGCTGAGCAACATCGATGCTCATCTGCGCAAAGGGGGCTACCGCTTCCTCACAGGCGACACCATGTGCTGCTTTGACTGCGAGCTCATGCCCCGCCTGCAGCACATCCGTGTGGCCGGTGAGTGTTGCCGACTTACGCGCGCATTGCAGCCCTGTGTCTGCTGCTGGGCACACTAGAGTCAAATGAAACGGCACAGCTGCCTCAAGTGCATCGTTGGGATCATCTGAGGACGGCGGATATGCACACAGCTCACTTTCAGGTATAACAAACTTTTTCTAAGTTTGGCCTGCCTGAATTATTAATGTGACGAATTCCGATTGTAACGAGTCCGGCTTTAACGGACTGTCGGCTACGACGGACAAAATTTTCGGGCAAGTATGTCTAGGCGAGGCATATACAACATACTTTGCTGCAGTGATGTGTGTGCACAGCAGTGCGCTATTATTTCCAGCCACACGTGCAAAAATGTTTAAAGAACGAATGCATTAGCGGGAAGCTTTTCGTAACATTGTGCTGCGCAACGCCCGGCCAGCTAACGGAGAGTTTCCGGTGTGACTGCACTAATGGGTCGTCACCATTCTCTACTGTCAGCTCAATGCCAAGCAGGGGCCGAGGGTGCTGCTAGGCCTCGCCAATTTCACTACCATACCAAAGCATATGTTGTTTCAAAAAGAGCTGCTGACAATCTCGCATTGCATAGTTTTGAGAGCACCTTCTTTCTCCTTGCACCAATTTGGCCAATAATGAAGCTGGGCAATGGCTTTTCACAGCACCCAGGCCACGAAACATAGCAGTCGAGTCATCTAGCATGTAGCGCAGTATGCTGACTGGACACAGGCTCCGAGTTCAACTTGCCCTGTATCTTCAAATAACTTGCTGTCAGGCTATAAACGAGGAGAGGGGGTTAACCCAGGGTCCCGATTTTTATGTCATATCATAAGAAGCCAACAAACACCGACACCAAGGACAACATAGGGGGATTTACTTGCGCTTAATAAATGAAATAAAGAAATATAAATTAATTGAAATTAAAGTAGATAAAGAAACAACTTGCCACAGCTGGGAACTGAACCCACAACCTTTGTATTTCGCATGTGATGCTCTACGAATTGAGCTACCGCGGCGCTGTTTCCCCATCCACTTTCTTGGGTATATGTGTGTCCTAGTAGAAATGCGAAGGTTGTGGGTTCGTTAACATGATTTTTGGCTTCTAGCGCGAAGTGAAACACGGACACAGAAAGGAGCAGACAGGACGAGCGCTTGTGGGTTCAGTTCCCGCCTGCGGCAAGTTGTTTTTTCTTCCACTTTAATTTCCATTAATTTATAATTTCTTTATTTCATTTATTAAGCACAAGTAGTTTCCCCTATGTTGTCGTTGGTGTCAGTGTTTGTTGGCTTCATATGATATGCTCTCAGGCTAGTTGGTCAATGCATGATGAAGTTCGTGTAGCACAAATAAAACAAACACAACACAAAAATGGGTACCAAGCCAGAAATCTTTTGTGGGCCAATCTCCTCCTCCAAGGATCACTTCCTTCTCGTCTCACAAGTTGGTTCTACCGTTCCCATGGTGTTCGACCAGAGCTAGAGAAACCAGCACGCGCTAGTACCACATGTGTCAATCTTCAAGCAGACCACTCTTGCTGCCGGGAGTTGAGTTTTGTGGCTCCCCTGCTGAATAAATGAACTTCGGCCTACTAGCCCACGTCCCAATCGCTATTCATGACTTTGTCCAGTGTTTCGCTGGAACCTGTTTAGCGAGAAAAAACTAATTGAACTGAAACGCGCAGTTATGCCATCTACACCCACTGCAGTGGTTCACTCTAAAAATGTTATTTTTTTCTTAGAATCGAATAGAAGTAGACAAGTAGCATTTTCTTCCATCTTATAACATTATGAAGTGACCTTTTTAATACGAGTAGTTGAGTACTAGTGACATAAATTATGATGAGGAGTGCTTTCATCATCGGGCTAGTACCGGAATGTCGCTGGGGCGTCTCAAATTGTGTCATACATTTACCTCAATTTCTCGGTTACTAAAGCTCTGTTCGTGATTATATTGACGCCTTAGACATTCTTGAGCATTGCTTTATCACTTCAACTTGACTTCATAGTGACCTTTAGTGTCCCTTTAAGGGGGGACGTGGCTTTGAAAATCAACTTCCTTATTTCTTCATATATTTTGATAAAAATTGGCACAAATGTTTAGAATGTCTCCCTGATGCTTCCATAAAAGTTTCAGAGCGATATCTTGAGAAAATTTTATTGAAATATATTGAACAGAATTTTTCTCCCTCAAACTTTCTGTAGAGCCTTGGGAACTTAGACGTGATAGAAGGCTTGTTAAAGGGACACTAAAGAGAAAAATTATTTTTTCTGTATCAGTAAATTACCTCTCTAGGACGCCGAAGACACTATTACTACAATAAGACACTTGGTTAGCCAGAAAAATTACAAGAACGAGAGACGAGTGGTGACACCCCTTGCAGTTCCCGCACCTGGTTGCTGTGACGTCATGGATTTTGATGGCATCTTTTAGGGCCTACTTATTTATATAGCAGTACAGATTGACTACATTGTGTTCTAAAGGAACCAAATAATAAACATGGCAAGCTTAGGAAACCTTTACCCAGCCAACGTGGCCCAAATGGGAAAATATAATTTGGAATCCCCGACGTCACACTGACGTACGGGCTTTGGTGTTTCGCTGCGAAATTCGAATACTGATACTTTGACTCTCATTAGCTCATCTAATAATCAAACTACTACTTTGAAATGACTGCCTGCAGTGTTCTCAAACAAAACTTTATTCCTCTAAACTGATTTGTTGCTCCACTTTAGTGTCCCTTTAAGTAATGACGACATAGCTAAATGTGTGCTAATGGTCTTGACATTCATGTCTTCTTTTTTTTTTTCTTGCAGTACAAATTTCTTGGAGTGCCATTTTTTGTTACCCTCGCATCAAGCCCACTTTCGGGGTAGACAAATAGCCATGTCGTAAACTTGCAAACGATCAAGATAAGAAAGTGAGACTCTCACAGCCTGCATGTAGCCCAAAAAACGACAAAAAGAAAATAGAGTCAAAATATGTTAAACAGTAACAAAGGAATCAGCTCCAGAAACTGAGCAGAAAGGCTAAGAAAACAGTTTTGAGAAAACAGCTGTTTCACCTTCTCTTCAGTCCTCTAAAAGGCACCAAATTTGTAGTCTTTCTAGTGTTTTGTGATGTAGGGCTTCTGGTACATGTGGCCTCTGGTCTGGTGTGCCTTCATCCCCCCCCCCCTTTTATTTAATGGCATTCGTTGCTGCTGCTCTACAAAGAGCATGGTGCCTGAGTTTCAAACTGAGGTGCAGTACTCTGTGTGGGCATGAATATAGTTCCAGTGTTGTACCTGCAGGCTGCCTGATCTAGCAGTCTCCAGTACAATCAGTGAGGCATTTTTTTCTTTTCGTAGAATTGACCATGTTAATGAATGAAGGCTCCGAGTGTCAGTAGCCTTCCAAGTCATCGTCACCTGACAATAGCTGTGGAACTTAGGATCAGAGAGCCAGTGATAGATATGCAGCTGCTAGGTGCTCTCCAGAATTTTTTTTTGTATGATGCCTCGATCACTTCTGCAGCCTGGTGTCTGTGCCAGCCCAAGGGGCCTAGTGAACAGAGCTCATGATGAGGTTCTTTTTATGAAGGGGTGGTATGATAGATATTGTTACAAGCTACTGTGACAATATGATAGATTGAACACGCAATATGCTTGGTTGTGGGTTCGAGGTGCTGGCGCGTGAAATGCCTAGCCGCAGGTACAAGCAGTCGGTGCTCGATGTGCTTAGTCACGCAGATTGAGGTGGCAACTCGCGAAATATCTAGTCTTGAAAAAGCGTTGGTTTGGGCATATTGGTATTCCATAACTTTTACGTTTTTAGCGCACGAAAAGGGACGAGAGACAGAAGTACGACGCGGACACAGCGCTGTGTCCGTGTCGTACTTCTGTCCCTTGTCCCTTTTCGTGTGCTAAAAATGTAAAGGTTACCTAGTCTTGGGCTCGAGGAGGCGTCACTCAAGGTGCTTAGTCTCACAGTCCGAGGAGTCGACGCTTAATGTACTTAGTCGCATAGTCGGAAGCGCCGATGCACAAAATGCTTAGGCGGGGGTCCGAGATGTCCGCGCGCGATGTGCTTGATCGACGAGTCGGAGACTCCTATGTGCAAAATGCTTAGCCGCGGTACGGGAATTGCATGTGCGATGTGTATGGTCACGAATTCCAAAACACAGTGCTGAAAGGCCTAGCCGTATGTCTGAGGATTCTGCTTGCGAATCTTAGTCGCGAAGTTGGCGTCGCCGATGCTCGGAATGCTTAGCCGCAGGTATGAGATGTCCATAAATGTAGGGATCAGGCATGCTACAGTGATGGCCGTGTAGCGCCCGTTTTGACACGTCGAGATTACGTCAAGTGGAGACTTCCAGGCTGGCAAGGGGCAAAGAGCCGAGCAGACGACGCGAGTGGCGGGCACGGCCTATCGCAGACTCTGGCACGACCTTGAATTATTTGCTTTTTGTGTGCTTGTTTCTGTACAGAGGAGATAGCTGAAGCGGCAAATTTGAAGACTGAGAAACGCGCTTTCTAATGGGACCAAGATGGCGGTGCTCGGTGGTGCTGTTCCGATATATTGTGGCTTGAAAACACTGTTCTTTCTTGATTTCTGTGAAATTTTTCACTACCTTGGCTGATAAAACAAATTTTTTAGAGCACTTCTACATGGCTTATAGGCATGATATTTCGGAATGGGATAGAAAGAGTTATAGAAACTGAAAATGTGATTTCCAAAAAATCAATTATTTTTTTTGCCATTTGTCACGATGTGAAAGCCACGTCCCCCATTAAAGAACCCTCGGTGTTCAAAATGAAACCGGAGTATCCCACTACAGCGTGCTTCACAATTAAATTTATATTGGCACTTAAAACGGAGTGTGTGAATGCCAAATACAGTCAACGTCTGATTTTTTGAATTTCCAAGGGACCACAGAAACATCTATAAAATCGGGCAGTCCAAAAAAACGAACGCATGGAGAAAATGCACCATTCTGTAAGTATTTCTCGGATGGAGAGGCTCAAGGACGGAATATCAGACTTGCGTAACACTGCCAATCCATCGATGAGGTGGCTCTGAAAAGAGCCGCTTATAAAATTTTTTTTAAATCTGGCAGCCCAGGTGCCGTCAGTGTAGCCAACACTATCGTTAGCTGGGTCAACGCTTCCTGTTTCTGCCATAGTGGCGCGAAAAAATCGATCCTCTTTTGCACGATGTTCCACTTGAATGCGATGATGATTGCTTCAGTTTCAGCCAGGATATTATTGCTCTACACTGATGACATCAGCAATGCTCGCGTCAACTCGGAGCTTGTCAGCTGTGCAGGCACTGGCTCTTCATTCTCATTGTCGAAGTCATCCGAATCCACCATCGCTTCACAGACTCGTCTGTTACTCCGCACACCGAGATCTTGGTCGGCATTGGCAAATCTTTCAACAGTTATCTCAGTTGGAATCAAAACACCAGCCATGCGCAGGTCGTCGAACACAAAGTCCATGGAAGGAGATTTATTGCACATACTCATTCTCTCCAGCAAGACAGCTTGCTGAGTGCGAAACCCTCGTTGCGAAAGCAGTTGTGAAGCATCTCTTGTGTAACTGCCTTCCATGAGTGCACAAGCATGCAGGTAGCAGACCTAAGGTCAACTGTGTAGCTTTTACCGCTGTCTGAGCACAGCATCATGCGTGTGAGCAAGCATGGTCTGTACAGAAGCTTCAGGTCACAGATCACGCCTTGTTCCATTGGCTGCAGGATTTAAACGGTGTTCGGCAGCAGAAATTCCATGTGTGTACAGCTTTTAGGTCTTCTATGTGGCTTGTGCAGCACAGTTGTCCACAAACAGCACAACTTCTTGATTCTGCTGTTCGTACCTTCTTCCCAACTTGCAAATGTGCACTTTGAATAACTGCTGTGTTATCCAGGCCTGCTTATCAGCCTCGTGCTGAGCAGGTAGGGTTCCCCCTTAAAACACCCTGGATTCTTGGATTTCCCTATGACGAGCATCGGAAGCTTCTTGCTGCTCGACACGTTGCTGCCTACGAAGACGGTCAGCCGCTCTTGCTGTGTTTGCCACCATGGCAAGGGTCATCAGCAAATGCAAGCGTTTTCTGTGGTAGCATTCTGTAGAACAATCCAGTTTCATCGCAGTTTAGAATGTTCTCAGGCACAAGCAAATACAGCAAAGACTGCAGCTCTCCATTCCAGTACTGCGCGACCGCTGAATCAGCAGCGCCGCTTTCTCTGCACAACTTTTTGAACTTGAGGTCATTGTGACTTAAAATTTCTGAGCCACCCATGCAGTCGAACCCAGCTATATAGAACTCTCAAAGGAACGCCTATCAGTTTCATATAGAGCATAATTCAATATAAGCCTGCTAAAGAATTGGTTGTCATAAAAGAACATACCATTGATAAAATCACTTTTTAATGAAACTAACTTAGTTTCGCATTAAATAGTCCTGCATTTTCTTCTGCTTGGGCAATTTCGCTGCCTGTGACGCACGCACCTCCCCACATTGTCTAAGGAGTCGGAGCAGCTGAGGCCACAACCTTCTACATTCGTGCAAAAGCACCAGACTAGAGCAAGTGCACCAATCATGTCGGAGGATGAGGGCGAAGGACCATCATGGCTTTCCTCATTGCGCACACTTTCACTTCTGCTCGGTAAGATGTCGGCAGTCTTTGTTTTTGGGCTCTCCCATGGTTGCGACACCATCTGCACTCACCAACTCGTCTCCCGTTGATTCGTCAACAGATTCCGGAAATTCTGACAGCTCGCTCCAAACTTCGGCAACACCAGCGACGGCTTTGTCACACTCATCAAAATTTAATCATCACTGGGCACGCGGAAGCCGGCACATCTGAAGCAATTTCGAATGAACCACTCGTACACGGCCGTGCATACATGTCTGGCGCCACGGGCACCAGGTCGCGAGTTTGTCCAATTTAGCCCTGATCTCCCCCTTATTCCAGATCGTGCCGAGAGTGCACCTTGGACTCATGCGCGCTGCGGGACGTCCGACTTCTCACCGCATTCGATCCGATTTATGATTTCTAGCTTCACAGTGAAAGGCGAATTCTTCCGCTTCATCACGGCAATACTGCAGGAGAAAGCCCACACGGCGTAAACACAATGAACCCACGTTCATTTGAAGGATTGCCAGTCATTTGTGCGCAGACCCGAGTAAGAGCAGGCATAAGAGAGAAAATATGGGGGCTTTTGCTCCTTGAATATATGACTCTGCCTAGGCACTATGGAGGAAGTATCTTAGCGCATGCTATATGCGTTTGTCCCCTAGACATGCCGGCATTGCGGAGTGCGGTCAAGTTTGTTTACATTCCGCCACTGGCTGCCCGCGTGGTGAGGCAGTGGGCACGGACGCCCAAATTGGTGATCGCTGTGTCTGAAGGGGCAACGTTCTGACTGGTGTTGTATAAGTCGCGGGTCGCTTTTTTCGTTGCGAGCTCCAGGAGGGCACATGTAACTGGCAAACGGAGGCCTCAGGAGAGCACCTGAAGTTATAATAAAGCAGACAGCGCAGGATCTCTAGGGCAACCATGGTGTAGCGGGGCGAACAAAGCTGGACGCAGGGTGGCCCGTGGGTTGGGGTCGCAGGAGCCCAAGCGTGCCAGGGGGTGTTCGCATAAAAAATTGGCTGTCCACTATTGTGGACAGCCAATATTATACTACCCTGGCACATGCAGGCCTCGGCGAGCCCCAACCCACGGACCAGTCCAGATTCTAGGTTTGGTGGCCCCTTTGCCACTTTGGTGTCCTGTAAGTGCCGCCAATAATGCAAAATAATGACACATTGTTACAATTGGTAAAAAACACAATTGAGTAAACATAATTACACCAAGCCGCCAACTTGTGACACTAAGTTCAGCACTACTACGCCCTGCAGCTGCTGCAACACCAGTCAGAACTTTGCCTCTGAAGGTACGTCGGACAGACTTTCTTGTGCCTGCGGTGCTGGTGCTGAGTCGGTCATCGTCACTGGCAGCGTTTCAGCCAGTTGCGTTCAACCGTGGTTGCTAAGGCCTCCTAGATTTTCTATATATGCGGCCCGGGCTCTACTACGGTCGCTGCTACTGCCACAGAAACATCTGTGATGTTATTTACAAGGTACATAGCCATAAGGCCCGAGAAAGCTATGATCCGCCACATGGCTGACTTAGCACAAGCACCACAGGTGCGAGACAGTCTGTTCGACACAGTGGTCGCCAAATCGTATGTTAGTGCCTGCTGCTTCATCTATTTTACCGCGCCGGCAGCCAGCGTCAACAAACTCGACCGGCATGCGTAGAGACAAATGCCTATAGCAAGCGCTAAGAAACCTCCTCCATAGTGCCTAGGCAGTCATATTCAAGTAACAAAAGCCCCCAATTTTCTCTCCCGCGCCCGCTCTTACTCGCGCCTGCGCACAAACGGCTGGTGATCCCTCAAACGAATGTCTCGTCAATGCACCTAAATAGCAGCGAGACAGCTCGTGCTTGCGCCATCTTGCACGACGAGGGCACAAGAGCTTCTGATTGGCTGTCTGAGCAAATGCTGCGGTCGGGCCAGAATAATTTTTTGCAGGGGGGTGTCGACCTATCGCAGAACTAACCAAACATATGGATAAACACAAAAGGCTATGGCCATAGCTAAGGTTGACTAGGGCTGCCAACATATTGGTGTGCGAGAGGGCTGGTTTGAGGTTTCGATACATGCTGGACGCAGTGCTATGGCTGGCTACAGCCAGCAGAATCGGTGTGTGAGAGATGCTGAGAGATGACCAAAATGGGGATGCAACAAATGCCGCTTCGGATCTGTGATTAGAGGTAAAAAGTCCGTCAAATCGGACAGCAAAGGGTGTGAGCATCCGAAATTTCAGACATTTTTATACATTGGCTCTATGGGATATGTGACAGTGCTGCGAAGGAGTCCTAATTATCGGGCATGTCTGGAAAATTGGTCGACCAGAAAATCTGAGGTTGACTGTAGATATACATTGATTTGGCAATAAACTATAAGCTTTAGTCGTCGATGCCTGATTAGGCTCGATTTTTGCCAATAACAATGAAGTAATGTACTCGCGTGCATGATGTGTGGCATTGCACAGGTCTCTACACCGAATATTCGAAAAACTGAATAGTAGATGTTTGGTTCGGTGATTGTTGAGTATTTGTATGCCCGTACATAAAACCCCTCAATTTAATTTAACTCTTAAGTTCTGTGGTGCCAGTTGCAAAAGTGCCATTTGGTGCAGTCAGGCAAGCATGATACTAGTGTGAGGTGACTATTCTCCATTTGCAGGCAAGTACTTCGCGGACTTCGAGATCCCACGCATGCTGTCGGCACTGTGGGGCTACATGGGTCACATGTACCAGTTGGATGCGTTCACCCAGTCGTGTCCTGCTGACCAGGACATCATCAACCACTACAAGCTGCAGCAGAACACCAAGGTGAACAAACACGAGGAGCTCGAGACGCCCACCTTCACCACGTCCCTGCCGGCCGAGCTCAACAACCACCACTGAAGTGGCCACCCTTTTGTCCTTCCTCCTTTCCCGCCCATCCTTTACGAGATGATGATGCAGCACATCGAAAAACGGCCAGCAGTACTTGCGTCATCAGAGCAGCGTTGTTACTGGCTGTCGCTTGTATTGACAGACCTATTGCATACCCCGAATTGATGGTGTTGACTGGTACCGGTACAACTAGCAGCATTTTGTGCGTTTATTGTAGGAGCACCAAAGCCTGTAATGCAGTTTGCGAATCCAGCGCCTCTTCTGCAGTGTCGTTCACATGGTAGGGGGTGCTGTTCTTCGAGAATCGGTGCAAACTTGACAGTGCTGTGGCAGTGGCTTTGCGTTGCCAAATGTTTGTGGCGGCCATTGCCCATGCACCCCAACTCGGCAGACATCCTGACGCATGTACTACTGCAAGGCCAACATGCAGGAATGCATTTCTGCATTCTGGAAAAGAATGCAGTACCATGTTTTGAAGATGTAGGCCAAACTGACTTGTGTTATTAGAAATATCTGTGGTTGTATTCTTGTACCCTGAAGTAATGTCGATATAGCAAACAGCAAAAACAGGACATAAGATTAAGGGGACAGATAACATCGGTCCCGTGTTCAGGGCCCAGGTCGTCTGCTTAGGTTGTACCAACAAGCCTGGCTAACAACCATCTTGCAGTACTGTAGACATTATACATGGAAAGAAAAGGGAGCTGTGGTTGGTTGTATCACAAGAAGTTGAGCTTACCTTGCAAGAACACTGGTTCTAAAATGAAGACATGCTGTGTGGATAAGTGCCTGTAGCAGCAGCCAGTGCCTTGCTAAAGTTGAAGCCTGATATGTCAAGCACTGTTATAACGAATTATCAAATACAAAAAAAGTACTTTTGTGTCCGATGCCATTTTGTTATAATGAAGTTCCACTGTATTGACTTGCACTTTCACAGCCACAGTTGTCATGAAGGGGTCATATACCAGTTGTTCCACTGAAAGGAACTAGGTGTGGTGCTAGCTGTGTTCTTTGTTGAGCAGAATGTTTACATCATATGCCTCAATGTTTTGCTGCTCTCGACTTCTGCAGCAGTTGTTAGCTTTGCCTAAGTGTTACCGACGTTTCAATTATGTACTGTCGTGCTCCTCATTTTCTCTTAACCAGCCTTGGACAAAAATCTATCGAAGAGGGAGCTTGTAGAGGAAGGTTTTGCAAGTAGAGTTAAACGTAAAAGTTCATGGGCCGCGCTATCTGAGAAAAAGCTGAATATCTTCGCATCCTCGGAATGCAGCCCAGTATTATGTTTCCAGCCTCTACTAGCATATGCAAACAACTGTGCTGTGCGGTACTACTACCTACATTTACAGGCTGCTCAGGAATTCAACGTTTTCTTGCATGCCATGGTCCATGAATTTTGTGGTTGACTATACAGTGGACAGAGTCGATGCCACCTGTCCGCACAGGTAATTTCCAGTGAACTTTTGTCTCCCGGTAAGCTGCTGCCGTTCCTTTTCTTTTTTTTTTTTCTTTTAGTGTTTTGCCTCTTGTTTTTCTTTTTTTTTTTAACTGTCCCATATTTGTGGTTTTACTGGTCAGTCTTGTTCTATATTTTTTTTTTCTCCCGTTAGGAGGGAATTTTTATCAGCAAGATGGCTGCCATATGTCAGCCATTTAAGGCTTAGAGGTGAAGAAGCCCGCAGTGAAAATTGGCACAGCAAGCAACAGCTGCCTTGCTGGCTCGTCAGCATTTTCTGAGGCACGTGAACCTTAAATTTAGTTAATATATTTCAATTTTTTTTAAAGTATGCTTGGTGTTCCTTTTGTTCTATAGTCCATTGCAGTTGCAGCCTTGAATCTTCTGGGGCTGTGCTTAATGCAAAGCAGCTGTACACTGAAGCAGTCTGAAGTGCAGCCTGGCAGATGTGTATCCACCAGCATTGTGTGGTTTTATTGAATGCAGTTCTCTTGTGGAGTGTTTTGAACATGTTGAAAAAAAAAAAAAGGCTGCGTAGAAGTTACTGGTAACTTCCCTGTGGGAAAGAGAATAAAGAGCTGTACAGAACCTGTAGGAGAACTTTCATCTGCCTCTTTGACACTCCAGATTGCCATGGTGGAGCTGGCATCTTAGCGTGTGCATTAAACATCAGCCTGAGGACGGGGGAGCCTGTTCAACTTACTTTGGAGTGCACAACGCGTTGAGCAGTTTTCTACTTTGATATACCATGTGCCATCAGAGTGTACTGAGCTGATGCATGAATCGAGCTCCCATGTTCTTTAGCACGCACCACAGGGGCCACTCCCAGTGGTCTTGGGACATTCTCTTGAAGTGCCACCTTTGTATTGGGGCGAGCCTATATACTGTCGCCTGGCGTCCCTAACTTGTCGGTCATGCCATTCGTCTTATCATTGCCTTGTGGATTCTGTCATGCTTTCAAAATTAGGCTTTCTTGTTTTCTGAACGACTCTGTGCGTTTGTCCACCCTTTTTTCTTTTCGTTTATATGAAAACCGGCAGAGATAACTAGTTGTAGATATACACCCATGTACATAGGACTTCTGTGTCTTCCTGCTCCGGGTGACACGTCAGTGTTTGTTATCCTAGACAACAATAGTGTTTTGAAAAAGAAGAGAAAGATGACTTTTCCAAATTGAAAAAGCTTTTATACATGTGACATGCTTACTTACTGACGCATGCCGCATTATCACTGCACAATTTAGACGTTTGTATTCAGATGAAAAGTGTGACGACCTTACGCATTGCAGCAGCCATTCGTCGTGCACACATTAAAATGTCTTCCTTAGCTTTTGTTGCTGTTGTGTGGCTTTGTTGACACAATGTCGAATGTTCTGCCTGAGCTTCAGATTTGGCACGGTGTGTTGGACAACGTTTGATGACTGGAAGAACTTTGCGTTGTGCCTCGAATCTTGCTTGCAGAGCCCTTTAATGCCATGCGTTGGCTTTGCGATTCATTGCTAGATGGACTTTTTTAACCTGCACATGTCTGAAAGCAGGCACTGTTTCAAGCAAGTTGCAGAGAAGCTAAATATATTTCAATTTTAGCATGTTAGGCTAGGATTATAGCTGTGCAGCGAAATGCGGGATGGATGTTGCTGTCATTGTGCCACTCCACAAGGATCACTGCCGAGGATGTTGCAGCATCGTTCAGGTTGCTGCTATAGCCTGACATTGCGAGCTCCATAGCTTGTCCTTACCAGATTAATGTGTGAGCATGGTTCACCCAAGTCCAACACTGGAGGCACAATGTAGAAAGCTTGCATTTGTTCCTAGGTGAGCAAATTGTGTGTGCAAAATGTTGGGGTATCGTTATGTGGATGTAATATGCATGCGATGCATGGTGGCAAGTTAATTGTTTGTCAAAGGACATGCTAACGCCCAAACTACAGGAAGCTGTTGTGTAAGGCACTTGCATAAATCTTGATTTATTCAGAGGACAACTTTTAAAGCTGTTCAAAAATACTTGTATAGAAGCCTGAATTTTGTTTTCTTGTGTGAGTGTGTGTGTGTGTATGCGTGCATGGAAAGATTTTGCACACTGAGCAGTTTGTAATGCTTGTATGCAACAATAAACTCCGCACAAAAAAAGATACCAGCTTGTTTTCTGTGTGGCCTTGACAGGCACTTAGAAATTGTTTCTCATGTTGATTCTGTTCAGCCATGTTGGAACAAAAAAGAAAATCTAATTAGTGGAAAGATATCTGTAGCAGATAGGAGGATAATATATTTTCACCATGCGATAGCACATCAATTGCTTAATGCCCAATAAAGGTTTCAAAAAGTTCCAGTTTCTTCCCATCTCTTATTCATGGCGGTCTGCTGCAAGCACTGACAGACTCACACCTGTCAACTTTCCCGATTTGTCCCGGGAACTCCCGAATTCTTACCAATCCTCCTGAGTGTATGGACACAGCCCAAAATTTCCCAATAAACTGCCCCCCTTTCCAAATTTCACCACAAAAAAAAAAATTAAAGAAGTGTCATGCAGCACAGCTGCATAGTGATTTCCATTATGCACTAGGTAGCCAGCTGATGTTACAATTGAATCCAAGCTAATTGTGTGTACGCAATGTAGGCCAAACTTGGTTTGCTTCAGATCGTCACAAGCATTGAGGAATGTGTGAAGCAAAGCAGTAGTGTGCGTTGCACAATAGCCACTTATTTAAAGTTAGCTTCGCTTCTGTACAGTTTTGTTATGCGGTGAAGCATGTTGTCACGAAGATGAGACTTTTTGATATCCTCCTCAGATGAGCAACAAGTAAAAATCACTCGAACCACGATACCTTCTTGGTTGAAAATACTGTCAACTCGTGATTTGCAAGTATAGTTGCAAATAGACATTTTTTTGTAACGTATTTGGTGGAGGTGCTGGGTACATGGCCTTCCTCAACCGAGCACGGAACTCCGAAGCGGTCGCTGCCTTGACTCGTTTGAGATTGCCAACTAAGCAACAGTGAAAAAGCAGCCTCTGCAGCCACCTGTCATCCTGGCGTATCCTCGAAGCACCAGAACATTTTGAAGCACAGATGGTGAGGCCGGAGAGTGGATTGCAATGTACGAAAGTATCGGCAGCCACAAGTGGCATGCTATGGTGATGTTGACGAGCAAATTTTTCTGCGTACAAGGGACAGCTCGCGTCTGGTACGGCACATACAAACAGGATCTGACTAGCTGGGACGTGTGCAAGCAGAAGCTCATCGAGTTGTTTGTAAAGCCTGTTGGTCGTCAGGTGGCCAGCTGCAAAACAATGGAACTCTCATCCCATGTTCAGATATAAATTGGGCCGTATGTAGCACACGGTAAGGATGTGCTGGCTTTGTGCAAGAAATTCGATAACATGTCAGAAGCACACAAAGTTGTACACATTCTGAAGGGCATTGTGGAGGATGCGTTCAACCTTCTAGTATTCCACAAATGCGCTACGCTCGATACTATCGTGTCACCCTTTGAGCTAGCGAGAAGCAGTCAGCTTCAAAATCGGTTCAGCAGGCTGCCAAACGCAGCCTCAACATTATCGTATCACGACCTGATGCTGCCAGTTCAACCAGTTGCACATCATTCATCGTGAGTAGAGGGTGATGTCCCCAGCAGCTGTCCTTTCATATGTTTAGGAGACCAATTTACCAGCTCTCTCCCTAATTTGAGCTGTCAAGCAGTAGTAAATTGAGAACTTGGGCCTGACGCCTGTTTGTTGTACCATCCGTGCACCTGAAGGTAATCGGGTGCGCCGTTCTGTTCATGAACATGACCCTGCTTAACAGACAGCTGACCAATACTTTGTCAGCTGCTCTCGCATTGGTCATGCTGCATGCCACTGCCACTGGTTATTTCCATCCAATTGAGCAACCAAAATATCCGTCGGCCTGAAAGCAGCCCTGCACACTTTATTCGCCGATCGGAACCACAACTCTCTGGTAAAGTCGCCGCAAGCTCACCAGTCTTCGTCCTTATCCTACATTCTTTTTCTTGCACAACTTTTTTTTACAAGTAGAAAGACATTTATTAGTAAACAAATAAAAGCATTGGTGTACTTATTCAGAAGGAGGTTCCATAGCGCATGGCTAAAAAGGGACCTCCTTGGCCGCTACCCTTCGGAAAACTAGGCAGTGCAGCTCCAGCTGCATTATGACACTCCTCAAAAATTGTCTGCTTATCGACTGTACCTATCCATCGCAACTAAGTTGATGTTCAAAGAGGTGGTGTTTGTGTTGCAGCACTATTGACCCTAGAGGACACATCTGTCATGAGCGATGATCTGCGTAATCGGCTCCGAAAGGTTGAGACCAGCTGCAGAATGTACAGTACAAGTCACCTGTGGCAGCACACCTGCTATTCATGGCATGTGCACCGTCTGTGCGCGCCATTGCAACAACCGTCGGGTATCACCGTTCACCCGGGGTGATACTGCTAGCCACACCGAAAACTATTTCTTTTCATTTATTGATTACTGCTGTTTAATACAAACTACTGCCGTTTCCAGCCCACTTAGCTAAAGTCCCTTGATAATTTGAAAATACCGCCACTCTTTGAACTCTGCCGCCGCCGCGTGACCTCGCCTCTTGTGCCCCCCCCCCCCCCCCCCCCCCCCTGCGACAACCAGTTTTGCCCCCGTTTTTCTGTACGTTGCCCATGGAAACGCACGGATCTCGCGTTTTGCTTGTTCTTTTTTTGTTTGTTTGTTTTTGTTTTTTTCGTTTGCGCCATTTTTCTCCTCAGTTGGCGCTTTAGCTCGGCGTAGCGAACATTGTACGCTGTGTTTCCTGCTCTGTGTGCTAGCGTTATGCCGTGCTGTTGCGCATATAACTGCAGCAAGAAGCCTGAAGATGGTTATGCCGTTCTTATACGACAAGGAAAGCGTGACGGCTTGCGCAGGAAGTAATGGCTGCATAACATTGGCCGAAAAAACTTAGTTCCGACAAAGAACAGCGGTGTTTGCGAGCTGAGGCATCTTTCTTATTGCTCGTAGCAAGGCATACCGTATTGCTGCATTTTTTTTTTTCATTCTTCTGGCATGCTCACCAGCATTTTCGTTTGCGGCAATTTGTACGTTGCATAAAAATGTGGTTGTCCTCAGTATGCTTAGTATTCTAGGGCGGCTCTATCACCTCGCACGTCGCCAATAGATTCTGCTTTCCACCGTGAACAATTATGTGCGAAGATACAGCCTCTTGATCACACTTTTCGCGATTGTTAGGATCCGTTGCCTGTTTTACTAAAAATTGAAATAGTGGCTTCTAGAGGAGCTATTATTTCTAGCTTACGTCGATCTGTACGTCAATCGGATACAATGAACGCAAGTGCTGAAAAATTTGTTACAAGTATACCCATGGTATTGCAGGTGATGAGCACTAGCTAGTCCACATTGCGTTTCTTTTTTTAAGTTTTAAGGTGAAAGCCATTAGATCTTTATGTTGCACGGTCGCACTGTGAACAGAAAATATCACGTTACCCAAGGAATGCCAGAGGTGAACCAAAGCATGTCACCCCTGTGTAAGACAGTGATTGGCCATGTTAAGGATTCATCAGTGATTGAGTTTATTTATTTCATTTATTTCAAGTACCTGCAGCGCCCGAAGGCATTATTGTAGGGGGGAATGCACAGCGTATGTAAGCTCGACAAAATACAGAACCGATCAACCAAAAATAACACAGCAATAAAAAAGTTCACGCCGCTATAAATTCAACAGAAATGCTCTGAACGATGCTTCAGTGTGGCAATCAGCAATTTCATGTGGTAGCTGATTCCACTGTGATATTGTGTGTGGAAAAAAAATGCTTGAAGACGTTTGTTCTACAAATAAATTCTCTTATTTTTAAAGAGTGGTCACCTCTGTGAGATAAGAAATTAGGAGGTAAAAGGTAAGTTTCTTTATTTTAACCATACCGAAGTAATTTATAAAAAGCATTTCTAATCTCATGTTTTGTCTGCGTGTGCTTAATAATTCCCATCCCAAGTTATCCTTAAGTGCAGTAGTGATAGAAGTAAAGTCATAGTCTTTACAGACAAAATGGGCTGTGCGGTTTTGTAGATGCTCAAGCATATTAGACAGTTTTGGGTTGCAGGTCCCAGGCCATACAGGCATACTCTAATATTTGTCTTACGTTCGAAAAATAAAGTAGTTCTTTAATTTTGAGAGGAGCTAACCGGAAGTTGTGTTTGACGAAATTTAGCATTTTACAGGCTTTCGCTGTAACGTATTCAACGTGCTTAGTCGAAGTTAAATGCGATGAGAAATAAACACCAAGATACTTATACTCATTTACTCACGATAGCTGTACATTGTCTAATGTATAATGAAACGGATATGGATTTTGTTTACGTGTAAAGGAGATTTATTGACACTTACTGAGGTTTGAAGACATTTGCCACCTAACACATCAGCGTGTTATGCAGTCCAAATTGCGTTGCAAGTTC